>NW_024412451.1:6564210-6584443 GCF_014898765.1 Herpailurus yagouaroundi | reverse complement strand
ATATATATATAAGCACAAGCATATATATATATGTTTTTGTGTTTCTAACAGTTTTTCACCCACATTAAAATAATTAAAATATTATTGCAAACTTGAAGAATGCATGTAATAAAACATTACTTTCAGTTTAAATATTTTATTTATACCCGAACCAGAATTTATGATAATTTTGCTTTCCTGGTTTTACTGGAAGCAAACGCAGAGAGGACATTTTCAAAATCAACTTCTCTGCTCCTTTCATGTGCAACTGAGAATACTGCCATGTTTGACAATTTCTCTGGGTTCAGTTATGATCTTAGATAATTTTTTTAATTTTTCTTTTGAAGAGAGAGAGTGTATGAGCAGGGGAGAGGGGCAGAGGGAGAAAGAGAGAATCCCAAGCAGTCCAACTGCACTCTGGAATCAGTGCAGAGTCCAACACGGGGCTCAGTCTCATGAACTGTGAGATCACGACCTGAGGCAAAATCGAGAGTTAGATGCTCAACCGACTGAGCCACCTAGGTGCCCCTTAAATAATTTCTAACTAACTTCAGTCTAGTGATCCTGTCATTGTTTAGATTTTTTTTAATATTTTACTCACCATGGATGTTTTGCCTTAATTTTGTTTTTTTTAAAAATAGTACACGAAAACATTATTTATCTGGATTACGGAGATTTTGGAGCACCTCCTTAAGTTTTGCATCTGGGGCAGGGGCCTTCTTCACTTCACCCTAACCCTAGTCCTTCTGGAGAGGTAGGTGCTCGAGAGGCCAGAATATTCAGGGCTGCAGGAGGAGTTTGGACTTTATTCTGTAGGTCAGGGGTCCGCAAACTATGGCCCATGAATCAAATATGGCCCACTGCCTGTGTTCGTAAATAAAGTTTTATTGGAACGCAGCTGTGCTCATTCATTTGCATATGGTCTACGGCTGTTTTCACTCTACCACAGCAGAGATGAGTGGTTACAACAGACTATAAAGTGTGCAAAGCCCAAAGTATCTATCTGGCCCTTGATAGAAAAAGTTGCCAGCCTCTGCTTTAGACAATGGGGGCAAACAGGTGTTTAAATGCAGAGGAACTGGATAATGGTGGCTTTTGGATGACTGCTTGGTGTAGGACAAGGAAGGTAAGAGGCAAGGAGATGAGGAGGTCCAGGAAAAAGATTCTGAATCCTTGGCAATGATGGGGGTCAAGAGAGAGAGAGGGGGCGAAGCTAGCTGTCCTTAAGAGGAAAAATGGACAAGATGTGAATTGGGGGCTGTAGGAAAGACAGGGAGGAGAGACAGAAGGTGACTCTCGCATGCCTGACAGGAAAGAAAGAGGAGGGAGTGGTTGTGCTGTCCCAAAGATGGGGAATCCCCAAGGAGGAGGAGGAGGAGATAAGGAGAGGAACTTTGGCCATGCTCAGTAGAGCAATTCTAAATGCCATCCTGGGATAGGTATCCAGGCAGGATGTTTGATGTCAAGATGCCCAGGTCACTCACCTGAGACACTGACCTCGTGACAACGTTTGCACTCTCCACGCCTGTATTCTTGGTGCCCACTGAAGGCTTTGTCACTTTCTTCCTGTGGGATCTCACTCTGAAAGAAGAGACCGGAAAGCCTTTCAGTCTGGCCAGCTCAGCATGCTGTGGGCAGACTGACCCCCTCCTCCATCCTCTCTTAAGGGGCTGGAAGGGTGATGGAGGTGGGAGAGTGGTGATCCCATTCTAGAGATCCTAGTGTTGAGAATGCAGGCCTTCCTATCCTGGACAATGCGGACAGAGCTCTTCTTTTTCTTTTTTAATTTTTTTCTTAATCTTTATTTATTTTTGAGAGAGAGACAGAGTGTGAGCAGGGGAGGAGCAGAGAGAGAGGGAGACACAGAATCTGAAGCAGGCTCCAGGCTCCCAGCTGTCAGCACAGAGCCCGACACGGGGCTCAAACCCACGGACCGCAAGATCGTGACCTGAGCCAAAGTCGGATGCTTAACCAGCTGAGCCACCCAGGTGCCCCAAGAGTTCCATGACAGACTCACCCAGGTGCCATCGACCTCCTTCCTGCCCTTGCTTCAGATTCTTCACCCACCCAGGTCCCTCCATCCTGTGCTCGCCTGCCCTTCCCGCCCAGGGCTATCCCTCCCTCCCCAGGGTCAATGTTCACAGGATGATGATGATGATGATGCAGAGAACCAGGAAGATCGGAGCCGTTGTACCTGCTCCCCCGACTGCCCCCAGCAGCCTTTCTGATAAAGGCCACGCTTTTCCTGCACACAGATTGAATTATTGGTGATTCCTCTCCAAGGACTCCGTATCTTCTCCCACTCCCTGTGGGACCCTAGATTTTTCCAGCCCCCCTGCCAGCCTCAAAACACAGGGACCTGGGGCTGGGGGAGGGGATTAGGACCAGGTGAGTGAGGCATACAGGGGCTGGATTGCAGCCTGTCTTTATTTAAAATGCAGTTACTTTGTCCATTGAGATATTTATTTTATGTTCGTGTATATTTTTTTTAAAATACTGCGTTGCAGTATTACTTCTATTACTGAGGTTTTTTGGCTTCTCCTTAAATTAAAAACATTAATGTTTATTTTTGAGGGGGGGAGGGGCAAAGAGAGAGGGAGACACAGAGTTCGAAGCGGGCTCCAGGCTCTGAGCTGTCAGCACGGAGTCTGACACAAGGCTCAAACCCAGGGACCGTGAGATCGTGACCTGAGCCCAAGTCAGACACTTAACTGAGCCACACAGGCACCCTGGCTTCTCCTTAAAGTTTGGGCCCATGGTGGCCTCCTTCCTGCCCCACAAATCAAGGACCTTGTGTTCTCAGACACACCTGTGCAGGCCCCAGCCCCTCTCCTCCAAGACCCACCCCTTTCCCCTGGCTTCCCCTCTCAGCCTTCACCCCACCCTACAGCTGGGGTCTGGCTGGAAGAGGACAGTGATACTGGAGGCAGCAGGGAAAATCCAGGCCTCACGGGGGAGCACAGACCAGAGCTGAGATCCCCTTTAAGGGCCAGGGGGCGCAGCTGGGGAGCCCCGGGGTGGGGGGGCACGTGCTGTTGTTCTCCAGCCACCCCCACAGATGCACTCACTCTGCAGCAAGAGGCTCAGGGAGACGTGCTGGGAGCCCACTGCATTCTGAGCTCAGCACGTATATTCCCCCTCATCTCTCTGCTGTACCCGAGGCAGCTCCAGCACCCCCGGGTTCGGGCCGCACAGGGTCAGGTGCCCCTGGGCCCAGCTCAGCCTGGCAGGGGGGTTGCTGTTGACGACACAGACCAGGCGCAAGGACTGGCTCTCCAGGACTGAAAGAGATGAGCCATTCTCCAGGGCTGTGGGTGCTGGAGAAAAGGAGACTGAGAGTCAGAGAGACAAAAAGAGAGAAAGCAGAAGGATATGAAAAGAGACCGGAGGAGGGGACGGGGAACAGAGGTCAATTGAAGTGCAGGAAAAGGCACACTTTCTCCCCTTGATGGTGGGAATGTGCACTTGTCCACCCTCCATGCAGGACAACTTGGCCGCATTTCTCAACTTGGAAAGAACATAAAAGCTACATTTTGCTTTTAGGAACTTACCCCACAGACATACATACACTTTGCTGTGAAAGGTGACACAAGTTTACTTACTCATCATAGCATTTTGGTTAATACAGTAAAATGAACGCCATGATTTTCCATGAGTGGAAGACGCACGCAGAAGCAGAACCCATCCACGTGAAGGAACACTGCGCAGTCACAGAGCAGAAGGAGGACAGTCTGTGCTACTGACGGCAAAGGGCCCCTTAGATCCTTAGCAAACACACTGAGGCTCAGAGCAGCCTCTGGACACGAGACACTTTCCGGGAGGGAACTGGACATCTGAGGCCGACTTTGCCGGGCGTTATGAATACGTGTCCGTGTGAATAGATTAGCTGTTCAAAAGCACTCAGATAAACGGTTGGCAGGAAAATAAAAGGTGAGAGCGTCCGGAGGTGCACGATAAGGGGCAGTTCTGCGGGCGAGTGTCGCCCTGTACTTGCTCTCCTGATAACAGGGGGGAGGGCAGAAGTGGGGGAGGGAGGGGCCGAAGGGGACAGCTGCTCACAGGGCCACGGGGGCCGGGGAGGGGGAGGGCCCCTGGGGGACCCACAAGAGGGACCCGGCCCTGCCCTTGCTCCCTGCACCCTAGTAGGGCCCCTATCCTACCTGTGCCGTTTTCTTGGAAGACAGTGACGGTCAAGTTCCACGGAGAATCTGGGACAGAAAGACATGGCAGATTGGCGTCAACGGAGAGGGCTGGTGGACATTGGCCCTCAGTCCCCACGGGAGCTGCAGGAATGGGAAGAGGGTGGAGATCCTCCTGACCCCCTCCCAGCCCACATTCCAGGACCCGACACCCAAGGTCCCAGGCCCTGACCCCCCAGCCAACTGCCCTCAGGACCCCATCAGGGATCCGGGTGGCCCTGGCCCGGTTCTCCCAGGACACGTTGAGGTGAATGGTCCTCATTGTGGTCACTCCGGTCCCAGGCAAGGTCACCTGACAGGTGAGGTCGGTGCCGTGGTCCTGGAGCCGTGGGGTGAGGGTGAGCACAGAGGAGAGGTGGGTCTTGGGGTCCAGGGAGGCGAGGGCCGCTGACGTCCAGGAGAAGATGGGGGGCACGCCCCACGCACAGGCCCAGGGCACAGAGCAGGTCAGGTTACTGGGGCGTCCAGACTCCAGGGTCCCCGAGATAAGGATGTCAGGTGTCTGGGTCAGGGCTAGGGGGAGATGGGGAGACACGGGGATCAGGAGGAGGGTCCGAGGTGCAGCCTTGAGAGAAGCCTCAAGCTTCGGTCCAGCCCCTGCCTCTGAGCCCCAACATGCATTACCCCCAGCCCCTCCCGGGTTGTCCTGGCACCCCCAACCTTCCCCTGTGGCCTCTCCCACAATCTGCTCCTTACCTGTCACACGCACGGAGAGCTGGTCCCGTGTGTAAGTATATCTCACAGAAGGCCCCCTCTCCACCCTAAAGACGTATGTCCCCGAGTCCCCTCTCCGTACGTCTCTGATGTCCAGGGAGCAGTCGTAGCCCTGGGGGTTTCCGAGGAGGCGGAATCGGCCCTGGGACTCCTGCCGCACTTTTCCATCTGGGTTGTTTGTGGCCACTAGAACATCCTGTTGTACACCGGCCCCTTTCCGGAACCAGTAGCCGAGCGCTGGGGTAGACTCAGACCAGCCTTCCCGGGGAGAGAAGCATCTGCGGGGCACACACAGGCCCTCCTGCCCCTTTGCGTCCTGCACTTGCAGCCAGTAATCCCCCTGTGGCCCCCTCCCGGCCCCCCTCTGGCCCTCGGCCCCCTCCGTCCCCCAGAGCAGGACCAACAGCAGCAGAAGCATGTCTGGGCTTGGAGGCGCCAGGTCCCCGGGGAGCCTGTTTCTCCGGGTCTGTCTCTCAGAAGCTAAGAGCTGCAAGATTGAGAGGAGGCCCCGACAGGAAGGTGACAGTGATGTCAGAACAGTGGCCCTCGTCAGAGAAGGAACCTCGCACGCAGACGCTGTCAGGGCCGGGACAGCCCTTGGGAATCGGCCATCCACCATCGCATCTCCACTGCCGGGGACCCTGGGCCTAGAGGCCAGAGAGGGTGAGAGCCTCGCCCAAATGCACACCCTGTGCAGGGCTCGAGCCCCATCTCCCGCCTTCCTGCCAATGCCCCTCCCTTCTGGGGTCATTTTTTTGCAAAGTGAGAAAGGGTTCCTTCCTTTGGGCCAGACCACCTGAATCACAGGCCGTACATGTCTGTGGAACTCATGTGGGGACATAGGGACCTGAGAGATGGGGGAGGCCAAGGGTGGAGGTGTGAGGAGGTCAACTGTCCTCCCTCCCTTGGAATCCACATGGTAGGTCTCCCCTCCCTGCTCATGAGACCACACACTAGCCCCAGGCACTACCCCTGGAGTCACTGCCAAGCAAGGAAACAGTAGGTGTCGGTACCCAGAGCTCCCTGTGACAGGGGACACACAGGAAGAGAGAGGTGCTGTTCATAGGAAGGTTGGAGGTTGGAGGTTGTGTCGTAGGAAGACTGGGCACAGGGGACACTCAAGCAGGGGAGACGAAGATTCCAAGGACATTGAGGGGAGACTGACACAAAGGACACATGGGAAACTGAAGCTGTGGCTGTACACAGGGTTGGTATGGGGGGAAGGGCAGAGGAAAAGGGACCAATTTTGAAAGGGGTAGAAACTTCCCCCTTTGTTGCGGCTGTCTGGGTGCCAGGACGATTTCTTCACCGCTGGTATCTCACCCTTTTTTCCATTGCTCCAGAGGGTGGTGGGGTCTGCCAACCTCTGGAGCTTTGCCCGTGAGGGCTCTGGTCCCAGGAGTCAGGTGTGCAGGAGACAGGGAGTGAGGAATGCCAGCTGGGTGTCATCCACTCTCCAGGTGGGGATGATTTGGTGAGAGAAGAGACGTGCACCTGAATTCACAGAAGGTTATGTTTAACTGTGTGGCTGGGGGCTGGGAGGAGGTTCTGGGAGGTTCTGGTGCCTCCTTCTACCTATGTTGGTTCTCTTGACACATTTGGGTGGGGGGAACATAAGATACAAAGAATAGGCTCCAACAAGAACAACTCACTGATTCATCACAAAATAGAAACAGAGCATTGCAGGCACCCTGGACCATCCCTTCGATCCCCATCCCTATTACACACCCCACTCCTCCCAAAGGAGTCCCTAGACTCACTTTAATGTTGATTGTTCCCTTGCTTTTTTCTTCATGGTTTCATCACCCGAGCATGCTGCTTGCACTATGTAGTACTATGCTCATGTTTTTCTTAAGACTGTGTATGCACAGAGAACATTAGTCTGTTTTCTTCCATGCAACTTCATGAATCTGCCCCTCCCACGTTACCCCTGCCCTGAATCCTTACCCATAACCAGGGGCACAGTCAGCACTGGGGTCACTGAGAAGGGAAGGGGCAGGATTTCGGCATGCATAGGCACTCATAATCCTGCACCATCATAATTCCTGCAATGCTGCCACGTGTCACCCTGCAGCCCCATCCCCCTGTGCTGGACTACACACAGCAGGGTCAATTGCAGCCTCTCTATAGTCAGAAGGGTTGGGCCATGTCCAATCTGTTTCCCATGGTCCCCAGTTTGCAAAGAAAAGCAGAAGAGTGAGGGGCGCCCAGGTGGCTCAGTCGGTTAAGTGTCCAACTTCGGCTCAGGTCATGATCTCACGTTTTGTGAGTTCAAGCCCCACGTCGGGCTCTGTGCTGACAGCTCAGAGCCTGGAGCCTGCTTTGGATTCTGTGTCTCCCTCTTTCTCTGCCCCTCCCCCGTTCATGCTCTGTCTCTCTCACTCTGTCAAAAATAAATAAACATTAAAAAATTAAAAAAAAAAAAGAAAAGCAGAAGAATGAGAAGGAGAGATATGGGGAAACCACAGAGAATCTAGCTGTGTGCAAAGGAGGAACTTATAACCCACAGGCCGTCAGAGCTAGGAGGCCTTCTAGCCCCACTTCTCTGATTTTCAGAAGAAGACACTGAGGTCCAGAGTGGGCAAATGAATTGCACAACTCATATATGGGTGCCCTGTCTCATACACCACTGTCTACACAGGGAACTACTTAACCAATCTTTGTCAGACCAGAATTCATTGAGCTGGGAGATGGGTAGTTTATGTTAATCTGAGAGGGAAAAATTATCAACTTTTCCCATGAGATGGAGAGAAAATTTCATTCATTCATTCATTCATTCACTCATTCATTCAACAACCATTTACCTTATGCCTTCAGGTTTCCAGTAAAGGGGTGATATGAGAGATGTAGCTCTTGTCTTTGAGGGGAGTAGCATCTGGCTGGGAGACAGACTCCTGACAATTCCAATGTCACAGGGTAGGTGGCTGGGATGGGGGAGGTGAAGGCTAGGGATGGCTGAGGGGGATGGGTGGGGGGGACAGCGGGGCTCTTGCCCTTTTGAACTGCAAAGTGGGTCCTCGGAGACAAGTTGACATGGTAGGGACTCTCAGGCAATCTCAAGGGATGTGAATTCCACAGGTGATCTTGGTACCCTGAGAATTCCTGGACTCTCAGGTATTATGTTCTCTATCACACTCAGTCTCCTAATGTGCTGGAGATCCTCCTCCAGCTACCAAGTTTTGTGCTCTGTGACCAACATCACCTCTGCCCCAGCAGAGGAGGGGCCACCACCCACAGGGGGCGCTATCTCCAAACAGGACTTACCGGGCTGGGGGGTGGTCCCTGGGAAAGGGTGATGGTGCTGTCCGTGGTTCTGAATCAGAGGGGAGTGCTGGCTTTGGGCATGTCCACAGCTCTGCGGAGGGGCCTGATCACACAGAACAGGGATCCTAGGTCTGGAGTCAGTATAGTCAGCATGTCAGATGTGCTGGAGAGGGCTTAGGTCTACCTGGAAGGGAAACTCCAGGGGAAGGGAACTCCCTCAGGGGAAGGGAAGGTCTCAGTCTCTCCTCCTTATCCTTCTATCCACCCTTAGAAATGTCTTATGGACAATGCCAGGCTGTTGCCACTAGTTCAAGAGCAGGGAAAGTGAAGGTTCTGTGTTGCCCTTTTACATATCCGGTTCCATTTCATTTTCTGAACATCTCTGACAGAGAGGGGTAATCCCCTCATCACATAGAGCAGGCAGCCAAAACTCAAGACAGACGGGCAGCTGTAGGAACTAGCTTCCAAAGACCACCCCAAACAACCCTGCCCTTCCTTACACAAACATGGAGCTCCCCTCATTATGAGATAAAATTGTTATTATTATCTCCTCCTCTTGAATCAAGGTCGGGTCCATGACTACTTTGATTAATAGAATGTGGAGGACAAGATGTTCTAAGACTCATACAGCTCAGATATTAAGAAGGCTTGGTAGCTTCCGCTCCTGCCTCGCAGAGTCCTGGGCGTCTGTGTAAGCAACCCAGGGGACTCTGATGGAGAGAGAGGCTACATAGAGGAACCCTGAGCCTCAGACATCCAGGCCCAGCCCTGGCCACCATCACAACATAACTGCCCAGAAGAGCCCAGAGCAAGACAAGGGGTGAAACTGTCCAGCTGGGCTCTGACCAATTTACAGCACTGTGAGACAAAATACAATGATTGTTCAGGCTACTGAGTTGTAGGGTGGCTTGATGTGCAGCAACAGGTAACTGAAACACTAGCTTGCACAAATCATAGCTACTAGGTAAAAGGTAATGTTCTGAAGGTTTACAGGCCTGATGAATTTTTCTACATACTGTATTTCTTTTAAAAATTTTAAAAAATGTTTCTTTACTTATTTTGAGAGAGCAAGAGAGAGCAAGTGGAGGAGGAGTGGGGGGCGGTGGTGGTGGAGAGAATCCCAAGCAGGGTCTGTGCTGTCAGAGCAGAGCCCAATACAGGGCTCAAACCCATGGACTGTGAGATCATGGCCTGAGCCGACATCGTGAGTCAGAGACTTAACCAACTGAGCCACCCAGGCACCCCTTTTACATACTGTATTTAAAGGATGGCTCTTAAATGGGGATCTAAAGCCTTCAGTGAAGATGCCTGTGGAGCTTTGCCAGGCTGGGACTACATTTCCCAGAATCCCCTTCCACGTTTGCATCCAGGTTAAAGCTGGCTACAAGAGAAGGGAGAAGTTGAAGCAGCAGCCATGGAGCTCTGAGGGTCAGTGGAGGAGCAGTAACTATTGCAGCTCTCACACCCTGTGGCTGCTCTGGGCTCACCTTTGTTGGCTTGACATTCCAGCTGCTCAATTGCTGGGAGCAAAGAAGGTGTTGGGGGAAAGTGGCTGAATTTCCGGGAGCAAGAGCCATTGAGCCCTGGTACATTGATTGGTCCACCAATCCAGGGGGACACAGGTGGCCCAGAGAGAAGTTCACAGTGACATGCAAAGGATCCAGGAAAACAATGTGCCTGTTTCTCTCCTTCTAAGACATTGTCCCAGGATCTCTTTAACCTGACAACTAGGGCCATTTGCCTATTCACAGGAGCCCCATGTTCCCTGAGCAAAGGACAGGATATGGCCAATGGTCTCAGTAGTCAGAATGACCAATGTCCAGTTTTGTGTGTGTGTGTGTGTGTGTGTGTGTCTGTCTGTCTGTCTATGCTGATTAAATGCCCAGATTAAACATTGTTTCCGGGTGTGACTGTGGGGGTGTTTCCAGATGAGATTAGCATTTGAATCGGTTGACTTGGTTGACTCAGTAAAGTAGATAACCCCTTCCGGCTGCCAGTGGGCATCATCCAAGGTCTGAAAAGAACAAAAGCAGAGGAAGAGCAGACTCATTCCCTTCCTGAGCTGCGACATTGGTGTTTTCCTGCCCGTGCACTGGGATCTGCGGCATCAGTTCCCCCTGGTTCTCAGGCTTTGGGACTCAGACTGGAATTACACCTCTGGCTTTCCTGGGTCCCCAGCTTTCAGGTGGCAGATTGTGGGTCCCCTCAGCCTCCATTATTGAACCAGTTCTTCATAGTAAATCTCTGTTTGGTTCTGTTCCTCTGGGGAACCCTGTCTGGTACAGTCAAAAGGGGGACAAACAGATGAAAGCAAGACCTCATGGGCCATATTTCCTACTTTCTCATTATTTCCATGAGAAATAGAAGCCACTGAAAGTGGAAAGCTAGAGAATCAGAGAGTGAAACGTCCAGATTTGTGTTTTCAGGTGTTCTCTCCAGCTGCCCTGGGGGAGGGGGCGGGTTGGAGGGGCATCTGGAGTGGAGTCAACAGTCTGGGGCCACTGACCATCCAGTATTTCTATTGACAAAGATTCCTGTCACTAAATGCAGCATGGCCCTCTTGCACAGTTGTGACCCCTAAGAATGCTGGGCTTTACTCTGCCCATAGTGTGTGATAAGTAAATGCTTGTGGAATGCACACCATTAAAAGTACAAATTTAGGGGGGAAAGGTGACAAATGTGGTATACAATAGGAACCAAATTTTGAGTTAAAAACTGTATAGTGTTAACAAGATAACAAAGGCTAGTCCCTGCATCAGGGGGCTGAGACTGGGTGGGACAGGAGGGAACAGGGAAGGGAGAGGAGGTGCATAGATGGGGGTAGGGGCAGGTAGAACACAAAGGAGCAGTCACAGGGTGTGTGGGCCAGGTGTTTCCAGGAAGAAGCTGACCATGATGTCCCCATATCTGTCCCTCTGGACTCCAGATCCACACCTTAGTCCCATCTCAAGAAGGGTGGAGACTCAGGCCTCTCAGCTCTGCTCCCTGGGGGCCCCCACACCTGCAGGGACAATATGGCTCTCAGATCAGAGAGTCACCCCTTTAATTCTAACTACAGGTGGGGTGGGACAGCTCAGCCCCACCTGGAACTCAGGGACTTCCTGGAGACTTCCCTGGAGAGGGATAGGCCCGCTCACCTTGTGTAGTAGATCCAGTGAGGCCATAAGTGAAGAGGAAGCCAGCCCCCATGAGGGCCCCTCTGAGCAGGGTGAGGACCAGGGGCATGAGCCCTCCTACTCCTCAGTCACACAGTTGCCGGAAGAGGGGCTTTCTGGGGAAGTGGGGTGGGGGACTGGGGTGGGCAGGGGATGAAGTTCTGGCCCTAGGCCCTTCCACATCCTAAACACCTGGCCAGGCTGTCCACCCCCAGAATCTGTGTTGCAACTCACTTTGCACAGAGAGGCTGAAGGAAATGTTTTGGGAGCCCAGCGGGTGCTAAGCCTGGCAGGTGAATTCTCCTTCATCTCCAGCCCCTACGTGGGGCAGCTCTAGGACATCAGGTGCTTAGGGTTGGGGGGGCGGCTTGTTAGGGCTTTTCCTTCCTGGGACCAGCTCAGCATGGCAGGGGGTTGCTATTGGACCAGGATCCAGTGGGGGGTGAACAGGGATGGTGGAGCTGAGAGGTGTGCCTCTCCCACTTCCCAAACAGACACAGAGGGTGCACGACTATTTGACCCAAGCCCATGTATAGACTCCAGGAGTCTAGAGTGGCTGAAAGATCCTGGAGGGAGAGAGGCTTAGCTGAGACTAGAAGGAGGAGAGGAACTGGTCATATTAACATATGGAGGAAGGCACCTCAGGTAGAGGAGTGACAAAGGCACTGAGCCTTTTATCCCCCGGAAAAAGATGTTTCCTACTGAATCAATTCCTTTATGGACACATGGCTATGAGCCTGGTAGATGAAAGGAAATGCAAATATCTCTGGGACCTGCTAGAGAGGACAGGGAAGTTTCTGCACCTGATAAGCTGAGGAAGTCACCCTGAGGTGCAGGGGAGCCACCAGAGGGCTCTGAGTGGGGAAGGGGCAGGGTAGGCTATGGGGGTAGGGAAACCTTTCTGGGCCTGTTCTATGTGGGACACAGACTTGACGGGAGACACCAGAGACCAGGAGGCTGGGCAGGAGGAAGGAGCAATGGTCAAGGCCATATGGGTGAAGGGGAGGAGGCAGGACAAAGAGGGGATGAGGAAGGGAGCAACTTGGGACATTTTCTGGAGATAAAGCTTACAGGACCCATTGATTCATGGGGGTGGGAGAGAAAAGGAGGCGTGTGGAGTTAGTCAGGAGTCCTGACCCAAGTAACTGGGGGGATGGAGACCCGTGTCGCCAATTTCTGCACTTCAATGTCATATTTGGACCGTGCACCAAAGCCCTTAGAGAGACCCAGACTCCATCCTCATTTCCCACCCTAGAGTCTTCCGGCTTCTGGCCCACTCACCTTCCTACAGCATGGATTATAGCAGCACTACCAGCAGCAGAAACATCTCTTGAACCATAAATGCCAGGCACTGTCTTGGGACAGTCTGGTCACCACGGTCTCAGTATGGGAAAAGTGGTTAAACACACACACACACACACACACACACACACACACACTCACACACACAAGAGGAAGCCAGTGGATAGGAAAAGGATAGAAATTGTATGCATTAGTGCAACTTCAGACCCCCAGTCGCCAGAGATGAAGAGGTTCTTGGTCCTGCTCTGCAGGACTCAATGAAGTCTGAAGAAAGCAAAAGACCTCCAAAAGTCATACTGGCTGATGTGTCTTTCATACTTGGAAAGCTTCATAGAAAATCGGTATGATTTCTGCCATTCAGAACTTGCCAGTGAATTTTTATCCCCTGGACAAAGATGTTTCCTACTGAATCAATTCCTTTATGGACACATGGCTATTTGGGGGCTTTGTTTCTTCTTGAGACCGTTTCGGTAAATGAAATTTTTCTTATAATTTTTACACGTCATCTGAATTTTAAAATGAAATATATTTGAGTGAAACATCCCCTTATATTGTTCTTAAAGCAAAAGACATTGAAGCAAAACATACACGGAGAGGGGCGTCTGGGTGGCGCAGTCGGTTAAGCGTCCGACTTCAGCCAGGTCACGATCTCGCGGTCCGTGAGTTCGAGCCCCGCGTCGGGCTCTGGGCTGATGGCTCAGAGCCTGGAGCCTGTTTCCGATGCTGTGTCTCCCTCTCTCTCTGCCCCTCCCCCGTTCATGCTCTGTCTCTCTCTGTCCCAAAAATAAATAAAAACGTTGAAAAAAAATTAAAAAAAAACATACACGGAGAAAACAGTTCCGTTTATAAAGATAAGCTTGATCAATTTTCGTACGATGATGACATTCCTGGAATAACCACCTAGATCAAGAAACCCCACCAGCACTCATTCTCAGTTACTCCCCTCTAAAAAAGTAACCACTATAAGTAACTTCTATCAACATTGATTAGTTTTCTGTTTTTGACTTCGATGTAGTTGGGATCTTAGTGTCTGGCTTCTTGTGCTTAATATTTTATTGTGAGAGTTACCCACACAACAGCTATCCATTCATTCTCACTGCTGAAAGAGTTTCATTGTGTGCATATGCCATACGCTATACAATAGGATATTTGGGTTGTTTCTAGTCTGGAACAATTAGGAAGAGTGCTCCTACAAACATGGCTTTGATGTGAATATGCACTTTTGTTTGGTGTATTTTTTAGAGTGGGATTTCTCAGTAATAATCGAGAGGGTCTGGGTCTCCAGGCCCCTGGGTTACTGGACCTCTGAGGCTCCAGGACCCCGAGCCTAAAGACTACTGAGTCTCAGGGGTCTGGGCCTTTGGATCCCTCAGTCTCAGAAGTCGGGGGCTGGAGGGGTCAAGCCCTCTCTCACCGGCTTGCCATCCCGGAGCTCCACCTCCTGGTGAAGGGAAGTGTGTACTACCCGGTTCGCTGGCCGGGACCTCAATCTCACCCACTACCCAGAGCCAGGCACACGCCCAGAAACCACCCCCCACCCCCCCAACCACTAACAGCTGAGGCACGCGCAGAGACCTCAGCTCACACATACTGCTACCTCTCCCTATCCGACATGCTCATGCGCACCAATACCACCCGCACGTGCACGCATGGATCCACTCCGAGCCCCGACCCTCGGACTTCCTGCCCTGCGCATGCGTCACCGCCACCTTTCGCACTCTTGCGCCGCCGCAGCACTCCCATCCTCAATTCCCAGCTGCAACGCCACCCTCAAAGGGTAGAAATCAATGCTCCACAGTGTCTTTAAAAGCCCGTAATAATCCCACGAAAACAGATAATCCGAATACAGCTACTTCGCCTTTTAAGTGTCCGGCACGGTGACGGTGACAACGCACTGCGACAGAAATTCTTTCTCTCTCTTTCTCTCACCGTCATAGAAACCCTCTCTCTCTCTCTCTCTCTCTCTCTCTCTCTCTCCCTCCCTCTCAGCTCTGCCGCGTCCTAAGACCAGGCGCAGGCGCATAAAGGAAATCGGGCAGTACACTTTGGCAATCGGTAGAAGGGGCCGCAAGGGTTGCTGGGAGTTGTAGGACTGGGAGGCCTAGTAGCCGCAGGAACTTTGGAGTTGCCGCATGGGGTTCTAGGAGCAGTAGGCAAGACAGCCCAAAGCCTTGTGGGAGTTGTAGTCTCCGGAGCCACTTCCGTGCCAGACTTCCGCGTGTGGTGCTGTTGGGACGTCCTAGTACCGCGTTCTGTCCAGGTGAGTAGTTGCTCCTGGAGCGTGTGGGCCCATGGGCCCCCGCTCGTTATTGCGGTGCCATGTGAGGTCGAGAGCCTCGGGGAGTGGTGACACTAGCCCCTGTGATTCCCTAACGCCTGTGTCCCAGAGGCCTTCTGGCCAGGATCCCCACTCTGGGCATTGTGGTCCATCCTGTTTCTTGCCCGTCCACCCCTTCCGCCAGGTGGGGATTCCACGATCTCCCTCCCCAACCCCCATGCCATTAGGCACATCAAAGAGGCCCCTACTGTGTCCTTGAGCTTCTGTTCTGATAGAGGGTTCACACACTATCATCCTGACAAGGCTGTAATCCGGAGGCATCCCTGGGGTCCGCGTCTCTTCTGGGGGCATCTATTATTACCTCATTCTACAGTTCTTTACCGAGCGCCGACACTGTTCCAAGCCCAATGTGAGGCTGGTGGACGAGGCAGACCCAGTCCCTGACATTAGCACCCCGAAGGAGACAGGTCGGCCACCATGACGGGTAGAGCCATGGTCAGGCTGGGATGGAGGCATCGTAGCGGCCCTGTGAGCCTAGAGGGGGCGCCTGACCCAGGCTGGATTCAGTCTTCAGGGGGAAGCACTTAACAGGCATTTCAAACCTGATGTGTCCAAATGGAATTCCTGGGGACCCTCCTGACAAAATGGCCCCATCTTCCTCCCCGGTGCTCTGGCCAAAACCTCCAAGTCACTTTGCATTCACCTTTTCGCATCAGCCCCGCCTCCACCACAATCCAAGTCTTGTGCAAGTCCTATGGACTCTGCCTTCGGAACAGATCTAGAATCCCACCCTTCCCACCTCCACTGCCACCACCCCCACCCAGGCCACTTGCATCTGTCACTGGCTACTGCCATAGCCTCCTCACTGGCCTCCCTGCCTTTGCTCTTGCCCCCTAAAGGATGTTCCTCACACAGCAGTCAATGGAATGGGATCGTTTTAAAATATAAATTAGGGGCACCTGGCTGGTTCAGTCAGTTAAACATCTGACTCTTGATTTCGATTTCCGCTCGGGTCCTGATCTCAGGGTTGATTAGGGATGTCGAGCCCTGTGTTGGGCTCCACGCTGGGCATGGTGCCTGCTTGGGATTCTCTCTCCCTCTCCATTTGTCCCTCCCCTTCTCTCTCTCTCTCTCTCTCTCTCTCTCTCTCAAAAACAAAACCCATGTCAGTTCATATCCCTTTCCTGCTCAGAATCCTCCTGTGGCTCATATCTCCCTATGAATAAAATTCAAACTCCATATCATGGCCTATGAGCCTCTGACAATCTGCACAGACTCAACACCTGCCAGGGTCTTCCTCCTTCAGGAGGCAGACCTCCAAAACTGGGTGACTGCAGATTTAGGGCAAGAGGAGGGATGAGTCCAAGGCGACTTTATGTCCTGTCCTGTGAAGGGGCTAGGTGGAAGGTGGTGATGCTCTCAGGAGACAGGAAACAGCTGGGCTGGAGCAGGTTTCTGCCTCGTGGAATGGAGCCTGGCTAGTGTGGGCACTTGGGATCTGGGAGAAGGCCTAGCCAGAATCCTCAGTGGGGCATCTGGAGGACCAGCTGGATGGACATCACAATTCAGAGTCACCTACAAGGAGAATGGGCTGGGTGGGACCTGAGGACCATGACGAGGACTCTCCAAAAGAGACTGAGATTCAGCAGAAGAGAAACCAGGGCAGCAGAGAGAGGATCAAGTCAAAAGTCAAAGGAGAAAAAAGTTTCAAAGGGCTGTTGCTCAGCGCTGACAGATGCACCTGATGGTCACCACTGATGGCTCCTAAGCGTTACTTGCTGGCCCCGTGAGGAAAGGAAAGAGCTGGTGCAAACACCTTCCAGTAGGTGCATCATGGAGTGTTTGAGAGTAGAGACCAGCATGACTGAGGACAGTGGGACATGAGGTCAGAGAAAAAGGGAGCCAGATCACAGAGAGCCTCGGAGCCACTGGCTTTTCCTAAAGTGAGAAGGGTTGCATGGGACGATGTATAGTGGGCAGGGTCCGCTGGCTGTTCTGTGGAGAGGAGAGGAGGGTGGGCAGGGTGGAGGCAGGGACTCTGGTGAGGAGCCTCCTGCAGTATTGCTCACACGAGGGTGGCAGCCGTGGAGATGGGGAGACGCATCGCCTCCTGGGTTAAAGCTGCCGTCAAGCAGGATTTGCTGTATGCCATTTGGGCATTTGGGGTTTGAGGTCTGAGGATGTGGAGAAATGGTCAGGACTTGACGTTGCAATTCGGAGTCACCGGCGGGGAGAGGAAGAAGAGTGGCGAGAGCAGGTCAGCGTCCCGGAGCCCAAGGCATCTTGCCTGGGCAGCTGAAAGGATGGAATGCTCTTTACTGCAGGAGAAGCAGGCGTGGGAAGAAGAATTGGGAAACTGGGTTTTGAGGTGCCTGTTCGACATCTTGAGTGGCACTGGTCCCTTGGCTCAGAAAGTCACAGACAGTAAACAATAGGTCACATGAGGTCATTCCACATATGGTGGCAAATCCTAGAAGCAGATAACCTGCGGGGAGTCTCCTGCACTAGGCCAGACTGGAGGCGATGGTAGCTTGGGGAGGGGATACTGGGTTTACCAGGCTGGTGGGACCAAGGAGGTTGTAGCTGGAGGATTGGTTTTGGCTGGGGATGGAGGAGGTTGGAGGAGAGGGACGGAAAGGGGTCAGGGATGGGCTTATCCATGTTTTGATACATCCGTAGAAGCTTGTGGGAGATTCTGACACCAGAGCAGAGTTGAGCCCAGCCCTGGAGGCCCAAACACCCCACCTCGAAAACAAAAGCAACCCCAGATAGTCTCCTTGGAGATGTGATCCAGCAGCCTCCCCGGAGGCATCGACCCCGCAATCCGGAATCCGCACGTAACCTGCCTCCCCTCTCTCCCTGTCCAGGGGCAGCCAACTCCTCCCCGCCCGCCCGCCCGGAACCCGCGATGCCCGCCCCGCAGTGCGCCTCCTGCCACGCGGCGCGCGCCGCCCTCCGCCGCCCGCGCTCCGGCCAAGCGCTGTGCGGCGCCTGCTTCTGCGCCGCCTTCGAGGCCGAGGTGCTGCACACGGTGCTGGCGGGCCGCCTGCTGCCGCCCGGCGCCGTGGTGGCCGTGGGCGCCTCCGGCGGCAAGGACTCCACGGTGCTGGCGCACGTGCTGCGCGAGCTGGCGCCGCGCCTGGGCGTCTCGCTGCGCCTGGTGGCCGTGGACGAGGGCATCGGCGGCTACCGGGACGCGGCGCTGGCGGCCGTGCGGCGCCAGGCGGCGCGCTGGGACCTCCCGCTCACCGTCGTGGCCTACGCCGACCTCTTCGGGGGCTGGACGATGGACGCCGTGGCCCGCAGCACGGCCGGCTCCGGCCGCAGCCGCGCCTGCTGCACCTTCTGCGGGGTCCTGCGGCGCCGCGCGCTGGAGGAAGGGGCGCGCCTCGTGGGAGCCACGCACATCGTGACGGGTGAGCGCGGGCGCCGCAGCCGAGGGGCGCGGGGCGGGCGCTGCAAGGGGGCTGGGCGCGTGCCCAGCAAGGGGTGAAGGAGACGCCGGGGGTGCCCCAAGTGGGGGATCTCCACGAGAAGGGGGTGCGCACGCCCGCTGAAGGTGCGTGGGCAGAGTGTGCGCGCGCCGGGGCTGGGCGCGGCAAGCTTTGAGTCACTGCCTTCGCTTTGGCCGTGGAGGGGTGCAGGGGTGCCCTCCGGGGGCTGGGGCTGTGTTCCCTGCAGTTTTCAAAATGACATTCTCTGTGTCCCTTCACAAAAGGAGGCGAGTGAAGTGACACCACCCATCAGAAGCCATCTGTAGTCTGAAACGCAACTCTTTAGACCCCCCCCTCCTCTGTCGGCCTCTTCTCTCTGAGAACTTGAGAACTTACTCTCTCCCAACCGTTGCTTCAACACGTGATTGTTGACCATCTCCTCTGTACCAGACGCTTTGTAGCCTCGAGCAACACCTAACCTCGGTTACCTCATCTGTAAAACGGGGTTATTAATAATATCGAGGTCCCAGGGCCGTTGGGAATAAAGTGAGTTCTGTGTGAGGCACTTAGACCAGAGACTGGCCAACAGCAGGCCTCACAGAGATGTTTGCGTCCTGATGCTGCCCAAGACAGCCTCTGCCCCCGCCCTCCCGTCATGTCCATAATTATAACCCGGTAAGTGCTGCTAAGGAAAAATCACACAGACTTTGCCAGTTTACAACAGGAGGACCCAGTGAAGGGGGAAGCCTGGAGTTAGGAAATGGTTCCTGAGTGAGCCCGACCTGAAGGCCACCTGAGTAACCAGTGAAGGGGAGACCCAGTTGTTGGGGTCTGAGCAGAGGAGGTGGCTGGTGCAAAGGCCCTGAGCAGGGGAAGTGTGGCCAACTGGAGAAGCGCCAAGAAGACCAGTGTCTGTCGGACCAGACAGACTCAAGCATAAGACGACAAGGTGCAGAATAGGTAGACGTTTAGGTGACGTTTAGGTGACGTTTACGGTGACTGTTGAGGAAATACTGAAGCTCTCGCTGGCCTTCCTGCACGCGGTGACCCGCATTCCCCGGCACTGGGACAGCAGCCTACTTGACAACCTCCACTGACCGTTAGAGGCCGCTTTGACTTCGGTGCCGTGTGAGGAACACCTTCAACCGAGACTGAAAAGATATTTGTAGCATAAAGCACTTCTACTACCCTCCTGAAAAAGCAGCTGGCACAGGGCCTGGTTGGCGATAAGTGGGTGGCAAATGAGGGCACCCCGGGTTGCCTCCTGGAGGCCTGTGTGTCCCCTCTCGTTTCTCACTGTGCCCACCGCCCACCTCCACCAGGCTGTCGCGCGGTGCCCAGGGGTCTCCCTGGCCCTGTCCGGCCCTCCCTGCTGTTCTGCCCCCCCCCCCCCCCCATCTCTCTCCTGGTCCTGGCGTCCTGCAGTGTCTGGGGGTGGGGTGGGGGTCTCCAGCCCGGGTCGCCCACTCTGTGCCGCTCTCCAGGGCCCCTCCCCGTCCGTCTGGGTCCCTGCTGCCCCACGGCGGCGCCCCCATCTCACCGGCTCCCCGTCTCTCTCCCCCAGGCCACAACGCCGACGACATGGCGGAGACCGTGCTCATGAACTTCCTGCGGGGCGACGCGGGGCGGCTGGCCCGGGGCGGGGGCCTGGGCTCGCGGGGCGAGGGGGGCGCGCTGCCGCGCTGCCGCCCCCTGCAGCTGGCCTCGCAGAAGGAGGTGGTGCTGTACGCGCACTTCCGCCGCCTCGACTACTTCTCGGAGGAGTGCGTCTACGCGCCCGAGGCCTTCCGCGGCCACGCGCGCCACCTGCTCAAGCTGCTGGAGGCGGCGCGGCCGTCGGCGGCGCTGGACCTGGTGCACTCGGCCGAGCGCCTGGCCTTGGCCCCGGCCGCGCGGCCCCCGCCCCCC
>NW_024412451.1:6557227-6559210 GCF_014898765.1 Herpailurus yagouaroundi | reverse complement strand
GGGCGCTGGCCAGCCGCGCGCTCTGCCAGGCCTGCGCCCTCCTGGACGGGCTGCAGCGCGGCCGGCCCCGCCTGGCCATCGGCAAGGGCCGCGGGGGGCGCGACGAGGAGGGGTCGTCGGGGCCGCCACCTCCGCCTCCCAGCGACCCCGGCTCTGCGCCGGGCCCCGCCGCCGGGGGGTGCGGGGCTACCTGTAAAGAGCGCTGCGAATAAACCCAAGGGACCTCCGCCCGGGCTTCGGTGCGAGGCTGGGAGGGGGACGGACGGGACCGGTCACCGCCGACCCCGCAGAAGCTGGGGGCCGGGACTCCTAGGTCTGAGGGAGGAGGGGCTGGGGGCCGGGACTTCCGGGTCTGAGGGAGGAGGGGCTGGGGGCCTGAACTGGGTCTGAGGGAGGAGGGGTTGGGGGCCGGGACCCCTGGGTCTGAAGGAGGAGGGGCTGGGGATCAGGACTCCTGGGTCTGAGGGAGGAGGGCCTGTGGGGTCAGACTCCTGGATCTGAGGGAGGAAGAACAGGGGCCAGGACTCCAGGGTCTGAGGGAGGAAGGGCTGGGGGCCAGGACTCTCGGGTCTGAGGGAGGAGGGGCTGGGGGCCTGGAGAAGGGGCTGGAGAGGCCAGTACTCCTGTGTCTCAGAGCTGGTAGGAATTAAGGGGCTGCTTGCCTCACACTCTGCCAGGTTCTGGGCATGCTCAGGAGAGTCCTAACGCTTCTGTAGGACCTACTATGTGTCATGTCTGACTGTTGCACGATAAGTAAAACCGCTTCACTTGAGGGACTCTCATTTACAGTAACCATGTTTACCTTTGAGCGCGGCGCACGGTGCGGACGCTGCACCATCCGGTTTCATCCACAGCGCGATCTCATTGGCTGTGCGGTCACCTAGGGGGAGTTTGTCCCTCTGAACCAGGGTTGGGGGAGGATGGCCAGAGTTCACCTGTGTTTCAGCACCATCCTATAGAAATATAGTAGGAGTCAAATGTGTAATTGTCAGTTTTCTAACAGGTTATTTTTTAAAGGAGGGGGAACAGGTGAACTTTTAGTAATATATTTTACTTGACCCAAATAAATATATTTGATCTAAATATCACCATTTTAACACGTAGTCGCTATTTTTAAAACTATGAGGTATTTTACAGGCTTTTTTTTTTTTTTTGTACTAAGCTTTTGAAATATAGTGTGTCTGTTATAGCCCATCTGCCTTCAGATTCAACCACTGTTCAGACGTCCCATTTGACCCGAGGGCCCCCGCACGGGAACTGGGAAGATGCTGTCCTCGGCCTTGGCCACAAGAGGTCACTGTGTCCACGCCTGTGCATCAGGTGGCCATTGCGGGCAAAATCAGGTCTCCGCTGTCCACTTGGGAGCTCTTCTCTCTGCCCCCCCCCCACCCCCACCCAGGACCCCCTGATCTGAGCCAGCCGCCAAGGGCGAAAGGCACAGTCTGGCAGAAATATTAGGGCCCCATTGGAAACCTCCCTTGACCTCAAGACCTGTGTGTACATGCACTCATTCATTCTGCAAATATTTATTGAGCACTTCATTTGTGACAGCGGTGAACACATAAATACCTTCCCTAGAGTAAGTTGAATATATAGTATGTCAGATGGTGATAAATCAGGGGATGAAAACATGCCCACATTGAAGCAGGTGTACTGTAAGCCCTGGCAGTTGGGTTTTCTTTTTTCTTTTCTTTTTTCTTTTTCTTTTTTTTTTTTTTTTTGTAACTTTTAAATGTTTATTCTTGAGAGAGGGGGAGAGTCAGAGAGAGGGGGAGACCCAGAGTCTGAAGCAGGCTCCAGGCTCTGAGCTGTCAGCATTCAAACTGCAAGATCACAACCTGAGCCACCCAGGCGCCCCTGGTTTTCTCTTTTTTGTAATCCAAGTGCCTGACTTAAGCTTTGCTCGCCAAGGCTTCCTCTTCAAAGATGGCTATCTCAGTAAACAGATTTCCAGTCATACAACTAGATAAAAAAAAAAAACCC
>NW_024412451.1:6548174-6557127 GCF_014898765.1 Herpailurus yagouaroundi | reverse complement strand
TTTATTTTTGAGCATGAGTTGGAGAGGGACAGAGAGAGGAGGGAACAGAGGCTCTAGACTGACAGCAGAGAGCCTGATGTGGGGCTTGGGAACTCATGAACCAGAAGATCATGACCTAAGCCAAAGTCTGGCTTAACTGACTGAGCCACCCAGGCGCTGCCCCAGCCCCCCAACTCTTATGTTTTAAATTCATGAATAGTGAACCCTTGAAATCCTAGGCACCCCCCTTGATCCCAATAAAAGCAGAACCCCAGACACCCATGCACCCACCCTCCACTGTGACTTTGCTGTATGGCCCGTGGTATGCCATGTGATTTCCAGATCCTGTAAGTAATAAACCTTTTTTTTTTTTTTTTTTTTTTAAGTTTCCTGGTGGTTACTCTTGAGGGCAATCTTGCAATCATGAGAACCCGGGTTATCGATGGGCTGAGACCCACACAAAACAGTGAGGTGGACAGAAAGGCCTCAAGGAGAAGGTGGCATCTGAGCCAAAACCTATCCAACGTGAGGCAGTGAGCTCTGCAGATGGCAGGGAAGAGCCTTGTTGGTGGCAGCACAGCAGTCACAGACCGAGGCAGGGTAATGGTGGAAGAGAGGGCTGAGAGGGAGCAGAGCGTATAGGCTCAGCTTTGGTTTTGAGACAGCAGCCACAGAGAGTTTTGAGCAGAGGAGTGAAAAAGGTCGTGCCTTTATTCACGCAGCAAACATTTGCTGATCTCTCCCAGGGGCACTGAGGCAGCCCCAGTCCCGGCCCTCAGTGGTTTCCTCAGGTCTCCCCACCTGTCTGGTGGGGAAGGCAGACGTGGACTCGGAGGGACGCGTGCTACGGTCAGGGGAGCTAGCCAGGGCACCAGGGAGTCCAGAGGTGAGGTGCCCAGCTCAGCATGGGGTGTCACAAAATGCCTTCTGAAGGAGGCAGTGTTAAAACACCGAGGGTAAGAATGAGCACGGAGAATGGGGTGGGAGGGAGATGGGGCTGAAAGAATGGCAGATAGAGGCCTGCAGGCAAGGAAGGACCTTGAACCTGTTTGGAATGGCTGCTGGCAGGCCAAGATGGTGGGGGAGGAGCTAGCCCAGGGGGACTGCCAGGGGAAGCCAAACAGAGCAGAGGCAAAGGGGTGGGATGGTGGGAATGGATGGGAGGGCTATTTAGTGAGCACTCACCATGGGTTGGAAAGCCTACTAAACCCTAGGGTGTGTTTGTAAGCATAAGAGCTCCCGCATGAACCCCAATACAAGAGGAGTCCTTCCCAAACAGACTGAACAGAAATACAGATGTTTGCCAACGTACGCAGAAGGCCATAGTAAACACGGGGCAGGCTTTTGCTGAGGGAGGAAACCATAGTAAGCATGGAGGGCAGAGCAGGGATGTTGCTGAGGCAGGAAGCCCCAGTCATCATGGAGGGAGGTTTTGCTATGGTTTGGGCCTTGGTAAATGCAGCCCCTACGTAAGCACAAGGGATCCTTCATTCTTGTTGAGGATTGCAGTGGATCTGTGAAAGGCTGATGGGGCGGGAAACCGCATCCTCCAGAGTCACTTGGAATCTTTCTTCCCTGGAGGGCTTTAAAGCCCAGTCTCAGAAAGATGGGCTTTCCCTGTCTTCTCCTATGTTTTGCTCTCCCAAGGCTGGATAATTGGAGATTCGTGCCAGGTCTGAAGAGGTGGAAGCATTGGGTACAGAGATTCTGGAGGGAAACAGATTTCTGGAGAGAAGCAGAGATCCTGGAGGGAAGTAGATTTTTAGAGAGAAGCAGAGATTCTAGAGAGAAGACGACTTTGAGATAAACTTACTCCTTCAGCCTGTTTATACAGAGCCCCACTTCATGCCAGGTACCAGACTAGGCTCAGGGGGTTTCAGCAATGAACCTGCTAGACGAGGTCTCGGCCCTCATGAAGCCTCAGTTCAAGTGACAGAGATTTTACTTCATTCCACAAATGTTTACTGTGTGCCTACTATGCACCAGGGCACAGAACCAGATAAGGAAGGCAAAAACCCCTGCCCTGTCAGAGATGACACTCAAGTTATGGGAGACAGAATCCATAAGAATGAAAGTAAATAAAACACGAGGGACATCTGATGGTGGTAAATGCCGTAGAGGGGGGAAAAAAAAGAGAGACAATAAACAAGGAAGCAAACACATAAAGCAATTTTAGATTGAAATAAGGCATAGGAAGGAAACTAACAAGAAGAGAATGTCTGCTCCAGACAAGGTGATCACAGTGGCAGGAAGGGTATCCCAGGCAAAGGGATCAGCGAAGACAAAGACCTAAAGTGGGACAAAGACCCTCAACTACCACACTGGGAAAATCGAAGAAGCGCAGGGGAGCTGAGGCACAGAGCATGATGGAGTGATGAGGTTGGAGGGATGAACATAAGCCAGACAGAATGCCTTGGAGGCATTTGGGTTTTATTCTATTTGCAGCGGGGAATCATAAATGGGTTTGAAGCAGGTTTTAACATGATACCGTTTAAAATTTTAAGAACGCATTGGCTGCTGAGTGGAGAATGGACGTGGCATTGGTAGGGGGGTAGGAATGGGGGTCAAACGTGGAAGCAGTGAGACTAGTTAGGATGCTATTGCACCTGTCCAGGTGAGAAATAAACACGGCTTGGTGAGAGAAGAGGGAAGTGGGTGGATTCCATGGCTATTTTGGTGCCGAGATGACAGGAATTGCCAAAGTGGGAGGTGGGTGTGAGGGAGGGAGCAAGGACCACTCCCAGCTTTTGACCCAAGCAACACGGAAAAGGATGGTGTCGGTGTCGTTTACTAACAAGGAGAAGACTCAGGGGGAGGGTGGGAGTGGACCCACCTTCCCCCACTTTTTAAACTGCAATAAATGAGAGATAATAAAGACAGAAGGAGGTGGGGCAGAAATGTTCTCTGGCTGTTGACCTGGCATCAGGGGCGCCCAGGTGTGCAAACAGAGGCTGCCTGGCACGTAGCAGATACAGGTGCTGACTCAGAGCCATCTGAGAGATTACCCAGAAAGTTTGGGTAATCAAAGAGACACGTGAGATCAGCATCAGAGGGGCATCAAGTCGGACGGGCTGAGGTTTGAATCCCACCTACACCACTTGCTCACCATGCAATGTTGGGCAACTAACCTAATTTCTCTGGGTTTTCCCCATCTGTAGAATGGGAGCGATTGTGTGTGGGCCAGCGGGGGGATTAAGGGAGACGTGGCACATGGAGGCACTAGAAAAATTGCCAGCCAGGAGCTGGTCAGGGCCCAACAAGGCAGAGTGAGGGTCCATTTCCTCATCCCACAAGCATCCATCGCGTGCCGGACTGTGCCAGGGGGATGGGGATCCAGCAGAAGACTCCCTGCCCTCAATGGCATGCAAACAGATTTGAAGACAGAATGGCATGGGGTTTAACAGCTGGATGCCTCAGGTTCCAATCCTGGCTCTGCCCCTTGCACAAGCGACTTTTGTCTGAGACCCCGTTTCCTCACCTGTAACACGGTGCTAATAAGAGTCTCTAAACCTCATGAAGCTGCTGGGAGGATTAAACATGATCATGTTTATGAGGTCCTTGGCAACCTGCCTGATGTTCATTATAGGTGCAGACAGAGACAGGCATTCCCTGACACAGGGACTCAGGAGCCTTGAAGCGAGAGGACCCCCTGGTTTTGCAGTCCCCCAGCCTCCACAGGGTTTGAGACCACCTCCCCCATCACCCATTCCCACGGTAGCACCCTGGCCCCTATCTCCATCCAGAAGGGCTCCACCTCAGAAGCCACAAAACCCACATCCTACTCCCTGACCACAGCCTCCCAGGCTTCCAGAGCTGTGGGTGTCTCTGCCATACCTGTTCTTCCACCTCAGGGCACCCCTGACCCCCTCATGCAGCCTCCCGCCAAAGCCCCTTCCGTCTGCCTTTCCTATACCCCACAGTCCTTTCCACCACTAGTGTCCTCAGCACCCCTCCCACCATCACCCAGCCTTGCATGTTCCTGCCCTTTGCTGGACAAAAACAAAACAAAATCGTCCAACTGCTCAAAAGATGCCTCTTTAAATTGCTGAGTGCCAAACTCACCTGGGTGCCTTCTCCTCCCTCACCTCCTCAACCCCACCCACCCAGGTGCCCCTTGAGATGAGCTGGCCTCCGTCTTCCTGGAGGAAGCAGAAGCCACCCCAAGGGCCCTCCCTCCTCTTCCTGCCACAGGACCCACACCCCACCCGAAACCTCACCCGCCCTTTCCTTCTTCCTTCCTGAAACAATGGAAGAGGCGTCTTTCCTCCCATCTGGAGCTAATCCCACCACTCAGGCAGTTGCACCATTTGCCCCTTTGTTCTCGGGCATCTCACTCCCTGTGGTTGTTAAGAGCTGTCCGCCTGGGTTCGAATCATGGCGACACCACTCAGCGTTGTGTAAACTTGGGCGGACGACTTCCCTTCCTCATCTCTACCTTGAAGATAATAAGAGTGTCTTTCTCACGACACCATGGGAAGGCTTTGGTGAGCTAATTTATGAAAAATGCACTCAAACACTGTTGGACCCACAAATCGGTGCACAAATGGAACAGACCCTCAAATCGCCTTGGAAAAGACAATGGAAGAGTCAGGTAATGGAGCAGAGAGCCCGATAGTCCTGGAGTTTGAACGTTTCCTCTTGCACTGACCAGCTGGGTGACCTTGGACAAGACACTTCTCCCCTCTCAGCCTCAGTTTTTCTGTAAAGAGGGACAAGATAGTACCTATCCCATAGAGTCCATACTTTCCATGGCCTGACCACCCTCATTTCTTTCTATTGTTTCCCCCTTACTCACTCTGCTCCAGCCACACTGGCCTCCTCACTGCTCCCCAGACATACCTCAGGGCCTTTGCACTTGCCACTCTTTCTGTCTAGAACAGTCTTTCCCCAGAGATCCCCAACCCATTTAGGTCTTTACCCAAAGATCACCTCACTTGCACCTTTCTTGACCCTATTCCCCTCCCTACTTTCTTATTATTTTTCATACATTCATAAATTGTAATATCATATGTTGTACTTATTTAACTTTCTTTCTCTTGATTGCCTCCCCCCCCCCCCCCCGCCCCAATATAAGCTTCAGCAGGGCAGGGATTTCTGTCTCTTTTGTTCATGGCTATATCCTCAGTGCTTAGAACAGTGACTCATGCTCAGTGAGTGCTCTGTGTTGTTGAACGGAGGGAGAGAGTGAAGGAAGGTGTGAGGGAGAGAGAGAGGCGGAGAGGAAGAGAGGGAGGGAGGCAGGGAGGAAAGAAGCTAGCCCACATGAAGAACTTCCTTGGTCCAACAAAATATGGCACATCCATTAAGTGGCAGATGATTCCACTTAAAAAAAATGGATGAAGAAGATGCGGTTTATATATGCCATGGAATACTACTTGGCACTGAGAAAGAATGAAGTCATGCCATTTGCAGCAACATGGATAGAACTGGAAGGTATTATGCTGAGTGAAATAAGCCAGTCAGAGAAAGACAGACATCATATGTTTTCATTCATATGTGGATCTTGAGAAACTTAACAGAAGACCATGGGGGAAGGGAAAGGGAAATAATAGAAACAGAGAGAGAGGGAAGCAAACCACAAGAGACTCTTAATACAGAGAACAAACTGAGGGTGGATGGGGGGAGGGGAGAGGGGAAAGTGAGTGAGGGGCACTGAGGAGGGCACTTGTTGGGATGAGCACTGGGTGTTGTATGTAAGCGATGACTCATGGGAATCTACCCCGAACACCAAGAGCCCACTGTATACACTGTATGTTAGCCAGTTTGAGAATAAATTATATTTTTCAAAAATAAAAAGGAAGGAAACTCTGAAACACACGACAGTGCGGGTGAAATTTGAGGACATCGTGCTCAACGACATAAGCCAGTCACAAAGTGATTCAGCTTCTACGCGGCACCTAGAGTGGTCACAGCCATGGAGACAGAAAGCAGATAGAGGTTACCAGGGGCTGCAGGCGAGGGGACAGAGAGATAATGTTGATTGAATACAGACAGAATTCCTGTTGGGCAAGATGGAAAAGTTTTGGAGATAAATGGCTGCAATGATTATACAATCATGCAAATGTACTTCAGGTCACTGAACTGCCCACTTAAAAATGACTTAAGGGATGCCTCTGGGTCGTTCAGTTGGTTAAGCGTCAGACTCTTGGTTGCCACTCCGGTCGTGATCTCATGGTTGGTGGGTTCCAGGCCCGCATTGGGCTCACCGCTGACCGTGCAGTGTCTGCTTGGGATTCTCTCTCTCCCTCTCTGTCTCTTTCCTTCTCAAAATAAGTAAACATTTAAAAAAAAAATGTGTTTTAATGATTTAAATGGCAAATTTTGGAAACACAACACTGAGCCCAGCCTGTAATAAATTGGACACGTTTTCATCCCTCCTTCTCTCCTTGCCAACCCCAGCTGGCCACACACCTGTCTCTGTCCCCTCTTCCAGTCCCTCCAGCCACCAAAACCTTACAGTCTCCCGTCTGTCCTTTTCCCCAGTGGCCACCCAGCTGTGTCCCACTTCCTCCCCAAAAAAGTTATCTCAGCTTCCCCAACAGCACCCTTTCCTGGCCTTCCTCCCAGCTCTTCCCTTGCTCCTTCTCAGCCCTCTGCCCCCTAGGCCGGGGGTCTTCCTTGGGGTCCTGGGCAGATGTCCCTGGTCTTTCCACTCCATACAGTCTCTCTCTGGGCGTGGGCTCCAGGCACCCTGGCTTCCGGTGCTGCTGGTGCTGATAACATACCATCTCTGTCTCTAACCAGACAGCTCTCCTAAGCTCCAGACCGGGGTCTCCAGTGAGGACCCTAAGGGATCTTCTTGCTCAGAATCACCCTTGGGCCCACGTTTCCCCTCCAGCCCTCTGAGCTCTGTCCCCATCCTCCGGCCTGAAGGTCTCTACTCAGAGCCCCTCACCTCCTTCCCACCCCACCCCACACACACTCCCTCCGTGCCCCAGGCGAACACCTGCTCATCCACAGCAGGCCCCAGCTTAGACAGCTCGCCCTTCAGGAACCCTTTCTCCACTCTGGGGTTCCATCAGGCCCTTCCACGTTCCCTGTCAGAGGGCGCATCACCCTGGACTGAGTTTCCTATTGCCGATTGGCCTTTCCCATCAGACCGGAAGTTCCCTGAAGGCAAGGACTCTGGCCGTCTGCTCACTCATTCATCAAATATGTTTTGAGCGCTCATGTCATGGCCAACAGCACTGCTAAGCTGGTGGTGGATTGGTGAACAGGTCGTCTGGGTTTTAGATTCTGGAGGAAAGGAGCTGAGTACTGGGAGGGTCCAGGGCTGGGCTGGGAAGCGATAAGCTGTGAAGGGACCCTGTTTGCTCCTGTAGCCCCAGCCGTCTGCTTGGGTTCACTAAAGTCTTCTCCTTAAGCAGCGGGTTCTTTTGAAGCAGAAGTCTCTCTTTTGAGACCTCCTGTTCACCAAAGTCTTCAGCTCAGTGGAGGGTCACCATGAGTCCATCCAATCAAAGGTTTCTGCTCAGGGGAAGGGGGTGGGGCTTGTGTTTACCAGGAAATTCTGTTTGGTGGCCGTTTATTTTTAAAATTCATATAAAAAAAAAAGGACAAAGACATATTTATAGACTCCAAGAAATTGCTCAAAGAGTCGAGTCCCGGGGGCTCCTTCCCTCGGCTCTTTAACCGTATCAGACCCAAATCAGACCCAGGAAGCCAGACTACAGGTCTCCTTCCAGGTCAGCTCTTCAGGTGCCTCTATTTGCCGGTGTGCACGTGTGCAAATATCTGTTTCTATGTAATGTTACCTCCTGTGTAGGTCCAGGTCACCACAAGGGTCCCCAGCCCTCCTGTGCCCCCAGGGTGGGATGGGGGTCTTTCCTTCTGGTTTGCCAGGGCCCTGGCCGCCTAAAGCAGGGAGCTCCTCAGGGCCAGTTCGCAGGCAACCGAAGTGCACACAGGGAGCCGGGTGTGTGGGTTCAGACACACTGAGTCCCCAGGTGCAGACCAGACTAAGCAGCAGCCCCGGCAAAGAGGAAGGAAAGTGGTTTGGGAGCCAACCCCGGGGAGGGGGGGGGGGAGGGAAGGGAGGGTTCTTGAGAGAGGGAGAGTGCACAGGCTGCCTCCTGAGTCACCGTGCCCTGCTCAGGCCCAGGGACAAATTGCAGTCATTAGGGAATTTAAGAGGCTGGGGAGGTGCTGTACTGAGGGCAGCGTGCCCTACCCCAGGTTAGGAGGGGTCCCTTGGACCCAGAGCACCTCCTTGGGCTGTCTGGAGCCCTCCGCCACCTCACCGTTGTCTCCCTCCCTCTCTCTAGGTCACCATCTCTCACTCTGTCCCCACCCCTCTGCCGAGTTGGGAGACACCAGTTCTCCACTGCTCCTTCTCCTCCCCGCTGGGGTCCCTGTTCCCCAGACTTTCAGGACTGTGAGAACCACAAAGCCAGAAAGCCTAGGGGACAAGACAGTGCCAGGTGTCTCCTGCCCTTCCCCGCCCCACCCCCTGCCTCCCTCTTCCCGGCTGCTGTCACCTCTCTGCCATCTCTGCCTCCCTGTCTCCTCTGAGTGCGTCCCCACCACGTGCTGTGCCCTAGCTCCCTTGGTCACCCCCTCACCTGCCTGGTCCTGCATCGTCCTCCCCCTCCTGCAGCATTTCATCCTCCGGTCCTCCTGCTATTATTTTGTGTGTTTGGGGTGGGGGAGGGGTGGTGATCCTGCCTTCCTTCTCTCTCTTCACTCGGTTCTCTTCCTTTGTGTCTCTGTTCTGCCGTCAGTGTCTTCCTTGTCTTCCCTGTTTTTCTGTTTTCCCACATTCCCTTCTCTGTGAATCACTGTCTCTGTGCTGCGCCTGCCCCACTGTCTCCCCCCCCCCCCCACCTCCTCTGTCCCCATGTCCACATTCATCTTCCTTCTCCTTCCCCATCTTTCCTTGGTCTCTCTCCCTCTGACACTTGTCTCTCGGGTCTGTGTTTCTCTGAATCTTTCTCTGGTTCTCCACCTTCTTATGTTACTTCTCTTACATTTCCCA
>NW_024412451.1:6489705-6547774 GCF_014898765.1 Herpailurus yagouaroundi | reverse complement strand
GGGAGGAGATGGGACCAGGGAGTCCTGGAGTCCTGGAATGGGAAATGGGCAATAAAAAAAATGTCAGGAGAAGGGCGGGGGTGGGGGAGGCAGGGCCTGTTGCCCAGGCCAGGGATAAAAGGGCTGCACAGAGTGACAGGGAATCAAGGCACCACCCCCCTTCCTGCACACACAGAGACACATGCACGTCTCGAAGGGTCTTGGTCCCTGTGTAAGGCCTTCACTGTCTCTGTCCCTCATCTCTGGGTCTCTTGCAGCCTCCTTCTCTCTCACTTTCTCTTCGCATTTGCCAGAACCTGCCAGACCCCAGAATGCTCCTCCTGCTGACAGCACTCCAGATCATGGCTCTAGGTAAGACAGCAGTGAGATCCGGAGCATGGCAGTCCCCTAGGCATGCTGAGAAGAGATGGAAAGTGTTCCCTGGGGCCCTGGGGTGCTCATGGATGACCTGATGAAAAGACAGTAGGGTGCTTTGGGGGTCGTGACTGAGGGGCATGCAGAAGGGGCCTGAGTTCTGAGTTGTGGAGATATCAGGGTGCAGGAGTCGAAGGAGATGGGGAGGAATAAATGAGGAATTGTGGAGAAGTATCCAGTGCTGTCTAGGTTTTATTTAAAAAGGAGGGCTGCGAAACTAATGGAAAGACGGCATGTTGGCGGTGGTGATTGCGGGCGTGATGGTAGGTGGTGTGGGTGTGGGGCGAGACAGTGGATCCTGGGGGTCCACACAGAGTGGGAAGATTGGATAAAGGGCAGGGAGCTCCTTGAATGTGTTGGAGAAGAATTAATGGGAGGAATGGTGGTATCCTGTGAAAAGTGGTGGTAGAAAGTATTCATGGGAGAGTAGAGTCAAGGGTAGTAGATATGTCAGAGCCCTGGATGAGGCAGCCATGGGATCAAGTAATATACTATGGAGGTGATGGTGGGGGAGGGGTGGGTGTCAGAAAACTCCCTGATTGTGTTGGGGCAACATTGGGCATATCTCAGACTGGGTGGGACAAATAGAGGCAGGTGGTTTAGGGGTTAGGAAAAGAAAAGGGATTTGTGGGTCCCAGACGTCCTAGAGAGTTGGGGGTGGAAAGCATTTGTTCATCTGCTTTGCCCACCACACCCTACCTCTGCCTGTTCCTAGCCATGGCACAGACCCAAGAGGATAAGGACAAGATACTTGGTGGTTATACATGCATCCAGAACTCCCAGCCATGGCAAGCGGCCTTACTGGCAGGTCCCTTTCGTAGTTTCCTCTGTGGAGGGGTCCTGCTGTCAGGCCAATGGGTCATCACCGCTGCTCACTGTGCCCGCCCGTGAGTAACCCGCTCCCCTATTCCTGTGCAGGGTGAATTCTAGAGTCTAGCGTCCCAGAGCTCAGCTAAGAACCTAGAGCATTGTGTTGACCTAATGTAGTAGCTGGATCCTGGTCTGGGGTCTAGATAAGAGCCTAGAATTACCAACACAGCTCAGAATATAGAACCCAGCCATAAATCCTGAACTCGGCTTAGATTCTGAAAGCAGACTGACAGTTTAGAACCCATATGCCAGCTTAGAGTCCCACACAAAAATTAGAAGCTAACTTATCTGGAGATCCATCTAGAGGCCAAACTCTACAATTGGTTCAATTGAGGGCACAATCTACATTCAGAAACTCAGGACCCCTCTCAGAACACTGCCTAGAATCCAAAGCCTAGTCTAGAACCTGCAGTCCAGCCATAAATCCAGGACTCTGATTACAGCTAGAACATACAGCTCCGGGCTCTGGGCTGCGAGCACAGAGCCTCCGGGCTCTGGGCTCAGAGTGTAGGAGAGACAGAACCAGAGCCCATTCTAGGTACAATGTTTAATTCAGAGTCTAGTCTATAGCTCCTTTTTGAGAGGCCTAGAACCCAAACCTCAGCCCAGTGTCTAAATCCCAGAATGCAGACTATAATCTGACGTCTCATAAAGAACTCAGTAGTCTAGACCAAACCCTAGAACCCAGATCCCTGACAAAAGCTCACCCAGTACCTATAAACACTAAGATATAATTCCATAAATTAAAGTTCATGTCAAACCTAAAGCCCAGAACTCAGCCCGGTGTCTAGAATGCAAAGTCCAGAATGCAAGACAGCATCCAGAAACTTGGATCCAAGCCATAACCTGGAGCTCCATCTTGAACCCAGAGCTCAAGCTGAGGTCAAGGCTCAGACCAGAGTCTAGAAGCAAGAGCCCAGACCATAACTGTAGTGCAATCTAAAACAGAGCCCACCCAAGAATCAAAAACTCAGACTGATGTCTAAGACCCTAAGCTCAAAGACAGAGCTCAAACCATTGTCTGAAACCCAGGCCATAAACCAGAGTTTAAGCAAGAACCCAGAACTCAACCTAGGAACTGAAGCTCATATCCATGTCCAGAATCCATAGTTCAGATCACAGTCCATTGCTCAATATAGAATTGAGCCTACCCTACAACTAAAAGCTCAAATAAACATCTAGAACCAAGACTCATACCATAATGCAGAGCTCAAAATAGAATCTGCAGTCTATCCTAACACCAAAAGCTCATACCCATATCTAAAATGCATGCCATGATCCAGACTCCATCTAGAGAACCCAAATTCTAGCTTCAACTCAAAAGTTCAAAATGTCTAGAACCCAGAAGCCAGGCTGGCACCAGGATGGAGCCTCTCAGGAGCCTCCTCCAGGATATCAATTCCGATTTAGAGCCTAGAGCCATAGCCCAGAGTCTCAGTTGGAAATCAGAGCCTAGAACCCAGCACTGAGCCAAGAACTCCCAACCATTACCTTACACCCAAGCCAGAAACCAGAACACAGCTCAAGACAGAAAGGGGTGGATGGTGGGATTGACCCAAGAGAGAGCCCAAGCTATGAGAAAGGGCACAGGAGTCCAGCTGGTGTTCCAAAAGTTGGTTAGACTTGTGGGAAATTCATCAGCAGGGAAGGGAAAGGGGCCAGAGGATGGGGAGTGGTCTCCAGGTCAGATCCTGAGCAGTGCTACTTTTGGGGGTCATGGGCCAGGATCCTTCATGTAGCCCTGGGCAAGCACAACCTGAAGAATTGGGAGGCTACCCAGCAGGTGCTGCGTGTGGTTCGCCAGGTGCGACACCCCCAGTACAACTCCCGGACCCACAACAACGACCTGATGCTGCTGCGGCTGGAGCGGCCTGTTCGTCTGGGGAGGGCGGTGAAGCCCATTGCCGTGGCCAATACCTGCATGAGCCCAGGGACCCCCTGTCTCGTGTCTGGCTGGGGCACCACATCTAGCCCCATTGGTAAGTACTTCCGTATCCTGGAAATGAGGGGCTGGGGGACTGGACTTCTGGGCCTGAGGGAGGAGGAGGTAAACCCGACTCGTAACCCTTCAGTGTACCCCCAGCCAGGTACCCCAACTCCCTGCAATGCGTGAACATCAACATCTTCTCGGATCAAGAGTGTCAGGGGGCTTATCCCGGAGCCATCACTGCCGGCATGGTCTGTGCAGGTGTTCCCCAAGGAGGGAAGGACTCTTGTCAGGTGAGGTGCAGAAGGGAGAGCTGGAGGAAGGGGATTGTTTGGGGCTGGCACTTGGGTACCAAAGGATCTCAGGAGCATGAAAATCAGAGGAGGTATCCCCAGAAACTGAAAGAGATTGTAATAGTCCGGCTGCATCCTAGCTGTGTACCCTTGGGTAACAGGCCTAATCCCTCTGTCAGACAGGGGTAGCTCCTCTTAGAGCACATGGTGGAATCAGATGGTAATTCATGGAAAGAGTGCAGAGTGGTGCCGGCACTTAGCTCTGATCACTGCTCTCATTGCTGTTATTATATTTGGTCACCTGGAAATCTGTGCTCAGCACCTCAAGAGATCTTAGCCCATCCCTGAGAGGTGACTCCAGAGACAGGGAGATGTAAAGAGGCACACACAGTTTTCTAGAGCAGCACAGTGAGCCCCAAGGGGAAGAGACAGAAGGAAGCAGTGAAAAGGGAAGGGAGTGATATCTCCAGAGCCCTGTCCAGGGGTCTCAGCCCACCTCTTGCCCATCTCTGCCTCTTGAGTCCTCCACACCCACGGCTCTGGCCATCTGTCGTCCATGGGTGTCTCCATCTCGGCCTCTCCCCTTCAGGGCGACTCAGGGGGACCCCTGGTGTGCAAAGGACAGCTCCAGGGCCTCGTTTCCTGGGGGATGGAGCGTTGTGCCCTGCCCGGCTACCCTGGGGTCTACACCAACCTGTGCAAGTACCAGACCTGGATCCAGAAAACCATACGGAGAAGATGATTGTTGGTATGACTTAACATCAGCTGCCCAGCTGTCTCCCCAGACCCTGCTCTCTCCACTCAAGACCCAGGAGTCCCAGCCCCCCAGCCCTCCTCCTCCCTCAGACCCAGGAGTCTGGGCCCCCAGCTTCTTGATGGGGACCCCTGGCCCAGGACTCCCCTTTCCCAAAGAAGTTCCTTCAGGTTTTCTCTCCACTCCCCCACAACACCATTATTCAAGACCCCTTCGGTACAGTGACAAGAGCATGAAAACACATGTTTTGGGGCATCATGCCCCAAAGAAGACAGTTTTCAAAGCTTAGCATCTCTAAAAACCAGATAAATACTAATAAAAATGGAATAATCCTAAAGTCCATTCACCTGTTCATTTAATTCACCTGACAGATATGTACACACAAGTGGCTGTTCCCTTGGAGGCACCCTCCATTCCCTACATCTGGTGTGGTAGAGGGAAATGCCCAGCCTCGCGGCATGACCCTGAACAAGACCGTCCCTCCCGAGGCTGGGTCCTATGAGCAGGGACTGCTGAGGTCCAGGGCAGGGAGGGCAGAGACCCACCTTGTTTCTTGGAAAACCCTATGCAAATAAAAAGGTCCTCTTTCTCCTAATCAGATCTCAGGTGAGGAGAGTTGAGTTAATCACCTGCTGGAGTTCAAGCCCTGGCAGAGCTCTGCTCTCATTTTATTTCTTTATTTCTATCTGTCATCCCTGGCTCCGGTCCCCTCCCTCCCCACAGGCACCAACACAAATGGCCTTGAACACCACGAGTCCTTGCAAAACATGCCTGTCACAACGTGTTGCTTCTCATTTACATGAAACCATTGTGTTATGGATCTCATTCTCTTTCTCACTTTCATTCATCAGACTATTTATTGGAGGGGCGCCTGGGTGGCTCGGTCGGTTAAGCCTCTGACTTCGGCTCAGGTCATGATCTCACGGTTCGTGAGTTCAAGCCCTATGTCAGGCTCTGTGCTATCAGCCTGGAGCCTGCTTCAGATCCTCTGTCCGCCCCTCCCCCACTCTTTCTCGCTCAAAAATAAATAAACGTTAAAAAAATTAAAAATAGAAGACTATGTACTGCCTACAACAGTGCACCAGGCATTGTTCTAGGTGCTGGAAGTTGAGCTGTGAACAAGCCAGATAAATCTACATGCCTCCCCCAACGACACTCTGACAGAAGGTGATAGACAAGAAACGACGAACATAATTTAAAAGTACGGTAGAGAGGCACTGGGCTGACTCAGTCGGTGAAGCATATGACTCTTGATCTTGGGGTTGTGGGTTTGAGCCCCACCTTAGGTGTAGAGATTAGTTAAACATAAAATCTTCAAGGGGCACCTGGGTGGCCAGTTGGTTAAGCTTTGGTTCAGGTCATGATCTCACGATTCGTGAGTTCAAGCCCCACATCGGGCTCTGTGCTGACAGCTCAGAGCCTGGAGCCTGTTTCAGATTCTGTGTCTCCCTCTCTCTCTGCCCCTCTCCTGCTCACGCTCTGTCTCTCTCTCAAAAATAAATAAACATTAAAAAAATTTTTTTTTGAAAAATAATAAAGTAAAGCAGAAAGCCCTTAAGAATGAAAGGTCAGTAAACTTGAGCCAGGAGACGAACCCAGTGTGTACCAGAGCCAGCTCAAACCAGCCCATAAAAGCCAACTGGCAAATTTTTAGGAATTTTGAGAGCCAGTTGGTAAACACAACCATTATTAGAAATTAAATTACATTGGGGTGCCTGGGTGGCTCAGTCGGTTAAGCATCTGACTCTTTTTTTTTTTTTTTTTTTTTTACGTTTATTTTTGAGAGAGAGAGCACAAGCAGGGGAGGGACAAAGAGAGAGGGAGACACAGAATCTGAAGCAGGCTCCAGGCTCTGAGCTGTCAGCACAGAGCTTGACTCATGGCTCAAACTCATGAACTGCAAGTTTATGACCTGAGCCAAGGTGGAATGCTTAACTGACTGAGCCACCCAGGTACCCCAACATCCAACTCTTGATTTCAGCTCAGCTCATAATCTCACAGTCTGTGAGTTCAGAGCCCCGCCTCGGGGTCTGCACTGGCAGCTCATATCCTGCTTGGGATTCTTCCTCTCTCTCTGCCCCTCCCCTGCTTGCACTCTCTCTGTCTCTCAAAATAAATAAACAAAAACTTTAAAAATATTAAATTACATAAACTTACAATTGAACGATGAATATTCAAAACAAGTTCAATTAATACTCAACATTCATCAATTCCTAATTATTTTCATGAGTATTTATATACTTTGAAGTTATATTTGTCTTATTGCCTTACATCTGTCACCGTGAGCTCTGCACATGTCTTTCTCACTCTGTGTCCTGTGAAATTGTCCTGGGAGGTTGATATCAGCCCAAGCAGGAATACTTGTGCCACAGAAATTGGCAAAAGCGGGGCAGCTGGCTGGCTTAGTCAGTTGAGTGTCCGACTCTTGATTTCAGCGCAGGTCATGGTCCCAAGGCTGTGGGATTGAGCCCCACATCAGGCTCACTGCTGGGCGTGGATCTTGCTTTGATTCTCTCTCTCTGCCCCTCTCCCTCGCTCTCTCTCTCCCCTCCCTTTTCTGTCTCTTAAAATTAAATAAATAAACAAACAAACACATAAACAAACAAATTAAAAGAAATTGGCAAAAGCTTTTTTTTCTTGGAGAGCTTAAATCCTTACCCTGGAGAATTAACCCTTGGGAATCCCTGGAGAGTTAAATCCTTACCATCGCAGTGTGGGACATGTGAATGTCCCTAGGAATGACCTGATGATCCCAGCCTCTGTCTCCTCGTAGTTCTGCACTGGGACACTGCAGAGCTCAGACAGAGTGGAAAGCAGTGTGGCCTCACCAGTGTTCACGTGCTCTGCGGTGAGGGACAGCACAGGATCTGAGAGTTCTCAGGTTCTGGGTCTGGGAACCGCATGGCTACAGAAGTTGCAAAGATTGTTGGGACATGGAGGCTGCACCTTGTGTCCAGGTGACACAGACACACTTTGGCTCACATATGCAACAGCCATACAAGCTCTGTGGAGCAAAGGGTCAAGAGCAGCTGTGTACTAAGGTACCTTCAGGCCCCTGGTGAGATGATGATACAGCCATGCTGTAATTCTTGGCCTGTATCCTTCTATAACGCTAAATAAAAGTCGTTTTTTTTTTAATTTTTTTAAATGTTGATTTATCTTTGACAGAGAGAGAGAGACAGAGCATGAGCAAGGGAAGGGCAGAGAGAGAGAGAGAGACAGAATCTGTAGCAGGCTCCAGGTTCTGAGCTGTCAGCACAGAGCCCAATGCAGGGCTCGAACTCACAGACTGCGAGATCATGACCTGAGCCAAAGTCGGACACGCAACTGACTGAGCCACCCAGGCGCCCCAAAATAAAAGTAGTTTAGATCAAAGATTACTTTAACCTGATTTCCAAACTTATACTCCCTGCTGTGATGGTTCAGTACTGCATTTTATTGTTTCGCAGGTGCACATTCCTTCACATGTTTAACAATTCTGAAGTGGGAAGCATCTTACAACCAGTAGTGTCTTAGCATTATATCATGGTTTAATCGACATAGTCTTTCTCTATTTCAGAGGTATGCAAAGTAATAGTGCAAATACAATCACCAACATCTTAAATTGGATGAAGTAGGGTACACGGAAGGTGGTGTAGGTGAGGAGTCAGGTTGAGGTATTTTTTTAAAGTAGGCTCTACGCCCAACATGGGGCTTGATCTCAAGACCCCGAGATCAAGGGTCACATGCTTACCGACTGAGCCAACCAAATGCCCCAGGGTCGAGGCATTAAATAGGTGATCTTATTCCACCAAACACTGTGTTAATCATCTATTCGTGTTGCTGTTTGTTCATCTATTTATTGCCTCTAACTGCCACAGAGTCTTCTCCACCTGTGCAGTCCAGTATGGCAGCCATTAGCCACACGTGGTCATTTAATTTTTAAATTAAAATGAGCTAAATTCAATACACGTTAAGATTCCACTCATTAGCTGCTCTTGCCACATTTCTGGTGCTCAGTAACCTGGGGGCTAGTGGCTGCCACAATTGGGCAGCTCAGATAAATAGAATATTTCCATCATCACAAGAAGGTCTATTGGAGAGCACCACTTGCTTCTCAAAGTGTGGTCCAGGAAACAGCAGCATCAGAATTACCTGGAGCTTTTGTGATGTCAGAGTCTTGGGCCCCAGCCCAGACCAAATGAACCAGAATCTGCATTTTAACAGGATCCCCAGGGACAGAATGCATCTGAAAGCTTGAGAAGCACCATGGCATGCACACAACATGTTTAAAAAATTTTTAAATATTTATTTATTTTTAAGAGACAGAGACAGAGTGCTAGTGGGGAAGGGGCAGAGAGAGATTGAGAGAGACAGAGAGAGAGACGGAGAGAGAGAGATACAGAATCCAAAGCAGGCTCCAGGCTCTGAGCTGTGACCTGGCGTTTGAACCCACCAGCTGTGAAATCATGACCTGAGCCTGAGCCAAAGTCAGACGCTTAACCGACTGAGCCACTCAGAAGGCCCAAAAGGCCCACTCTTAATCAATGTCACCAGGTACTAGCAGGTTTTTGCCCAGATAGAAGGATTCCTATCTCCCTACACCCTCAGCAGTGCCTGCATTTCGTTCATTAGTCCGGCAAAGATTCATTGAATTTTATTATACCCCAGGTACTGTTTTAAAACAAAACAGATAAACACCTCTGCCCCCAGGGAACTCACTTCTAAAGGAGAGGCAGACAGGAAATAAATAAATGAATAAATAAATACATAAAGCATTACAGATGGGAGTGAGTGCCTTGGATAAAAGTAAAGCAGAGTAAGGGGATAGAAAATGTCAGAGGAGGGTTATGATTTTCAGCAGGTGTTACACAACGAAGGGTTAACTCAACAGGCCTGAGTTGTCCACAACCTGCACAGAAAGAAAGGCTTGCAAGCCTCTTGGTGGTTCAGTCGGTTCAGCATCTGACACTTGATTTAGGCTCAGGTCATGATCTCTCGGTTTGTGGGTTCAAGCCCTGCATCGGGCTCTGCCCTGACAGTGCAGAGCCTGCTTGGGATTCTGTCTCCCTCTCTCTCTGCCCCTCCCCTGCTCTCTGTCTCTCAAAAATAAATAAACTAAAAACAAATTTTTTAATTAAAAAAAAAAAAAGAAAGTTTTGCCTTAGTGTGTTATTTTGCCTGGTAACGGTGTCTTTGTTTACCTGGGAGCCTTGGTTGTGCCAGATAGTCTATCCTAATAAAAATGACAAGGTAGAGGGTGTCTCAGTGGTTCAGTCGATTAAGCATCTGACTCTTGATTTCAGCTCAGGTCATGATCTCACAGCTTCGTGGGTTAGAGCCCAAGGCTTCGTGGGCTCTTCGCTGACAGCATGGAGCCTGCTTGGGATTCCCTCTTCTTCTCTCTGCCCCTCCCCCACCTGTGCTGTCTGTCTCTCTCAAAATAAATAAATAAACTTTTGAAAAACTAAAAAAAAAAAACATGACATGGTAGAGGCCTTGGGGCAGTTTGACCTCTGCAGGGGCTGGAGACTAAGGTCGGCTATGCAACGAGAAGGCCATGTGCCCATGCAACTGACCCCAAATAAAAGCCCTGGACACCAGGGGCGCCTGGGTGGCTCGGTCGGTGAAGCGTCCGACTTCGGTTTGGGTCATGATCTCACGGTCCGTGAGTTCGGGCCCCGCGTCGGGCTCTGTGCTGACAGCTCAGAGCCTGGAGCCTGTTTCAGATTCCGTGTCTCCCTCTCTCTCCGCCCCTCCCCTGTTCATGCTCTGCCTCTCTCTGTCTCAAAAATAAATAAACGTTAAAAAAAAAAAAAAAAAAGCCCTGGACACCAAAGCTTAGGGGAGGTTCTGTGGTTGACAGTACTCTGTATGTGCTGTCACACATCGCTGCTGGGAGAAACAGGCAGTGTCTGCACAGCTCCACTGAGAGAGGACGTCCAGAAGCTTGTGCCTGGGCCTCTCTTGGACTCTGCCTTGTGCACCATTCCCCCCTGCTTATTTTATGCTACACTTTTACTTGTAATAAACTGAAACCACAGTATAGCAGCTTCCTTGGGTTCTGTGAGTCCTACTAGTGATTCGTTGAACCCGTCCTAGGAATTGTGAGTCCTTCTAGTCATTCATTGAACCTGTCCTGGGAATTGTGAGTCCTTCCAGTCATTTGTTGAACCTGTCCTGGGAATTGTGAGTCCTTCTAGTCATTCGTTGAAACTGCCCTGGGAATTGTGAGTCCTTCTAGTCATTCGTTGAAACTGTCCTGGGAATTCCCAACTATGGTGGTCAGGAAAGTCTTCAAAGAGAGAATGAAAAGAATCGATGAGGGGCGCCTGGGTGGCTCGGTCGGTTAAGCGTCCGACTTCGGCTCAGGTCATGATCTCATGGTCCGTGAGTTCAAGCCCCGCGTCGGGCTCTGTGCTGACAGCTCAGAGCCTGGAGCCTGTTTCAGATTCTGTGTCTCCCTCTCTCCTTGCCCCTCCCCTGTTCATGCTCTGTGTCTCTGTCTCAAAAATAAATAAACGTTAAAAATAAAATTAAAAAAAAAAAAAAAAAGAATCAATGAGACCAGACATCTGGCTTGGAAAAGTCCTCCTGTCGGGGGAACAGCAGGTTCTGAGCATGAGCCTGGCATCAGAAGGGCGGGAAAGAGGGGAGGGTCAATGATGTCAGAGGACCACTGGGGCCAGATGGTGTAGAGGCTTGTCAGCCACCATAAGGACATGGGACATTCACTCTGAGTGAGCTGGGGGCATTGCAGGGTTTTGAGAAGAGGAGTGATCTGTTCCGACTTACGTTTTCTTAAAAGGTCACTCTGGCTGCCACGTCAAAAACAGAGTGAAGGTGGACAGGCCAGAAACAGGGAGACCAGGTAGAAAATTTGCAATAACCCCAGGTGAGAGATGATGGCGGCTGGGAGGTGCCAGGTGGCAAGGGTGGAAGGTGTTGAGAAACGGTCAGATCGGGGATCTATTTCGAAGGCAGAGCCGACAGGGTTTGGTAATAAAATGGACATGTGATGTAGGGGCAGGAATCCAAAAGAGAGATGAAGGTTTTTTCACTGCTGAGGACTGGAAGGAAGGAGAGACCACCAGTGGAGAAGATCAAGACTCTGCGAGAGGAGCCTGTTTGGACCTGGAGAGCTGCTGAGAGCCCGGGGTTTGGTTTTGGACATGCAGATGTGGGGCAGGCAGTTGGATGTCAAGTTGAGAGTTCAGGAGAAACATCTGGCTGGAGACGTAAATTTGGGAGTCGTCAGCAGGTAGATGGCATGTAAAGCCACGAGGCCAGATGAGATCACCGAGGGAGTGAGTGTAGACTGAGGAGAGGACAGGACCAAGTGCCCAGCCCTGAGGTGCTCCGCCATGTAGAGACGGGCCAGGAGAAAGCAGCACCAGACACGGATGAGGAGCAGCCAGTGAACAATGAGGAAGACCAGGAGAGTATAGTGTCCCAGAAGCCAAGGAAAAAACAAAATCTCTGAAGGAACAGAGTGATCCACTTGTTAAACGCTGCTGATAGCTCAAGTAAGATGGGTTCAGCAACACTGAGGTTTTTGGTGCCATGGAGCGGGCTTGAGAGAGACTAGGAGGACAGGAGTTGCAGACAGTGAGTGTAGGAGAATTGCAGTCAAGGGGAGAAAAAAAAATGGGCCCCCCCCAAAAAAAATGGGGGCCAGAATGCTCAAGGAGAGCATGAAGGTTTGAGAGGTTTGGTTTTTGTTCCAATTCTTTTAATGGAACATGGGAGCAACTGTATGTAACATGTTCGTATGTTCATGGAGAAGGACAAAAATTGATGCAGGCAAGGGAGCAGGGAAATGCTGGCTGCACAATGTTCCCAGGGAGGTGAGAAGGGACTTGTGCCTCCACCCCAGGCACAAGTGGAGGGGTCTGTCTTAGAGGGAGGTGCAGGCTGTTCACCTACAGAAATAGGAGAGGAGGCAGAGGATGTGGGCGCAGACACAGGTAGGTGGCAAGAGTGACCTTTCTAGTTTTCGCTATTCTGATGGGTGAAAAGTGGTTTGCTGTTGCTGCACGGCAAAGATGATGACTGGGACCGACATCCTTAACAACATGGACCCAGATACAGAGAATAATTTGTGTGTCTCGACATTTTTTTTAAAGTTTATTGATTTATTGAGAGAGAGAGAGAGAGTGTGTGTGTGAGCGAGCGTGCACAAGCACGGTGGCCGGGGAGGGCAGAGATAAAGGGAAGAGAGAGAATCCCAAGCAGGCTCTGCATTATCAGCGCAAAGCCCAATGTGGGGCTCGAACTCATGAGCCACAAGATCATGACCTGAGTTGAGATTAAGAGTCAGACGCTGAACCCACTGAGCCACCCAGGTGCCCCTCCATCTCGATGCCTTTGTTTGTTTCTCTCTCTCTCTCTCTGCATTTCCTCTGTTCTCTCCTACCCACCCTGTCTTTCTATCTCTGTGTATTTATCCCTTTGTATCTTTCTCTGTCTCCCCCTCCCTTCATGTTTGCATTGGGGCCTCTCCTCTGAGCCTGGGTGTGGGGCCAACTTTCTCATCCCAGCCAGCCAGCACTTCCAACCAGAACTTCCAGTCCTTGCTTGACAAAGAACCCCATTTTGAAGCCAAGCTAGGGTGGGGCCTCTGGAAACCTCAGGCTACCTCCATTTCCAGCTTTACTTAATTAACAAGCACACTTGTGTCCCTTGGTCTCTGTCGGGCTCTCATCTAAGCAACCTTCAAATATTAACTCATTTAACCCTCCTCTTTGAGGTATGTGCTGTTGATAGCGCCATTTTGCAAATGGGGACAATGAGTGGCCATGTCACTTGGCCACTTGGACTCACATCATTTGCGTCTCAACTCTGAACCACTAAGGCCACTGTCTCTTTTTCTAGTCCTTTCTCCAGCCCTGCCTTCTGACAGGGAAAAGACCCTGATTTATGAGACAGTACAGCTGGATTTTGTCTAGTTCTGGGACTTTCAGCAGCTCACTGCCCTCCATGGGCTCCAGTTGCCTTATTGATCATGTGAGGGGATGGAATGCACCCAACTCTTGGTGGGTCTATGACTTCACTTCAACATGAGTCAGCAACCTAAGTCCTGGCCAATCATAAACCCTAATATCAGCATTGACCTGGTACTCACCCCTAAGCAAATACCAGAGCCAGCCACCCCTACTCCAGGACCCAGCCCTTCCCAAGTGAGAAAGCCTTTTCTGGAAGTGTGGACCCAGGCCACAAGAGGGCATAGGTACCCGGACTTCCCACACAAGAGTGTCAGTCACCTCACTTAACCTGCATCCTCCCTCCACTCAACCTGAACCCAACACTACTCCAAAAGAGTGAACTCAGGACCCACTCTGGGTCCAGCCTTGTGAGGTAAGGGAATTTCAAGGTGGGGAAAGACAACACTCTTTCTGTCACCTTGAGAGAAGCTCACAGCTATGAGCTGGTCCATTCCCATCAAAACCCTACTAAGGGGAGCTTGGGTGGCTCAGTCGGGTAAGCGTCCGACTTCGGCTCAGGTCATGATCCCATGGTTCCTGAGTTCGAGCTCTGCGTCAGGCTCTGGGCTGACAGCTCAGAGCCTGACAGCTCAGAGCCTGGAGCCTGCTTCAGATTCTGTGTCTCCCCCTCTTTGCACTCCTCCCCCACTCATGCTCTGTCTCTCCTCTCTCAAAAATAAATAAACATTAAAAAGCAAAAAACCCTACTGCAACACAGACACCTAACCTCACATCTAGTTTTTGTTATCACCATCAACCCACAACACCTGCTCAGCTATATTTCAAAACCTCCCATCCAAATCCTCAATCATGGCTCCATCAACATTCTTATCCCCAGAACCCTCCCTGTGTCTATTCTCTCTAGGGGTATCCCCTAGAACCCCATCCTCACCCTGTGTCTATTCTCCCCCCAGACTCACTTGCATTCCCAGTGCTGTCATCAGACCCATCCTAAACCTGTCCATGAACTTTTGTTCTCAGTGCAAGGAAAAAATGTGAAAGACTTTGAGATGAACCCAACAGATGTCTCTGATGGAAAACTAAGTAGGTTATTTGATTTTATGCGGTCTCTGCCTCTGTTATTGTCTTTCAGCTACTTTACGACTCTGTAAATTATCGACAGCTGATAGAGTTGCAAATCATTCTTGTCTATAACCATAACCGTACAAATGAATTTTGTCAGGTGAAGTACAATTAATTTCCCTCCCCACCCATGTAGAATAAACCAGTTCTCCATCTATTTATAAATCTATTTCAGTATTCCTTATTGTCTCTACCTGTGTGGGTCTTTGTAACATCTTGCCAACTCCATCATTTATTAATGGATCAAAATAAAAACTTTGATCTATGCTTATTTTATATATGTAGGAGAGTCCTGGTTAGATCCCTTAAAAAAAAAAAAAAACGTATCTTTTGTCACTAGATTTGATCCCTATATCCAAACTTAAACCTCTCCAACATGGACTACACCATTTTGATGTGAACCTTCCCTCTGGCATCTTAATCCCTTATCCTCATTTTGACACCACCGCTCTCTCTCCCAACTTCATCTGATCCTCATCCCTGGCTTTCTTCCAAATTCTGACCCCACCTCTGCCCTCCTTAATCCTTCATCCTGCCCCCTCCACCCCCTAGGATTAATTCATGGCCCCACCCAGTCACAGTTCCAAGAGACACCTACTCATTCCCAAAACACCACCTCTTCCTCCTTCCTCTTCCCCATCATCCTGGCCCCCAGAGCTTTCCGATTCCTGCTTCTCCCTCTCCGCTTACATCCCATGGACTCCCTCACCCCAACTGGCCCTGCTCCTTAAAGGCCATTTACCCAAACAAAATATTGCTCTTCCAGGCCCCATCCAAGTCCAGTACAGTTGACTTTCTAAGCCACCTATCTGAAGATTCCCTTCTGGTGCCTGAAGGTTTTGGGGGTGGGGATGGGGGGGGGGGGGAAGGCCAATGGTGGAATTTAGGCATCTCTGTGTTGGTGCTGGAGATGAAGTTGGGAACTGGAATTTGGATGTGTTGGGTTTGAGGCCCGGATAAACTTGAGATAAGGCTGTTGATGGGGTTGTGTTTGGGGGATAGGCTGACTGTAAGGGGTATGGTTAAAATTAGGGAGATAGGAATAGGGTGGAAAATGGCCATCTGGAAGCTGATGGATGTAAAGATGTGCACAGGGGTTGGAGAGATTAGAAAGCGGGATGGAAAATGGATTGGTGTTAGGGAGGGCCATGGGGATTTAGGGTGGGTTTGAGGAAGGAAATAGCTTTCCCCTTCCCTCTAAGTGAGTCCTGCTGCCTCCAAGTTCACCGTGGGTTCAAATGGGGCCTGGGTGCGGCCAGATCTGGGTCCCAGCTCGTCCTGGAGCTCCGCCCCAAGCGGAAGGGCCAAACCCAGGCTGGGGGGTGCCAGGCAGCAGCCTACTGAGCCTTTGGGGGTGGAGAGGGGGAGGCCAGCAACAGGGAAATGCTGAGGGCGCTGGGGGAGGGAATTCAGGGGTTAAAAAGCCATGGGTCCAGGCTGAAGTTGGAAGCAGCTGGCGGCGAAGGTCTGCACCCGGGCCTCTCACAGAGGTAGGGTCCGCCTGCGGCAGGGGCGGGAGCCTCAGAGGGGAGGAGTGGGGAGAGGAGGGAGATGTGAGCTGGGAAAGGAAAAGAGGGAGACACCTGAGTCAGGGAGATGGGGCGGGAAGCCAGGGGTTCAGTTACAGAGGTACGGATCTGCAGAGCAGGGGAGGGTGAAGCACGCCGAAAGATAAGCTGCTTGAGGCCAGGTGCCCGGGACGACCCTGAGAGGGGAGCAAGGGGTCAGAGAGCGGCGGGAGCGGGTACTGAGGCCCCCAGCTCGCTGGAGGGCACGGATGCACGCTGTGCACGCCCCCCCCCCCTCTAGCCTCCCTACTGGGCTCCCCCCCGAGGATGGAATTTGGGACGGGGGTGCAGATTCCAGGCCCAAGGCTCTTAATGAAGGAGATTTTAGACTGGAAAGTGCAAGCGCACAGGTGGGGAGGAGGGACGGCCAGAGACGGGGGTTCGAGCCAGCCCTTAACACCTCCCCCACAACTTCTCAGGCCCCGCCCGCCCTGCTCCCCACCCCGGAGCCGCCATGTGGCCCCTGGCCGCTGTGATCGCCTTCCTGACGGTGGCCTTGTCAGGCGGTAAGAATGCGCGGGGGTGGAGGCGGGGTGGCCACCGGAACAATGGTAGGAGGGGTCAGGGCAGGAGGAGGGGGCGTGGGAGCCCTGAGCCCCGCCCACCGCCCACTCGAGGCCGGGTCCCCCAGGGACAGCCCTGAGAGCTTCCTGCTTGTCCCTGCGTGACCTGGTTTCCGGGCCGGGGCTAGCCCACTCTCCCCACCGGCCCCAGACCCCTCCCTGGGGGCGTCCCCGCTCTGGTGAGCCCGCTCCTATTTATAAGTTTTCTGGATGTTCCTCACCAGCTCCTTCTCTGATTGCCCTACTCTGCAGTGGAAAGCTCACCCCCACCTGCAGCCCCTGCCCCCGCAGCAGCCTCCTCCCCTCTCAAGCAGGGCAATCGTGAGAGTTGGGTTCAAATCCTGACGCTGCCGCTTTGAGCAAGTAATTTAGCTTCTTGGTGTTTTTTAATCTGTAAAATGAGAACATCTAAGTCCCTACTAGGAAAGGTTGTTGTGAATGTTAGCATGAGCTAATGCGTGGCCGATGGAAGGGGCTGAAAAGTTAGTCGTCGTTACTTTATTAGTGTTCACTCTTCATTATCAGCTTCTTCCAGAGCGTTCTAGTTTGTTCTTCCTTTAATTCTTGTGGTGACCCCCAAACCTGATTCTACCCTGAGTCGGTCCCCAAAGATTCCTCCTGTTTAAGGCAAATTTGCAGGCAGATTCTCAGGCATCATCATCTGTCCACCCATCCATCCTTCCGTCCATCCATTCATCCATAGCCATTCATCTAACCAACAAGCTGTTGAGCACTAGGCACTGTTCTGGGTACTGTGCAAGCAGACACGGTTCCTGCTCTTAGCATCCAGAGCCTAGCGGGGAAGGATGCAGGCATTATTCAAACAATTACTCAAATAATTAGTTAATAATTAGTTAGGACTGTGACAGGAGGTGATGGCTTCAAGGGGCCAAGCCAGGAGCCTTGAGATGGAATGGCAGCTCCTGGCTTGGAAGGCCACCCAAAGGTCTGGACCCCTGAGCCGAGACCTGAGGAGGGAGGAGTCCTCAGGCACCTGGCACCACCCTTGGCCTGAAGGTGGGGTGGTTTCTCTCCTTTGGTGCCACTCCCAGGACTCGTGCCCTTGTCCTAAGCCCCTCCTGGGTACCACGCCCTGGGCTAGGAGCTCCACATGCATCATCTTGTGGAGCCCTCAGCAGCCTTATGAGGTAGGAACACTGTAATTACTCCAGTTTCACAGCTAAAACCCTGGGACTCTGAGACAGCAGGTCCTGCCCCAAAGACACCTGTGGCGCCTGAGTCAGGATCCTGATGTACATTGGCTGCCCTGTCCCCAGCATCCTGGACTTGAGCTTCTGGCAAACCATATTCATTATTTTAGATCTGATGGTCCGCTTAGAGTCAACTCTTTTTTTTTTTTTTTTAACTTTTTAAAACTTTTTTTTAACTTATATCATTGTCCTAAATGGAAAAGAGCACCCTTTGCTATAAATAAAAGGTAAGAGGAAAACATAAGTCCTGCACAATGTAACAACAAAAACAATGTATTTATTGGGTTGGACCATCTGACATTGCCGGTAGTGGGCCTTTTTTGACCTTTCCCCAAACAACAATGGCAGATAAATTTTAGGTTGCCGGCTAAAGGCTTCCGTTTCTTCCAGGTTTTAAAAAGTGAGCTCAGCGAGGATTAGAGAGGTATTAAAAGTATATCAGTCCCATCATGGAGCTCCATTTCTGCTTGGCAAAATGAGGACTGGAAGAGTACTGGACAGTGACTCAGTTTCTGAGGCTGCCATTTGATGTCACTTACACCTCATCTCTGTACCACCTAAATGACCTGTGTCCACCAAGACTCCTCTCCCCAATTTTGAGAACCACTGAGCTAATCCCGTGGCTTATGTAGGTGGGGAAGCTGGCCCAGGGAGGAGAAGAGCCTACTGGCCACAGAGCTGGGGACCTCCTAATAATTTTTTTTAATGTTTATTTCTGAGAGAAAGACAGCATGAGCCGTGGAGGGCAGAGAGACAGACACAGAAACTGAAGCAGGCTCCAGGCTCTGAGCTGTCCACCCAGAGCCCAATGCAGGGCTCGCACTCATTAACCATGAGATCAGGGGCGCCTGGGTGGCTCAGTCAGTTAAGCGTCCGACTTCGGCTCAGGTCACGATCTCGCGGTCCATGAGTTCGAGCCCCGCGTCGGGCTCTGGGCTGATGGGTCGGAGCCTGGAGCCTGCTTCCGATTCTGTGTCTCCCTCTCTCTCTGCCCCTCCCCCGTTCATGCTCTGTCTCTCTCTGTCTCAAAAATAAATAAAAAACATTAAAAAAAAATTTAACAACAACAACAAAAAAACCATGAGATCATGATCTGAGCCGAAATCAAGAGTTGGATGCTTAGCTGACTGAGCCACCCAGACACCCCTATAGCTAATAATTAATAACAGTCCCCACTTACTGAGCACTTGCTCTATGCCAGGTGCCGTGCCCCATGAGAAAGCTAAGCCTGGCAACTGGTAGGGCATCACCCAGCCAGAAAGTGGCACATTTAGGATGGGACTTTCCCATTGTTGATTGCTATGTCTCCAATGCTGGGCATAGTGCTAGCACACAACACTTATTGAGTGAACACCTACTATGTGCCAGACACTGTGCTTGGTCCTGGGGATATAGCTCTGAATAAAGCAGTTAAGGTGCCTGTTATCAATGGACCTTATAGTCAAATTGCAGAGATTAAAAAAAAAAAAAACCCACATAAATGTAAACAAATAGAGAAATGAATACTGATCATGGCTCTGATGGGAATCAACTGGGTGAATGTAATAGGGTGTGACTGGGGGCCTAGGAGGGACAATATTAGACCAGGTGGCCAGGAATCTGGGATGGCCTCCGAGGAGGTAATGTTTGAACTGAACTGAGCTCTCAGAGTCAAGAAGGACACAGACATGTAGCCTGTAGGTTCTGAGTGCCATCAAGTAGAATATTTCATATATGTGATGTCCTATATATGCCCTGTCCACTGTGGTAGACACTGGCCATGTGGGACTCTTGAGCATTTCAACTGTAATGGGTGTGGTTGAAGAATTGAATGTATTTCATTTTAATGAATCTAAAAGTAAATATCCACACGTGGCTAGCAGCTACCATATTGAACAGCACAGGTCTAGAGAAAGAACTGTCCAGAATGAAGCAGCAGCAAGTTCAGAGGGTATTGTGTGTCTGGAGAATGGGTCCACAAGTCTGGAACAGAGTGTGTGAAGAGGAAAGGTGGGAGATGGGGCCAAAGAGGCTGGTAAGAGTCAGATGATACAGAGTCCTGCAAACTTTGAATTTGAAAGTGGTTAGGCTATGGGTTTTATTTAAAGTCATAGAGGCACCTGGTAAATAACGTGTTGAAAGGATGGATGGATGGATGGATGGGTACATACTTACTGCCTAGGTAGATCTATAGGTCAGTCTCCATGGTGGGATGGGAAGACGCAGGTGGGGAGAAAGTCAGGCTTGTTCCATGAACTCTGTGAGCCCCCAGTGGAGTTAGCACTTATACAGAAAAGGACATCATCACCTCTTTGCCCTGACTCCTCTCCACTACATGGAAGCTGGCAACTCCCAGAGGCCAACAAATGAATCATCAATCTCTGGTCACCCAGAGCAAAATTCTGACCCTCTCCCCAAGCCCAAGGCCTCCTTCTCCCCCTGAACCCCAATTCCCTAACATTTTCTCTTCTTCACCAGGTATCTCTCAGGAGTATCCCAAGATTCTCAACGGCACTAATGGGACCAGCGGGTTTCTCCCGGGGGGCTACACCTGCCGCCCCCACTCTCAGCCCTGGCAGGCAGCCCTACTGGTGCAAAAGCGGCTGCTCTGTGGGGGAGTCCTTGTCGACCCCAAATGGGTCCTCACTGCAGCACACTGTCTGAAGGAGTATGTGGGGGTCAGGGGCGCATGAGGGTAGGGATGAGAACAGGACTGGGATGGTGAGGGGGTGGGTGGATGTGGATTGAGGATGAAGTCAGAGTTAGGGTTGGGGTTTGGGACTGGAAATGAAGTCCAGAAAGAGGATTTGAATGGGACTGGAGTTGAGGATGTGGAAGATGTTTGGAGAGGAGGAAGGTGGTGGAGACGGGCTTAACCTCTCTAATCACCCCCTTCCTGCACCCACAGAGGGTACAGAGTTTACCTGGGCAAGCATGCCCTGGGGCGTGTGGAGGCCGGAGAACAGATGAGGGAGGTAGTCCGCTCTATCCCCCACCCTCAATACCAGATCAGCCCCACCCACCTGAAGCATGACCACGACATCATGCTTTTGGAGCTGCATTCACCGGTCCAGCTCACGAACCACATCCGTGTTGTGCCCCTCTCCCAAGACTGCCTCCCTGCTGGCACCTGCTGTCGGGTGTCTGGCTGGGGCACCACCACCAGCCCCCAGGGTATGCACCCTCAACAGGTGGCCTGAGGTGTCAGTGGCTGGGTAAACTGGGGCAGAAAAGGGAGGGAAGGTTGGAGGAGGATTCCTTTATATATAAAGCAATACATGTATAGTAATATTATATATACTATATATGTTATATATCCTTTATATGAATACATATACATTTATAAATAAGAAGTTAACATGTTATATATATCTCCTTTACACAAATGTCCATTTATAAATATAGAGTTATATGTTACATATGTCATAGATTATATAGTTATATATCCTTATATAAATATATATACATTTATAAATATGTATAAAGTTATGTTACATATCCTTTATATAAATATACATGAAGTTATATATTTTATAGAATGTTACAGATCAGATATATAAACTTCTGTGTCCTTTATATAAATATACAAATTAATAAAAACATAGATATTGTAATATGTGTTATATATTACATGTATGATATATTTATATAAATACAACACATGACACGTTTGTATCCAAATATGAAAATTCTCATGTAGGTTGATTTTTTTTTTTAGATCATAAGTTCTATATTTATGTATTTATTTAAATACGTTTACATATAAACTATGTATTAGACAAATTATACCTAAATATATGTAAATAAATTGTCACGTAATGCATTTGATATACTGGCAGGTATGTGCCTGTTAAATGTAAGGACGTGCAGGTGTGTCCTTTGTGTTTAAGTTACATGTGCATGAATATTAAACTGATCTTCGTAGCATCAAGGGCCCTTTGCATCTCCTTCGCGGTGCCCTGGCTTCTTCCCCGTCTCCTTTCCCTCTTTCTCCCCGATCTGTCATCTCTCTCCGCACGGCTTTCCGTCCCCTTGTTTCCTTACCCCCAATCTTCTGTCTCTCACCACGTGCCACTACCCCTCTTCTCTCCCTTTTATGCCTCTTCCCACTTTCCTGCATTCTCGAATCTTCCCCTCTTGTTGGCCTCCGCCTCCCCTGCCCCATTTCTCTCCGCACCTGTCTCCTCCATCCCTTACCCCACATACATATCGCCGTCTGTTCCCCATCTTCCTCTTTGCATCCATTTTCTACCGACTCTCCTGTTTAACTCCCACCCTGTAGCCTGGCTGAGACAGACATCCTTAGACCTTCCTCTCTCTCCTTCCCAGTGAGTTACCCCCCAACCTTGCAATGTGCCAACATCCAGCTTCGCTCAGATGAGGAGTGTCATCAGGTCTACCCGGGGAAGATCACACCCAACATGCTGTGTGCCGGCACAGAAGAGGGTGGCAAGGACTCCTGTGAGGTGAGAACGGCATGGGGCAAGGGGGCGGGGAGGGTGCCATGGGCCAAGATGGGAAGTCAGAATGAAGGCAGGGACAGCTTCGGGGGGTAGAGCTTCATTTTAGCCTCGGGGGAACCAGTGTTTTAAGAGGACATGTCCCCTAGCATAGAGGGTCGAGATAAAAAGAGAAGTACCCGTGACTGGAGACTATAATTCGTCTTAAGCCTCGGCTTTGACTGGCACGGGCTGCCCAGATCCCTGTGTTGAGATGCATAAAGGTTGGTGTTGTTTCACTTGCGAGCGAAACCCAACTCAAACCAGCTTAAAAGCGAGACACACTGGCTTTTGTAACCGCAAAGTCCAGGGGTGGCTTGCTTCAGGCACGGATGGATCCAGGTGCACAAATAATGTGTTTACAATGCTGTCTCTTTTCATTTCAGTTCTTCTCTCTTCTGTTTTTGTCTTCATCCTCAGTTAAGCTTTTCCCAGCAGTTTTGGGCTCACATCTCACCCTCCTAAGCAACTCGATCAGAAAAAGTTTTCCAAGTGTTTACCTAAACATCCTCTTTTTAAATGTTTATCTATTTTTGAGAGAGAAACAGAGCATGAGCGGGGGAGGGGCAGAGAGAGAGGGAGACACAGAATCCAAAGCGGGCTCCAGGCTCCAAGCTGCCAGCACAGAGCCCGACGTGGGGCTCGAACCCACAAACCATGAGATCATGATCTGAGCCGAAGTCAGACGTTTAACGGACTGAACCACCCCGGCGCCCCTGTTTACATAAACATCTTGAGCATGATTCTCACTAGGCTGACTTAAGTCATGTGTCCTGAGCCTTCACTCTGACCAGAGCTGTGGGATTCTCTGATGGACCGAGTCTGTTACGTGACTGACTGTGTGGGCCAGGGAGGGGCTGTTCCCCAAAAGCGAAAATCAGGGGGCAGTTATCAAAATGGGAGGAAATGGGTCCTACCTGGGCCAAAACCTCCACTAAGCACAAAAAAGCAAAACTTATATCCGGTAGAGGAGGCTTCTGAGATTGAGTTTTGGTTTAGTGGGAAAGATGGCGTGTGCCTTGAGTGATCAATGAGGAGTGTCTTGGGTCCAGTAGGGAGAAGTGAGAGTACACGCTCTACATCACCATACCCAGATGTGGGTGAGTTTGCCCAATAGTGAGATGGCACCAAGGAGCCATAAAGCCACAGCAGGGTTGGGGGGCAGCACGGTGTGCGGGGGGGGGGGGGCACAAGGGGGGGTTGGTAGCAGAGAACCAAGAATGGGTTTTGAGGTAAGGTGTAACCACCCTAACAAGACTGAAGAGCAGAGAAAAATGTGGAGAGAGAAGTCTCTCTCTTGTTCTTGGTCTCAGGGTCCATCTAGCTCCACCTTTCTCTTTGTGTCTCTTTTGCTGTCACTCTCCTCTCTGTCTTCTCGCCTTCCTGTTTCTCTCTAGCCCTGTCTGTGTCCTGTCTCTCGTTATCTCTGCTCTGTGTGTGTGTCCATCTTTCACTCTCATATGTCCCCACCTGTGCCTTTGTTTGCCTCCACCAAGGACCCCCCTTCTCTCTCTTCCCCCCCTCAGGGCGACTCCGGGGGCCCCCTGATCTGTAATGGAACACTCCATGGCATCATCTCCTGGGGAGACTTCCCATGCGGGCAGCCCAACCGGCCTGGTGTCTATACTCGAGTCTCTCAATATGTTGTGTGGATCCGAGAAACGATTCAAAAACACAGAACCCAAGAGTGGACACGGACGAAGGGGAAGGGCCCACAGTAAAAGCCGGGTTGGCTCACCTGCCTCCTTCCTCCCTCCCTCACTCCCTCCCTCTGCACCCTCCTCACTCCATTGGCCCAGCCCTTCTCTGCCCCTCCCAAAGTTCCACTTGAACCAGTGATCCGTATTCTCAGAACCTCTGATCCCGGCCGACATTTCGTGTTTCAGAAGCATTCAGTCACTTCCGATATCATGGTCTCCCACATACTGCATCCTGAAATACCTCAGTACCCTCAGCATCCCAACCCAATGTTCCAGGACTCCCACTGTTTCAACAGAATCCCAGATAGCCATCTGAATGTTCTGTCTGTGGAATACCCTTAAATACATTCATTGACTCATCTCAACAATACTCTATGTCCCATGAATGGAACTTACTTGATATCGTGCCAAACCCTTTCACGTATTTCCTGACTACCAACATTCTAGACACTTCTGTGTTTGGTGCCCAAGAGGGTTCTAGACTCCTGCGACATTTCATCTTGAAAATATTCTCTCGGGGCACCTGGGTGGCTCAGTCAGTTAAGTGCCCCACTTTGGCTCAGGTCACGATCTCACGGTCCGTGGGTTCGAACCCCGCGTGGGGCTCTGTGCTGACAGCCTGGAGCCTGGAAGCTGCTTCGGATTCTGTGTCTGCCTCTCTCTGCCCCTCCCCTGCTTGCACTCTGTCTCTCTCTCTCCCTCAGAAATAAACATTTTTTTAAAAAATTTTAAAAAAGAAAATATTCTCTTGGACTCAGAATCTTCTGCCCCAACAATTTTCTAGGCACATCTGAATGATTAATCATAGCACAGCTAATATTGGATCCTCATAATGGTTCGTTCTCACCTAGTTTTGGGTCTCCCAAATGTCCCATCCCTACCTACACCCCATATTTTGCCAGTATCCCCTGTCTCTGAATCCCCTTGCTCACGAAAGATCAACAGCACACTAGACTAGAGTTTTGGGGTTCAGGGCCCTGAGGGGCTTCCACACCTGGACCCTGTTGTCTGCCACGTGTTGTCCTTTCATCTCCCTCACAAGCATCTTCACCCTCAGTGACCCCAATACGCAGTGGTTAAATGCCCAAGTCACCGAGTCCCTGATTTGAGCAAGTCTTGAAACTCACTGCCTCTCTGTTCTTTTGTCTGTAAATGGGGCTTCTCATTTTTCCTCCTAACATTGTTATTATAAACTTCAAGCGTTCCCACTATGATTCTTTGCCTGGTTCCCTATCAAATATCACCTTAGGGTGTCAACAACCCCCAGATTTGCAGGGTCCAAAAACTGTTGCATTTGGGGCTCCTGGCTGGCTCCAGTTAGCAGAGCATGTGACTCTTAATCTCAGGGTCCTGAGTTCAAGCCCCATATTGGGTGTCGAGCTTACTTAAAACAACAGCAACGACAGAAAGTGTTGCATTCGGGGACTTTTTTCAGCATTTATCCAGTGCTGACCATGGGCAGGCATTCTCTTGGGTGTTGGTAAATACGGCTTTATTTATTTAACACATACTGGTACTTCTCAGAAGCCAGGCACTGTTGCAGACATGGCTGATAAAGCAGTGAATTGGGTAAAACTTCTGCCCTGTAGAGCTTGCATTCTTTGCAGAGAGACTAAATAAATAAGGAGATAGACGAACAAGTGGCAATGTAAACCATGGCAAAAATGAAGCAGAGATGGGGCGCCTGGGTGGCTCAGTTGGTTGAGCGTCCGACTTCGGCTCAGGTCACCATCTCGCAGTATGTGAGTTCGAGCCCCATGTCGGGCTCTGTGCTGACAGCTCAGAGCTTGGAGCCTGTTTCCGATTCTGTGTCTCCCTCTCTCTGACCCTCCCCCGTTCATGCTCTATCTCCCTCTGTCTCAAAAATAAATAAACGTTAAAAAAAAAATTTTTTTTAAATGAGGCAGAGATGAAGGATAGGGAATGTTGGCGTTGGGAGGGTGAGTGGAGTTGCTATTTTATTATTTTTTAATGTAAGCTCTGTGCCCAACATGGGGCTTGAACTTCCAGCCCTGAGATCAAGAGTTACAGGCGCTGATGACTGAACCAGCCAGGCACCCCAGAGTCGCTGTTTTAAATCATCCGGGGGCACCTGCATAGCTGGTTAAGAATCTGACTCTTGATCTCGGCTCAGCTTATGGTCTCGTGCTTTGTGAGTTTGAGCCCCATGTAGGGCTCTTCCCTGGCAGTGTAGAGCCTGCTTGGGATTCTCTCTCCCCTCTCATTCTCCCCCTTCCCTGCATGCACACAGACTCTCTCCAGCTCTCAAAATAAAGAACGAAACTTTAAAAAAATAAGACGGTCTGGGGAATGATGGTGACATTAAAAAAAAAAAAAAGCAAACAGGGGCGCTGGGTGGCTCAGTCGGTTGAGTGTCCAACTTCGGCTCAGGTCACGATCTCACAGTCTGTGAGTTCGAGCCCCGCGTCGGACTCTGCTGACAGCTCAGAGCCTAGAGCCTGCTTCAGATTCTGTGTCTCCCTCTCTCTCTGCCCTTCCCCCACTCATGCTCTGTCTCTCTCTCTCTCTGTCAAAAATAAACATTAAAACAATATTTAAAAAAACAATGAAAGGATGGAAAGAGAGAACCAGGTGCATACCTGGGCAGCAGCGCCCCATGCAAAGACAGCAAGTGCAAAGGCCCTGAGGCAGGAGCTGGCCAGATGCATCTGAAGATTGGGAAGATGGTGAAGAGGTTGGTGTGGAAGTGACTGCCCTTCAATAGCTTAGGCAGGAGGTGATGTTCTCAGGGGAGTTATGGGGTCAGATTCTGGATCTGCTTGAAGAGATTGTTGGACAGTGCCTGTTGACATCGGATGAAGGGTGTGAGAGAAAAGACAGAGAAGGACAACCTCAACGCTTTGGCTTGAGCAACCATTTACTAAATGGAACTGCCATTTACTAAAATTGGGGAAACTCTGGGAGGGATAGATTTGCAGGGAAATACTGGGAATTTTTGTTTTGAACCGTTTATTAGGCACCAAAGTGGCCATAAACTCCGCCCTCAGGGGGATTTACTGAAAATTAACCAATACACTAAACTAAGTAACTGCAAATTGTGATGACTTCTATGTGATAATAAATGTAATCCGTGAAGGATCTAAACGGAGTTTTGTGTTAGAGAATTAGAGGGGACGCTGTTTTCCACAGGTAGTCAGGAAGCACTTCCTGGAGGAGGCGGCATTGACTAAAGACCCCAAAGGTTAGAGGAAGCCGCTTTTGCAAAGAACACTGCTAATATCTCTGAAAGAGAGAGTCATCATATTTCAGAGTCCACCGTCCCTGATGGAAGAATCTTTATCTTTTGGGAGGCTCTGTTTCCTCATCTGGTACTAACAGGACCTACTGCTCAGCGTTGTTAGAAGGAAGACCGGCATTTAAAGTCTGCACCCGGAAACTTCTCAATCGGTGGAGACGCAACATGATGCGATAGCTAAGAAGGTAGTTTCTGAGGCCAGGCTGCCCGGGTGTGACTTCCAGCTCTGCCACTTATTTAAAAGATTTTTTTTTAATGCTTATTTATTTTTGAGAGAGACAGAGACAGAGTGCGAGCAGAGAGAGAGGGAGACACAGAATCTGAAACAGGCTCCAGACTCTGAGCTGTCAGCACAGAGCCCGACGCGGGGCTCGAACTCACGGACCGCGAGATCATGACCTGAGCCGAAGTCGGCTGCTTAACCGACTGAGCCACCCAGGCGCCCCGGATTAGGAATCTTTAAAGTGAAGTAACCCATCTAGTGGCAGGGATGCAGACCCAATGGAACCCAGGTGCACAGCTGGGACCCTAGGACCCAACAGTTCCACGCCTGACGTCCATCCTAGGGCAATGATCATGCAGGTCACAAAGAGGCAAGTATGGAAGGGTCTGTCAATCACTTATTTGTTGTGCTGCAAAATTAGAGGAAAACTGGGCACCCACTAATGAGGGTGGGGGTGGGTGTTAGGATGCGGTGGAGAGCACCATGGAGGACCACACAGCACTTACAAGCAACAGGCTAGAGGCACACATGAACGGAATCTCAAAGGTGCGGTGCTACCAACGTCAATGGTTAAAAAGACTGACACTATTAAGCATTGGCAAAGATGTGGGGCTCTGGAACACTTATACGCTGCTGATGGCAATGCAGAGCGGTACAACCACTTTAGAAAACATTTGGCAATTTCCTTCAGAATCCAACACACGTTGTACGATCTTACAGTGCCACTCCTAGGTGTCTGCCTAAGAGAAAGGAAAACATGCCCACACAAATGATGTGGACGTGAATGTGTGCAGCAACATTATTTGGGATAGCCAGAAGCTGGAAGCAAACCCAGATATGTAACGACTTGCAAATGGATGAAAGCTGTAACACGTCCACACTGTGGGATACTGCACAGCAATAAGAGGCAATGAACTATTGAGAGAAAAATGCAAAAGCGTGGGTGATTCTGAAATGCTATTATGCTAGTGAGGGAAGCTAAACATTTACATGATATTCTAAAAAGGCAAAACTCTAGGCAGAATGGAGATCAGTGGTAGCCTGGGGCACAGGGAAGGAGGGAGAGCTTTGGCAGAAAGAGTGCAGGGCAGTTTAAGAATGGGTGGCTGGAAGGTGGGAGGTACTTGTTTTAGGTTTTGATTTATGGTGGAGGTTACAGGATTGTATCCAGTTTCCAAACTTCATCAAATCGAACACCTAAAATGAATGGATTTTAATTTATGTAAGTGATACCTTCTTTAAGAATGAAAGAAGCATAGTTAGGGCACCTGGGTGGCTCCCTCAGTTAAGCGCCGATTTCGGCTCAGGTCATGATCTCGCGGTTCATGAGTTCGAGCCCCGCATCTGGCTCTGTGCTGACAGCTCAGAGCCTGGAGCCTGCTTTGGATTCTGTGTCTCCCTCTTTCCCTGCCCCTCCCCCACTTGTGCTCTGTCTCTCTCTCTCTTTCTGTCAAAAATAAACATTAAGAAAAATGAAAGAAGCATAGGTTTTTTTTTTTAATTTTTTAAAATTCATTTTTGAGAGAGACAGAGACAGCGCGAGCAGGGCAGGGGCAGAGAGAGGGAGAGAGAGGCAATCCCAAACAGGCTCTGCACCGTCAGCGCAGAGCCTGATGAGGGGCTTGAACTCACAAAACCATGAGATCATGACCTGAGCTGAAACCAAGAGTCAGACACTTAACCGACTGAGCCACCCAGGCATCCGGAAAGAAGCACAGTTCTGAGCTTAAAAAGGAAAAACTATGTACCACAATCCTGCTGCCATAAATTAAAACTAAAGAAAACGCTCCGCAATGTTTTGCACATAAAGTGATACACAATTTGTAAGAAAGTATACCAACAAAAAAAATACACGACATTGTGAATGTACTGAGTGCCACTGAACTGGACACCTTAAATGGTGAATGGTTATTTATGTGAATTCAACCTTTACCTTTTTAATTAAAAAAAAACTTTTAAATTTTATTTTGTCACCATAGTCTTTAAAAGCTATGCGAGGGTGCCTGGGTGGCTCAGCCAGCTGAGCATCCGACTTTGGCTCAGGTCATGATCTCATGGTTCGTGGGTTCGAGCCCTGTATCAGGCTCTGCGATGACAGCTTGGAGTCTGGAGCCTGCTTGGGATTCTGTGTGTGTGTGTGTGTGTGTGTGTGTGTGTGTGTGTCTCTGCCCCTCCACCACTTGTGACTTCTCTCTCTCTCTGGCTCTCTCTGTCTCTCTCAAAAATAAATAAAGACGTTTAAAAAAAGCTATGCGATAATAAATGCAATAGCAGAAGGCACACATTAATAAAGGTAGCAAAGGATACACAAGAGCAAAAGATAGTAGCAGTAGATACACAACAAATAAAAACAATAGCGAAGGATATACTGTAACAAAGATAATAGCAGATACACAAGGGTAAGGACAGGAGCAGAAGGGGAGGGAGACAGGGAATAAGCCAGTAAGGAAAACAAAAGAGGGACTTGTACAGATCACTCACAACATTGTGCCACCAACGGATTCAAGTCTCCCCACCTGAGGCTTTAGAACTATCTAAATATATTAATGGCTTTTTTGAATGTTCCTTTATTTATTTTTGAGAGAGAAAGAAAGAGGGAGAATACCAACCAGGCTCTGCACGGTCAGCCCAGAGCCCGATGCGGGGCTCGAACCCATGAACCGTGAGATCATGACCTGAGCCAAAACCAAGAGCTGGACGCTTAACTGACGGAGCTACCCAGGCGTCCTTATTAATACATTTAAACAAACAAACAAACAAAAACCACTTCACAGGGCTCTTGGGAGGATTAATTGCATTAATACATGAAGAGCCCTCACAACACCTGGCACTAAGCAAGTGTTTACTAAGTGGTGCCCTCATTAGTATTATCCTTGCTGTCATTGACAAAATTGTTATGACAATTTGTCTCCAAGGCCCCAGAGCCAAAGCAGCCCGCCTTGGGTGACAGCTGGGGATTTGGGAGAACGGGAGGTGGCCGCCCAAATCCTTCCTGTGGAACAGAAAATAATGACATACCTGGCTGGAGATTCTGGCTGCCAGCAATACCTTAATTCAGTTGGCCAGCCAGGTGGCCAGGTTTCTCAGGCATCCCTCCGCCCTCCTTCCCTCTCCAGGGATTTTGTGGCCACACGCCCTCCTCTTCCTATTTTTGCTCAGGGGAATTGTAATAACAACGGGATCCTGTGCTGGAGGGATTTGGAAAGCTGGGGCTTGTGAGGGAGGGGCGTGGAAAAGACTGGAGGAGAAGCCGACAGCTTTCTGACGGGAGGGAGGTCCATGCTTCCTACGCATCCCCCTGCCTCCGCCCCCGCACTGGCCTGGGGCACATCAAGACTTCTTTTTCTCCTCTCGAGGCCCCAGGAAGGGAGATGTCAGCTCCTAAACTAGACCTAGGCTAAGAATTTCCCTAGTCTGAAGCGTCCTGGCCAAGCTTAGCCACTGCCCCTACTAGGAGGCCTTTAATAAGGGATTACGTTGGGCTTCCCTGCCTAATAGGGATATTGGTCTCCACACCCAATCCCAACGTGTGGGGGTGGGGTTCCCCAACACCACCAGGCAATTCTCCCACACCAACTCAACCTAATTTTTTATTTTTTAATGTTTTTATTTTTGAGAGACAGAGTATGAGCAGGGGAGGTGCAGAGAGAGAGGAGACACAATCTTAAAGCAAGCTCCAGGCTCTGAGCTGCACAGAGCCCCACACGGGGCTCGAACCCACCAACCATGAGATCATGGCCTGAGCCGAAGTCGGACGCTTAACGGACTGAGCCACCCAGGAGCCGCACAATTCGATGTAATTACACTAACTACACTATCTACCTGGAGGTAACGGTCGGATCACAGAGGTTAAGGACTCAGTCCTGCAAGACCCGCCCCCCTCCCCCACTACCGACCTTTCAGACGCCAGTTGAAAGTCCAAGTTGTTACCTGTGCTTCTGGCCAAGCTGCTATATAGATTGAAGGTTTCCACCACCTCCTCCTGGAGTTTGATCAATTTGCTAGAGCAGCTCACAGAACTCAGAGAAGCACTTTACTTACTTGATTACTGGTTTACTGTGAAAGGATGAAACTCAGGAACAGCCGGATGGAAGAAATACGTAGGACAAGATACGTGGGAAGGGCTGTGGAGCTTCCTTGCCCTCTCTGGGTGCGTCATTCTCTCCACACGGCTTCACCAATCTGGAAACCGTCCCAGCCCCATCTTTTTGGGTGTTTATGGAGGCTTCACTGCATAGGCCTGATTGGTTGACTCAATGTCCATTGGTGATTGATTCCACCTCCAGCCCCTCTCCCCTCCCGTTTATTGGCAGCTTTCAAAAGTCACCCATTCACATGACAAAAGACTTCGTCATCTCTTTCCTTACTTAGGAATTACAGGAGTTTTAGGAACCCTGTGCCAGAAGGAGAGTAACACCCAAAATATATTTCTTATCACCAATCACAGTATCAATGGAGGCAAAAGGCATATAAGCCCAAGCTTCCATTCTAAGGGGTCAATGTCAATGATAAAGCAAGAGAAGCAGACAGGCTGTGGGAGGGTGGAAATGATGGGAGGCCCAGGTCAGGATTTTTGGAAGAGAGATAATGGAAGGATAAGGGAGCCCCCCCCCCCCTAAACGGGATGGACTCCCCCATCTGAAAGTTGGTCCACATGTCAAGACTGACGATGTCACACACGCATCAGAAGGGTCCAGCCTGCCTCCGTGGGGTGACCGCAGTTGGTGCTGTGAACAGGAGTCTAGATGACCACCCCCACGGAGTCTCTCTCCTCGTGCTGTGCTGTCCTGTGCCTGCTGGTGAGTGTGCATTTTGAGCTGTGCTGCTTGGGATTTGCACCTGTTGTAGACTTAACCAACCCAAGTCAGGAGTTTCCATAGTTGGCATTCAGGAACAGAGGCGTGGGATGGGGGGCTTCCTTCAAGTGGCCCTGGGCTGGCACATCTGCACCCCGACCTGTCTGTGTGCTTCGCCCCAGCCAGGGCAGTGGGGGAGGGGTGCCTGAAAGTTCCAACCCAAGTTGTTGGTTCCCCTGGTAACCAGGCTGCATTTTCCTCCAACAGTCACCTAAGTAGCATAAATTCTGGTAGGGTTAAAAGTGTGTTATTATGGGAGTGCCTGGGTGGCTCAGTTTGGCTCAGGTCATGATCTCACAGTTGGTGAGTTCCAGCCCCGCGTGGGGCTCTGTGCTGCCGGCTCAGAGCCTGGAGCCTGCTTCAGATTCTGTGTCTCCCTCTCTCTCTCTGCTCCTCCCCCATTCACCCTCTGTCTCTCTCTCAAAAATAAATAAACATAAAGAAAAAAAAATGCTAAGTGTCTTATTAGGAATAACACTCCTATGATACTCCTTACCTCTAACCACTCAGGACATTCCAGAGATTTTAAAGCTCTGTGCCAGCAATTGGAAAGAAAACCAAATATAATCCAGGGAGGTGTGGGAGGGGTGTGGCAGAAGAGAAGGAACAGGCTGGATGTAGAAAGACCCTTACGGGGCTGTCCAGAGACTAGGGCTGGGGGTGGGGGGTAGGGAAGGGAGCCCAGAGGGAGGGGATCCAGGTAGGAGGCTAGGGTGAGGGTCCAGGGAGGGGGGTTTGAGGCCTGAGCTGAGGCTGGAGAGAGTGGGACAATGGAGGGCCAGGGCTAAGGAGGGGGAAATAGGAGGAGAGTATGTGAATTCAGCCTAGCGAATTGGCCTGTGGTGTTCCCCCCACCCTGGGAAAACCAGGGGGAAGATGCTGAGCTCACGAGAGGCATGTGATATGGGCCCAGGGGCATGCAAGATGCCAATAGCTGCAGAGGGCCAGACTTTCAGAGGCAGATGTCAGAGCCAGGGAACTGGGAGGAAGTTATCTGTGGAGGCAGTACTGGGATGGGATGTCTCAGAAGAAGGACGGGTCTTAGGAAGAATCAGTGTCTCAAGGGTCCAGACCAGAGGACTAGTTGGGAGGGGGAGGGGGGAAGCCACCACAAGGCCGAGGGAGTAGCGTCTGAGAATAGGTTGGTGAGACAGTGGGGGACCTGGGTTTGGGTCATCCAGGAGGCTGTTGGATGCACAGGCTTGAAGCCAGGGAGAGACTAAAGAGCCATCTTGCCCCAGGTGACAGGTGAAACTGTCCAGTGTATGTAGTCAGTGCAGAGGACAAGGCTGAGGACTGGCCCTGGGAACACCCTTATTTGTAAAGACACCAGGAGAGGAAAAAAGGCCTATTCATGTCCGAGAGACAGAAAGTAGGAGGAAACCAGAAATGCATGAAGGAGGGAGCAGCAGACCAGGTGATAGGCTGCCTGAAGGCGAGTAAGGTGAGGACCAGGAGACCAAGATTGCTCAATGTGGAAGGACTCTGGAGACCCAAAGACCACCGCGGCCGTCCAGGGCAAGCAGTGAGTAGACCTCTGTGGATAAGTTTTGCCAGGAATGATGGAAGAGAACAGAGCAGGCGAAGGAGGGGTGGGGGCTGCTGGTTCTGATGAAACTCTGTGCTCCCAGGATCACCCAGCAGAGGGTCAGGCTCACAGGGCATCTCAAAATGTTTGTTGAGTGAATGCATGCCTGCAGGCATGAATGAATGAACATTCATAGAAGGAGAAATAGAAGGAGAGAGAGAGGTGTACAGACAGAGACAAAAGACAGAGCACCAAGTTGTAGCTGATAGTGCTTCACAGCTGAGAAAAAAAGGTTCTGTCATCTAAGTCAGCTTTGGAAATTCCTTCTTCAGAAAGCAATGAACCGGAAAAGCCAATCCTCACCCATTTTTGTTGCCTTGTTTGATGAGCCCAACAAGAAATGGTATGGGGCCCTTGGGTGGTTCAGTTGGTTAAACGTCTGACTCTTGATGTCGGTTCAGATCACGATCTCAAGGTTCATGAGTTCAAGCCCTGAGTCAGGCTCTCTGCTGTCAGCGTAGAGCCCACTTCCGATCCTCCAGATCCCAGTCTCTCTCTGCCCCTCCCCATCTTGCGGGTGCAAATGTGGTCTCTCTCTCCAAAAAATAGACATTATAAAAAGGGGGAGCGGTATGTAGACAGGTAGCTTCCTCCTAGCCCCATTTTTCAGATGAACAAACTGAGGTCAAACCAAAGCCTGATGATGATCCCCAGGGAGTCATGGCCTGAGCTGAGCTTTCAGCCGTGTGTATGATTCCAAAAGCTATCCTTCTTCTTTGAAGCCTGTAGGACCATTCATACGTTCCTCTGTTCACACCTGTACTCGTTCAGTTAGCCATTCATTTGTTCATTCATATGTTTGGATAGGGGCTCTGGAGCCAACTGGCTGGGTTCAAACTCTGGTTCTGGTACTTGCCAACCACGTGGCTGTGGGCAAGTGACATTATCTAGTCCTGCCTCTGTTTCCACGTCTACGACAGTCTCCATGTTGTAGGCCCTCTCCCCAGGTGTCAGGGTGGCCGCGTTCTCTCTAGGGAATAGCCTTCATATTGAGTTTACCATGGTGCCCAAGAGGAAAACGTGGAGCTTGGGACTTGAGAGCACTGTGGGCTCCCTGGAGGAGGTGGCAAAGGGGCTCCGAGCTTTCCCTGAGTGCGAGAGGTGTGAGAGTGAAGCTGCAAGCCAGTCTGTGCCCTCTTTGAGCCTCCAGCTGCAAAAGAAGGGACTGGCTTTTTCCAGAAGCCACAAGTCTGCAAGTCTGTGTCAAAAGAGAACCACTGAGAAGCCACTCCCCACTCCGTCCAGCTCCAGCACCATTAATCTGCTTTGTGTCTCTATGGGTGAGCCTGTTCTGGATGTTCGTGTACATGGCGTCATATAACATGTGGCCTTTGTGATGGACGTCTTTCAGCTAGTATCGTGTTTTCTTTTTTCTTTCTTTTTAAATGTTTATTTTTGAGAGAGAGAGAGAGACGCAGCATGAGCAGGAGAGGGGCAGAGAGAGAGGGAGACACAGAATCTGAAGCAGGCTCCAGGCTCTGAGCTGTCAACCCAGAGCCCGACGCAGGGCTTGAACTCACGAGCGATGAGATCATGACCTGAGCCAAAGTCGGCCACTTAACGGATTGAGCCAACCAGGTGCCCCAAGCATAGTGTTTTTAATGTTCATCCACGTTGTAGCCAGTGGTAGTGTATCTCTCCTTTTTATGACTGAATAATACTCCAGAGTATGGATAGACCACATTTTATCAATCCATTCATCATGTGATGGACATCAGCCTAATGGAGATAGAGTCTCTTCTGGGGCTGATGAAAATGTCCTGGAATTAAATTGTGGTGATGGTTGCACAGTGTTTTGAGTGTGGTGGACCTCACTGAAGTGTGGACTTTAAAATGGTTCAGGGGGCGCCTGGGTGGCTCAGTCGGTTGAGCATCCGACTTCGGCTCAGGTCATGATCTCGTGGTCCGTGGGTTCAAGCCCCGCGTCAGGCTCTGTGCTGACAGCCCAGAGCCTGGAGCCTGTTTCGGATTCTGTGTCTCTCTCTTTCTCTGCCCCTCCCCTGTTCATGCTCTCTCTCTGTCTCAAAAATAAATAAATGTTAAAACAATTAAAAAAATAAAATAAAATAAAATGGTTCAGGCACTGGATTTTATGTTATGTGAGTTTTATTTAAAAAAAAAAAATCAAGGCAGGGCGCGCCTGGGTCGCTCAGTCAGTTGAGTGTCCAACTTTAGCTCAGGTGATGATTTCATGGTTCATGAGCTCTCTGCTGTCAGCCAGGAGCCTGCTTGGGATCCTGTGTCCCCCTCTCTCTCTGCCTTCCCCTGCTGGCACTCTCTGTCTCAAAAATAAGTAAACATTTTAAAAAATAAATTAAGAAATAAAGGCAGAAAGAGAAAAGAAGACAGAGAGAGTGGGATTTAGACGCTTTGTTTTCTTGCCAATATTTGAAAATCAGAAAACGTCCCACCATGAGTCTGGATTTCCATCTTCTCTTGAAAAGCCATGGAACTTGACCATGTTCGTACGTGTTCTGGAGGGCAGCCCCTGACTGGAGCTAAGGGTGAATTTTATTCCATGTAAATTGCACCTCAATAAACCCAACCCTCCAGGAATCCAGAAATAGAGAGGGATTCAGTTAGGTGATTTGTCTCAAAACAAATCAAAAGCTGAAGATTTGTGGGGCGCCTGGCTGCCTCAGTCGGTGGAGCATGTGACTCTTGATTTCGGCTCAGGTCATGATCTCGAGGTTCATGGGTTCAAGCCCCACAATGGGGCTGACAGTGCAGAGCCTGCTTGGGATTCTCTCCTTCCCTCTCTCTGTTCCTCCACTGCTCATGCTCTCTCTCTCTCTCTCTCAAACTAAATAAAATTTAAAACTTTTTTAATAAACTTAAAAAAAAAAGAAAGTAAAAGCTGAAGATATGTGATTATGAAATCAGAGAAGGAAAGAGATCCAAGACCGGAGAGAAGGTGATGGACTGAAAGGCAGGAATAAGGGGGGAGGGTCTTCTTCTGTTTCCTCCCACTCCCTCTGCCTCTGACCACCTTCCCTCTCAACTTCCTCCCCTCTGAGTGTCTGTCTCTCTCTCTCTCTCTCTCTCCCTTCCTCCCTCACAGGTGAAGCAAAAACTCAGATGAACCAGCACAGACTGTCCTGTCCCTGGCTCTCTCTCGGTCCCCTGTTTCCCTTTCTTTCCCAGTGGAAGCCCTCACGCAAGAGAAAAAATAAATAAATAACTTTCATGTAATTAGATAAATCGGCCACATGCAGATAGGAAAAGTGGGCTTCACAGGGAAGAGGGTCGACCGTGCATTTAAAAAATTCAGTTAGGGGGGCGCCTGGGTGGCGCAGTCGGTTAAGCGTCCGACTTCAGCCAGGTCACGATCTCGCGAGATCTTGTGTGATCTCGCGTGAGTTCGAGCCCCGCGTCGGGCTCTGGGCTGATGGCTCAGAGCCTGGAGCCTGTTTCCGATTCTGTGTCTCCCTCTCTCTCTGCCCCTCCCCCGTTCATGCTCTGTCTCTCTCTGTCCCAAAAATAAATAAAAAACGTTGAAAAAAAAATTTTTTTAATAAATAAATAAAAAATTCAGTTAGAATCAGACTCTGCAGAACCCAGCTTGGAAACCTCTTCAGTCTCTTTCTGATCATCTATTTCGAAATCCCTTCCTTCTCTTCTCAGTCTGGGCTCTCTCAGCTCTGGCTTTCCCAGCCTCTCCCTTCCACTCTCCTGTGCTCTTAAACACTCACCCTCCTGCCTCTTCCCTGCACACCGCAGGGAGGGGGGGGGGAGGGCCCCACCCTCCCTGAGCCTTCCTCACTAGGAATGAGGATTAGAACCCAATTCCCAGGTCACATTCAGTCGTGGGTCTGGGCACTGGCTCGGAGAGAAGGGGTAAAGGAGGGGGGCCGGGTCTTTCCCCCTAGAGCCATTCTGGGCCCAACCCCCCTTTCCCCATTCAGTTGTAAAGCTCAATTAGGTGCCATTAGCTGAGAAGATTTTCTGCGGGATTAGAGAGGGTGCCCCACCCCAAGTCTTCCTGGTCCCCTTCCCTCAGCCCGGAAATTGCATGGGCTGGAACTAAGAGAGTTAAAAGCTGTGTCAGCTGCCTGTCTGGGGCAGACAGACAGAAGGAGGGGGACAGGTGGGGCAGCATGACAGGTGGCTGAGAAGCCAGGTGGACAGTGGGAGAGCTGACTGGCGGGGTGGCCAGTGGATGACAGGACAGGCAGGTGGTGGACAGACAGATAGCAGAGGCAGACAGGCTGGAACTGTGACAGCTACATGGAGGCCCCAGCAAGCAGGGGGACAAGGTGAGGAGGGGGCAGGTGGTCACCAATGAGGTGACCCCCCCTCCCCACCCGAGAGGGGCAGAGGGGGGGATGGGCAGGCATCCTGTCCTCCTGGAGCTGGGCAAAGAGGCGGGGTGGGCGAAGAGAGGGGCAGGTTGACAGGGAAAGGGCCATCTCTGAGATTCCCCCAACGTTTCCCAGGACCTGGAGGTGGCTCACCCTGGGCTCCAGCATCCTGTTGCTCGTGTGTGTTTCTGGTGAGTTCCCCAGCGGGGCGGGAAGCCCTTCCTCCCTGACAGGGGGCCCTCCGATCTCCCCCTCCAGGTCTGATCACTCAGTCTGGCACTGAGGAGGGGAGGGGACTGCCTCTATGTCTCCACTCACCTCCAGCTCTTGGGGGCCCTGCCACCTCTATCTTTTGATCTATACCTTCTCTGTGTCTTCCTGTCACTATGCCTCTGTCTTTTCTCTCTGTCTCTGTGCTTGTCTGTCTCTGTCTCACTCCTATCTTTTTTTTTTTTAAGATTGATTGATTGATTGATTTAGAGACAGAGACAGTACAAGTGGGAGAGGAGTAGACAGAGAAGGGGACAGAGAATCCCAAGCAGGCTCTGTGCACAGAGCCCGATGCAGGGCTCCAGCTCACGAAACTGTGAGATCATGACCTGAGCCGAAAACCAAGAGTCGGATGCTTCAGCGACTGAGCCACCCAGGCGCCCCTGTCTCCCTCCTATCTTTAGGCATCTCTCTGTCTTTTTCTCTTTCTCTTCCTCTCTGTGTCTCTGGGCATCGCTGGGTCTTTTTGTATTTGTCCCTGGGTCTCTGTCTCCCTGTCTCTGACTCTCTCTCATGGTCTCTCTCTCTCTCTCTCTCTCTCTTACCTGTCTGTGTCTTCATCTCTGCATCTCTTTTCCTGTCTCTGAGCCCCAATCTCTAGATCTCTGACCCCATCTCTCTGGCCCACACCCCTGTCCTCAGGGCTCAGCCAACCGGCCACAGAGAAGATTATTAAAGGCAAGGAGTGTGCCCGTCACTCACAGCCTTGGCAAGTAGGGCTGTTTGAGGGCACCAGTCTGCGTTGTGGGGGGGTCCTCACTGGCCGCAGATGGGTCCTCACAGCTGCTCACTGCAGTGGCAGGTAAGCCCCTGTCTGGGTGTGGTCTCTTCCAGGGGTGGGCAGCGGAAAGGTGATGGGGAGGAGAACCCTCAGGGTAGGAGATGGGGGTGCCAAGGAGTAAGGAAATGGTCTTGCAACAAAAGGTTCTGAGGTTAGACAAAGAGTAGGACTTCTGCAACAATGGGTCTGGGGTGGGGCTGGGTGGGGCGGGTGGTGTGGGTGGCATGAGGGGTCCTGGAACCTGCTCATCTACCCGCTCCCATTTCCTCGTGTGCCCCTTCTTTCCCACATGACATCTGTCACCACCCCAGCTATTCCCTGACCCAGTCTGGGCATCTTCTCTGGGTCTCAGCAGTCCCATCTGTGAAATGAGGAGATTGGACTTTCTAGGTCTGAAGCTCTGAGGTTTTTTCAAAAGGGAACTTCCAAACACGAAGAGGCAGATTGATTAGGGACAGAACAGAGAGAGTCCACTCATTACTCACGCGTTCCTTCCGCTGACAGTGCTAACAGCCCAGGCAGCCTCTAGGTGGTGGGAACAGAGCAGCAAGCAATGAAGGATGGATGTGCTTGCCCTGGCTAAGAGACTCAGAAAGGGACAGAGATGCAGGGACTCGGGGAGGAGAAGTAGGCAAATGCAGGAAATGGAAAGAGAGTGATAGAGACGAGAGACAGAGAGACAGAACAAGTGTGGGAGGGAGGGAGGACTGACACTGAGGTGCAAAGCAGCAGGGAAAGGCTGGAGGGTCTGGGAGCCAGGGGTCCACTGCCCCCCGCTGAGCCACCTTGACCCCCTCCCCCCCCCCCCAGCAGGTACTGGGTGCGCCTGGGGGAGCACAGTCTTAGCCGTCTGGACTGGACGGAGCAGATCCGACGCAGCGGCTTCTCCGTGACCCACCCCGGCTACCAGAGAGCCGGGCACAGCCATGACAATGACCTCCGGCTCCTGCGACTGGGCACACCCGTCCGCTTGACCCGCAGCGTCCAGCTCCTGCCCCTGCCCACCACCTGTGCAGCGGCTGGCACCAAGTGCCACATCTCAGGCTGGGGCATCACCAATCAGCCAGGGAGTAAGGGAGCCTCAGGGTCCGGGCTCAGAACGGGCAAAGTCTGGGGTGGAGGACGAGAGATCAGGAGTCATGCCAACAGAAGGATGGATCAAGGGTCAAACATGGGGATTGTGGTTTGGGGTCAGAGATCATGGTGGACCAGGGGTCTTGGGAGTCAAAGTGGTCAACGGGTTGGGTATGGAGTCAGAAGCCATAGGTCAGGGATGGGATTAGAGGCCAGAGTGATGGCAGGGATCATCAGACTGGAGCAAAAGGCACGGGTAAATAGGACCTTGGGTCATGGGTCAGAGACTCTGGTGTTAGAAGTCATTGTAGAGTTGAGGACATGGGATCCAGATGTTGCACAAGCTGGTCACAGTCTGAGGCTAGAAACTGAGATTCAATCAGGGATTGCTGGTCTGGGATTGAAAGCCCTAGAGGTTAGGGGTCATGGAGTCTGGGGTCAAATAAACTAGGATCAGAAGTCACTTTGGAGCAGTGGTTTAGAGCTGAGTTTGGACGTTTAAGAGAAGACAAGAAATGTGGGGTCTGGAGACAGAGAGGGAACATGAGGTCAAGTTGGGATCTAAGTATAATAGGATTGAAGGTCAAAGGGCACCGCATGGGGAATTTAAGGAGAAAAGTCCGGATTCACTGTTTCTGGGGTTGGAGGGACAAAAGGTGCCTTGAGTTATGGCACTCGGAGTCATAGGTTAAAGGAGAGGGGGACTTGTGTCAATGAACTGGGGCAAGGGCCACTATGAAATGAAGTCATAAATCTGAAATCAAGAAGTTTGAGGATTGTTGTGGAGAGTCGCAGGAAGAGGGCAGAGTATAGACTTATATTTGGCTTCCTTTGGTGGAAGGATGTGGCCCCCAAATGGGAAGCTTTGGGGAACAATGCAGCTTCTATCTCCCACCCCCAGAACCATTCCCGGACCTGCTCCAATGCCTCAATGTCTCCATCGTTTCCAGTGCTGCCTGCCAGGCTCTGTTCCCCGGGAAAATCACGGACAACATGGTGTGTGCCAGCGGCGCTGATGGGGCAGATGCCTGCCAGGTGAGTGAATGCAGGCTATGCACGGTCACCCCGGGACAGGAAGTAGGAGACAGAGCAGGGAGATGGGGGAGAGAGGCGTGGTCAGAAAGGAGGGGAGGCGCAGGATACAGCAGCAAGAGCTAGGTGATGGAGGATAGAGGAAAGGAGGGAACAGAGAAGGAGACATGGGAAGAGCATAAGGAGAGGGACAGGAAGAGACAAAGAAAGGTGGGGAAGGCCAAGAGCTGGCAGGGATTTAGAACTCAGGAGTGTAACTGGTTGTCTCTCCCCATACCATCCTCCAGTTGGTGCTGGTCCAGGTCAGAGAGTGAGAGAATCTAGGATGGAGGTGGGAAAGGAGCCTGGTGGACTCTGCTGCCCTCCAATTCCACTACCTTGCCCTCTTGGGTCCTTCAGGTTGGAGGATGCCACCCTCTGCTGGCTAGGGCTCCCTAGCCTTCGTCCCTGAGAGAACTTGTATAGCTCCCGCCTTCCTTTGCTGGGATTGGTCACTGGTGGTTGTGCTCTTTCCCTCATTGGTCAGGGCCCGTGCCAATTGTCCTCTATAGACCGCTTATGGTTTCCACCTCCTTCGCTGGGATTGGTCACTGAAAACACTCTCTTCACTCATTGGCCAGAGCTCTAACCATCCCCCTTGAGAGACACCCCCCCCCCATCACCGTGTTATGGAGTCCTGCCTGCCCTGGGATTGGCCCCTTAGGAACAGGGTACTCTTCCCTATTGGTCAGTCATTGCTCTTGTCCTCAGGAACGGAGTAACGCTCTTCTCTCTGATAACCAAGCGCCGACCCACTGTCTTCAAGGCCTGGGAATGGATTTGGGAGTCAGGAAAAAGAAAATGGAGACAGGATTTCTTCCTTATTTATTCAGTGCTCCTTCTCCTTCTGTATTCCAGGGTGACTCTGGAGGACCGCTGGTGTGTGGAGGAGTCCTTCAAGGTCTGGTGTCCTGGGGAACTGTGGAGCCTTGTGGGCAAAAAGGCATCCCAGGAGTCTACACCAACATTTGCAAATATGTGGACTGGATCCGGATGGTCATGAGGAACAACTAGCCTGCTCCCTCCACCTCCACCCCTCAGGTTGGCTGCTACACTGAGTGAGCCTCAGAGCACCAACACCGCCCCCCATTATCACTCTGGCTCCCATCCTTCTTGCTCTGGGGATTTTCTTCCCAGAACTCCAACTCCAGCCAGCCCTTTTAAGACCCATGGTTGGGGGAGAAAGGAATGAGTGACTACCTGGAATAAATATAACTGGAGGAGGAGATGTGTCTGTCTGTTTGATGCCCCCATGCTGGTTGACACAGGAAGGAGGTTCATCAAGTCCTCTACCCACAACTGTAGGAATAGAGACCACAGAGGGTGAGGGTTTTCCCTTAGGAGCCACACAGGAATGGAGTAGCAAAGTTTACTTATAACAATAAAAATAAGGGCCTTTTTTTTTTTTTTCCTCCACCCAGCACTTTAGGAACAGTGCCCATGAAGGACCTGAAGGGGGAAAAATTATTGGCCCAAAAATGCCAAATGAAAATTGCAAAATCAAAATTCATGACCATTTAATTAAATGTCTATAAAACCTAACATTCTTCCATGTAGCGGATTCCAAGTTGGCTTTGCTGGAGCTGTTGAGCACGTTATATTTAATTAAAAAAATTTTCTTTTAATTTTTATTTATTTTTGAGAGAGAGATGGAGTGTGAGCAGGGGAGGAGCTGAGGGGAGGGAGACACAGAATCAGAAGCAGGCTCCAGGCCCTGAGCTGTCAGCACAGAGCTCGACGTGGGGCTCGAACTCACGAACCGCGAGATCATGACCTGAACCGAAGTCGGACACTTAACCGACCGAGCCACCCAGGTGCCCCAAGCACACGTTGTATTTAATGTGGGATGTGGGTTCGTTTTACTATGTCTGTGATGATGGAAGGTGGGGTGTGGCCTTGGAAAGCAAGAGGACCCAGACTAGGTCTTAAAATAGTCCTGCCCACCCCTTGGGTTCTGTCTTCACCACCGTCCAGGAGGTGAAAAGAGAGCTTCTCCCCAGTGAATGGAAAGGGAATTTGGGGGTAGGAGAGTGCGGGGTGATGGTGACAGCATGGGAATACTTGCTGAGTGCCTGCTGTGCTCGGCTGTCCCGGAGTCCTCATCCCAATCACCCCAAGGCAGGGCTGTCCCCCCATCTCCTAGATGAAGAAACTGAGCCTCACTGGGGTGGAGTCCCTTGGCTCACGTCACTGTGGTAGGAAGAGGCAGAGCCGGGGTTTGAGGCCAGGCCTGGCTGCCTTCAGAACTCATACCCGGTCGGTCGTCTTGCCCCACTTCTGGTTAGGGGAGAGAGGAGAGAGGAGGCAAGACAGAAGCAGGAGATCTAACTGATAAGGAGCCAGCCGGGAGATAGAGGGATCGGCAGACAGGATATTGAGGTGGCTCCGAGTCGGAAGTCATTGGACCTAAGTCACACAGCGAGTAAGTGTCCCAGCTGGATTTGGAGGGGGGGGGGGGCGGGGAACAGGGTGCTGGGGGGGTAGGGGCGGAGGCAGGAGAGGGGAGCGGAGGGGAGGGTGGATGGCAGAAACAAAGCCCCAGAGGAATGCTAGGGGCTGAGGCCTTGCAGAGGGCTGACTCCCTTTCCTGGGCCTCGACTCCCACAGGCCCCAACCTGCCTCCCCCACCCTCCCGGCCTGCCCCTTTGGCTGGCAGTGGCCCCACCTCTGTGACACCCCAGTTTCCCCTCTCCTTGGAATGGAGAAGGGAGGGGGCCCTGAGGAGGCCAGGGGCCCATCTGGGCTTGGGCTGTGGGGAGGGAGGAGAAGGGACAGGAGAGAGAGAGGGACACAGAAAGACAAAGAGACAGAAAGGCACCAGCCCAGAGAGGCAAAGAGAAGAATGACAGAGATTTACAGAGAGGCAGGAAACGGCAGAGACACAGAGGGACAGATTCAGCCTGACGAAGAAGGATGCGGACAAGTCGGAGAAACAGAGAAAAGCAGAGAGAAGAGGGGCTTGGAGAGGTGACAGAGGCAGGCAGGCACGCACACGCGCGCACACACACACACACACACACACCACCCCCAGGGCAACAAGGCAGGGCTTAGGAGGCCTAGTCATCCGGGCCACCCCACGTCTGCCACCTGCCTGGTGCCTGATGCTCTGACCCAACCTGCCTCTGACCCAAACCGCCACAGCTGCCTACACCACCACTACCACCACCGGCCACCCAGAGCCCCAGCCCCAGAGCCTGTGAGTCGGGGAGGGAAGGGCACAACCGCCCCCCCCCCCCCATGCAGCCTGCCTGGCCTCCTCTACCTCCGCACCCTTTCTCCCTCTGCTCTGCCCTTCTAGGCTTGGGTGGGTGCTCTCTGCCTCTCTCTGTGTCTCTGATCCCTACTTTGATAGCTGAGTCCAGCCTCCACCCCTCCCCCTGCTGGCCAGGGCAGCTGAGGGCACTGGCCTCTCCCCTGACCGGCCCAGCCCAGCTCTATCTGCCTGTCCTTCAAAGGGGCAGGCATTCAGAAAGACAAGGCTAAAACATGGTCCCAGGCTGAGCTCCCTGCTATACGGGCCCATATCACCCTGCGGTGGATGCTAAATGACGCTGGTTCCTTTTATTCACCTGTCCCAAGCTGCTGGGGCCTGGCCAGGTCTCAGGTGTGCAAGAAGGAAAACATTCACCCCCAAAGCATCTCACAGGTACCATGGCTGACTTAAAACGGAGCCGGCCAATCGCTTGCCCCAAAGTCAAAGCCCCTCCCAGCAATTGCCATATTCTCTTTGGCTGCTAGAAGCTTTTAGCTGATATCAGTCCCCTCTAAGGCCACCTTTGATACCAAAGATTTATTTTTTTTAAGTTTATTTATTATTTATTTTGAGAGAGCGGGGCGGGGGGAGGGAGAAGGGGCAGAGAGAGAGGGAGAGAGAGAGAGAGTATCCCAAGCAGGCTCTGCACTGTCAGTGCAGAGCCCAATGTGGGACTCGAACTCATGAACCATGAGATCATGACCTGAGCCAAAGTCAGAGGCTTAACCCACTGAGCCACCCATGCGCCCCTCAAAGATTTAGTTTAAAGGTTTGGAGGCTGGGATGCTGTGAGAACTCGGGGGTTCCTCAAACCCCGTTGCTTCTCCCTGGGGGGAGCCAGAGCAGGGAAGGGGAGGAGGAGACAGCATGAACCAACCCCTCCCTAGTCTCCCCATAAAGTGATTTGGCCCCTTGTCCCTTCTTGTTCCCAGAAGAACCTGGGGCCTGCCCTTCCCCTCTCCAGGCCATGATGATTCTGCGATTAATCATTCTTGCTCTGGTAACAGGTGTGTGAGAAATGGGGGAGGGCAGGGGCCTCCTTCTCAAATCTTTAAGCTCTCTCAGCCCTCTGTGTCTGGATATTGATAGGGCTGATACTCAAAATACAGAACAATCCGTAGAAGATCTAAATGGGCATATGAGCCATAATGAGGTCCCAAATGCCCCTTGCCAGGCCAGACATAATCCCTTTAGATGCCAAAATGGGGAGAGGTCAAGGAGGGTCCCAGGGGAAGGGCCAGGGTAGCTGGGGAGATACTCAAAGAGCCCAGAACAGTAGCTACTGGCCAATCAGTATGGAAGCAGTTCAATCATTTAATATCTGGCCCATCCAGACAGTGCCTCCCAGCAGGACACAGGGCTGGGGCCCACACCGCCCACCCCCTCTCTGTTCTCTCCACCCCCACTTCTGCCTGAGCCCCTCTTTTGCCCTCACTCCCCTCCAGGGCATGTAGGGGGAGAGACCAGGATCATCAAGGGGTATGAGTGCTCTCCTCATTCCCAGCCCTGGCAGGTGGCTCTGTTCCAGAAGACACGGCTGCTCTGTGGGGCGACGCTCATCGCTCCCAAATGGCTCCTGACAGCAGCTCACTGCCGCAAGCCGTGGGTGCGGGGGCTGGGGCGGGCCGGCAGGGGGCTGGAGATGGAGAGATGGTTGGAGAGGGGCTTGGGGATGGGGAGGATGGGCATGGGGTCGGAGACGGGCACGGGCGGGGTGGCATGAGCGTTGAAGACGGACACAGAGCTGAGACAGGACGGAAGGACGGGAGGTGTTGGCAAGGGGGTGGGGGCCGAGTGGGGTTATGGTTTCGAAGGAGGCTTCGGTGGGGATGAAGTTGCGAGTGGAGCTTTGTTGCTTTCTTCTGTCAGTTGCACTCAACCCTTCCCCTTCCCCTCTGTGTCCCCCCACCTCCCCTCTCCTGCCTCTCTTCCTGACCTTCCACCTCTGACGCCATCTCTCCCACCTCAGCCGATACTTAGTTCACCTGGGGGAGCACAACCTCCAGCGGCGGGATGGCTTTGAGCAGATCCGAACGGCCACCGAGTCCTTCCCCCACCCAGACTTCAACAACAGCCTCCCCAACAAAGACCACCGCAATGACATCATGCTGGTGAAGATGACGACAGCGGCCTTCATCACCCGGGCCGTGCGACCACTCACGCTGTCGTCACGCTGTGTCGCTCCTGGCACCCGCTGCCTCATTTCTGGCTGGGGCACGACGTCCAGCCCCCAGTGTAGGGGCTCCAGAGGGCGACACAGAAGGGGGCGTGTGGGAGGACAGAGGGACAGGGGGAAACCTGCAGAGGGGAACCTGCAGAGGGGAGAGTCATAGAGTACGAGAGTGCAAGAGGGGCGTTCCTGGGGGTGTCAGTGGTGGGATAAGGAAGGGTTGGGGAGGAGGGAGACAAAAATCGGGGCCTTGGAGTCAGACAGATAGTGCACATTGCCAGATCCACAACCTGCTAGTTGTGGGGCCTCAGGCAAGTGGCTTCACCTCGCTCAACCTTGGTTTTCTTCTCTATACAATGAGGATAATTCCACCCACCTACCAGGGCTGGATCAGAGATAGTGTATTTGGAACAACTGGCATCATAAATTTACTCAGTAGTGTCACCAGTGCGGAGAGATGAGTTGGCTGCCAGCAAGGACAGGACCTGGGTGCGGGGTGGGGCAGAGCAAGGTCCTTGGGTCCAGAGCAGGCTCTGTAGCGTGGGGAAGGGGACTGGGGGCTCTCATTGTCCACACCCCTTCATGCCGTTTCCACAGTGCACCTGCCCCATACCCTGCGATGTGCCAACATCACCATCATTAAGCACGAAGAGTGTGAGGACGCCTATCCCGGCAATATCACAGACACCATGGTGTGTGCCAGTGTTCGGGAAGAGGGCAAAGACTCCTGCCAGGTCAGGGGGCAGGGCCTGGGTCTCCAGCCACATCCCCGTGCCCATCTCCCACCTCATCTGCCTCTTCAACTACATCCCAATCTCGTCCCCAGCCCTGACCCAGTCCCCCCTCCCTGCAACCCTCAATCTCTCTCCACCCCTCGTTCCTATTTCTAACCTCTGTGTGATCCCCAGCTCTGTCCCCGTTCCCACCCCCAACTCCAGCCCCAACCACCCCCCCATCCGTTTCCAACCCTCACCCATCTTTACTGCTATCCATATCTCCAACCGCATCCCCAATTCTCTTGCCAACCCCATCCTAAACCTCCACCCCAATCCCAACACCGTCGCTAACACCATGCCCAATCCTGCCCCCCCCCTATGGCCACCCTCCCCCCCTTTGTGACTGGTTTCTCTCTCTCCATACCCAGGGTGACTCTGGGGGCCCTCTGGTCTGTGACGGGTCTCTTCAAGGCATTATCTCCTGGGGCCAGGATCCATGTGCTGTCACCAGAAAGCCTGGTGTCTATACCAAGGTCTGCAAATATGTAGACTGGATCCAGAAGACTATGGAGGATAATTAGCCAGGACCAACTTATCACAGCCCAACACTCCTGATCCCTATTTGGTGATGTGGCTCATTCTGTTAATAGTCAAGCCCAAGAGAGAGGACATCTTTATATATTTTCTTTTCAGCCACCTTAACTATGAGACATGCTGTGGTTTAATAATCAACTTGGGGTTTGGAATTAGCGAGGCCTGGGTTCCAATCCTGCCTTGTACTAACTTGTGATTCTGGGAGAGAGAAGTGTTGTTTGGTTCACTGTTGTATCCCTAGCCCCAAAGGCACTCACCAAGGTTTCAATAAATACTTACTGAGTGAATGAATCTTTGGAGCGCTTACTATATGCCACACCTGGTCCAAGGGCTTTTCAACATATCAACTAACTTAATCTTCACAAAGATTAAGTGCTATTATTGAACCCATTTTGCAGATGAGGAAACTGGGGGAACAGAGAAACAAGTCACTTGCTCATATAGTCACACAGCCAGTAAGGGGAAGAGCAATGATTTCTTAACTACAGAGTGAAACTCGATTAAGGCTCAATTTTCTTATCTGTAAAACCATGAACGTAAAAGTATAATAACACACGAGGCTAAGTCAGCCTGCACATAATTAGGAGCTAAGAAAAGGAGCTATCATTGTTTTTTTTCCCAACCTCCGTGCTAGGTAGTTCCACCAGACCTGTGCTGGCCAATACGATAGCCACTAACCATATGGGGCTATTTATTTATTTACCTAAGTGTATTTATTTATTTTGAGAGGCGGAGCACGTGCACAAGCTGGGGAGGGACAGAGAGAAAGAGAGGGAGAGAGAGATTTCCAAACAGGCTCCATGCTGATCACGATCTGAGCTGAAATCAAGTCAGATGCTTAACCGACACTCACCACATATCAAATGCTTTGTAGCCACATCTCGTGGTTGTACTGAATATCGCACGTAGGGCATTTCCACTGTTGTAAGAAGTTCCATTGGACAGCCCGGAGCTGGACAACCTCTAGAGTTAACTCAGTTCCCACTGGAGAAGATGCTGCATAAATGGTCCAGAACTCAGAATCTTTTTTGACGTCTTGCTCACCTTGCAGGAGAGGTCGTGGGCATGAGATATAAGAGCCTAGAGCTGGGGCGCCGGGGTGGCTCAGTCGGTTAAGCGTCCGACTTCGGCTCAGGTCATGATCTCGCGGTCCCTGAGTTTGAGCCCGACGTCGGGCTCTGTGCTGACAGCTCAGAGCCTGGAGCCTGTTTCCGATTCTGGGTCTCCCTCTCTCTCTGACCCTCCCCCATTCATGCTCTGTCTCTCTCTATCTCAAAAATAAAGAAACGTTAAAAAAAAAAATTAAAAAAAAAAAAAAAAAGAGCCTAGAGCTGGAACTGGGGCCTCCTGGTTGTTAGGTGGATTTGCTGTGTGACCTCCTGTGAATCACTGCCTTCTCTGGGCCTCCCATTTCTCATCTGAAAGGAAAGGATAGAGCAGCTGACCCAGGTGATACTGACATTCTTCTGTGGCCTTGGCCTCCTGTGATTCATGGGCCTATGTGTCACCTGAAGACACGCAGGTGGCAGGATGTGACGTGACCACACCTGGGTGTGATGTGCAGTGTACCCCCCCCCCCCAACAGGAGGAAGGGATGCAACTCACTGGGCCACCTGCTGAGCCCCCTGTTCTGGCTGTGAGGATGAACTCAGCACACAGCATCATCGCTCAGGCTCTGAGCTCTGGCTCATTCCCCCTCTGCTTCCTTTCTGTCTCTTTGTGTCTCAGTCTGTGTGGCTCCTACCCTTTCCTTCCATCTGTCTTTTCTCTCTGCCTACCTCTCTCCTGGCCAGCATTCTGGCCTCACAATCACCTCTCTCCAACGCCCTCCTCAAGACCCTTAGGCTCCCTGGGATCCTCTCTCCCCAGCTGAGAAGACTTCTTGGAAGAGGAGTCGCGGGGAATCCCCATGGAATCCAGCTCCAAAAAGGGTGTTTGGGGCCCTGGAGAGAGCCTGTATTCCCTGGGCCCCTCCCGGAGCAGGAATCTGGGGCCCAGGTTGGGCGCCAGCCCCACCCACGGTATAATTAGGGAGAGGGAAAGGGAGGGAGTGAACCCCTGGGGGGAGGGTGGTGAAATTTCCGGGCTCTTCGGGGTTAAAAGGGAAGGCCAGGCCAGGGGTCCCTGGGCAGAGGATTCGGCGGCCCACTCGGCGGCAGGGCAGAGGCACTTCTGAGTCTCCTCCCTCCTCGTCACCAGCCCTCCTCCCTACCAGCGACTCCCAGGTGAGGTGGGATGCCCTACCCTGGTAGGGGCGGGTTGTGAGAGCATGGGTGGGGACCTTCGGGTCGCGGGCACGAGCCCTGTTTGAGCCTCAATTGCCCTATCAATCGGGCGCGCCTCTGAGCCTCGGACCCTCGCGCCACCTGTGAAGGAGGGCGAAACCCAAATGCTGTTTGGCCGGCAGTCCGGGGAAGCCGGGGTCCTGAGAGGGCTCCCCCTTCGGGCACAGGGAGGTCTGGAGGACGCCACGGGGGGCGTCATCAGGGTAATGGTGCCCATCCCTGGTATTCTGGCCCGAGTCGCCCGTCCCCCTGTCCCTGAAGTCGTCGGCCGCAGGTTTAGCGGGTCTTCGCGGGCTGGGTTGGCCCAGGACGGGCGGACGGGCGCCGTGGGGTGCAGGTCTCTGACGGGGCATCCGTTTTAATCCGCCCTCGCCCCCTAGCCTCGGTCCCGGCCATGAGATCTCCGCACCTCCACCCCTCCACCGCCTCTGGCCCCCGGGCCCGGGCAATGCTGCTGCTGCCGCTGCTCGTGACGCAACTCTGGGGTGAGGCGGGGGACAGGGCTTGGCGGGAGGTGCCAGGGACCAGGGGAGATGGCAGAGTGTGCTCTCATCACCAACCCCAGCGCAACACTGCTCCTCCGGGGACCCCAGGCCCCACCTGCTGATCCAGTGCTGGCCCGCCCCTAAGTCAGCCGGGTCCCCCCTCCCCCGAGCTCCGCTCTGGGGGATTGCGCCCCCTGCACTGCGCCTGGATCCCTACTCCTCCCTTCTCTCGGCTTCCTTCCCGGCCCCTGACTAACCCCGTGCCCTCTCTCAGTCCCTCTCGGTCCCCGCTCCTTCCAACTCCGCCCAATTATCCCCCAAGTCTTGCCTCACAGCTTTTGGCCCTCGGCCCTCTCACCGTTCTGCGGCGCTATTCCGGCCCGCCCTCCTCTATCCCCGCCCCCTGGTGGCCGGGTCGGGTTCTGTTCCTCCTCTGCTTCGAGCGCTGCAATCTGTCCCCGTCCCTCCAGACCCTCCCTGTTCGCTCTCCCCAACTCCACTCCGCTCTGTCCCCGCCTCCTTCTCCTTTCCCGCGGTCCTTCTCCGCCACTTCCATTCGGTTCCTGCAGGACCCCCAATTTCCAATCCTCTCCCGCAGCTTCCCTGGTTCTGGCTGCGGGCCCCGCAGGCCCGTCGCACGGCCCAGCTGTGGCCCCAAGCCCAGCTCCTGCCCTGTCTCCACCCCTTTTCTTTCTCCAGCCGCGGAGGCGGTGCTGCTCCCCAGAAACGACACCGACTTAGACCTTGTGGCCTCCGGCGCCCCGTGCGCACGCGGTTCGCAGCCCTGGCAGGTCTCCCTCTTCGATGGCCTCAAGTTCCACTGCGCGGGCGTCCTGGTGGACAAGAGTTGGGTGCTCACAGCCGCGCACTGCGGGAACAAGTAGGGGGAGCTCCTCAGGGCAGCCACGGAGGGGCGGTGGAGGCAGGCCCCGGGGAGGCGGCGGGAAGAGCTGGGGCACTTGAGGGTATGGACCTCTCCGAGCTCCTTGCGGGAGTCAGTTCTGGAGGGCTTCCTGCAGGAGGTGAGGCAGGGTTGGGCTGTGGCCTCCAGGGGGCGCTGTAGATCCTTCTCAGGGCTTTCGGGCTCGTCCGCTGCCCTTTGTCTAGTAGATACTCCTTGGGCTCCCCTGAAGGGTGGATAGTTGCATGCAACAGACCCAGGTCCGGGGGTCCGGTGTGGTTAGGACTTTAGAACTAAAGACATTGTTCACCTCACGACTCCCCATTGAGGAAGGACTGGAGTGGTAGGCTTACCCAGGTAGACCCCCAGTCCTCAATTCCTGCAGAACCCCAGCTCCCTTCTCCCCCACCTCCTCCTCCCTCAGACCCAGGAGTCCCAGCCCCCAGTTTCTCTCCCTCAGACCCAGGAGTCTGGGCTCCCACCATGGGGCCAGTCCCCTCCTTCCCACCGACTCAGAGTCTTGACCCCGTCCCTACAAAGGCTTTACCTTCACGTGGCTCTTCCCTCCCCAGGCCTCTGTGGGCTCGCGTTGGGGACGACCACCTGCTGCTTATCCAGGGCGAGCAGCTCCGCAGGACCACCCGGCCCATCGTCCACCCCAAGTACCAGCATGGCTTGGGCCCCATCCTGCCGCGGCGGACAGACGAGCATGACCTCATGCTGCTGAAGCTGGTCAGGCCGGCTGTGCTGGGGCCTCGGGTCCAGACCTTGCGCCTGCCCTACCGCTGTGCCCAGCCGGGAGACCAGTGCCAGGTGGCTGGCTGGGGCACCACGGCCACCCGAAGAGGCAAGAGCTGGGCACCCTGAAGCCTGTATCTTGGGGAAGAGGAACTGAGGGCCAGGACCCCTGGGTCTGAGGGGGGAGGGGGTTGGGGGGAGTGGGACCCTGGGTCTGGGGAAGGAGGGGCTGGAGGTCTGGGGTCTGGGATGGGAACCGTCTGGGTATCTGGACTCCTGAGTCCTGGAGGACTGGACGTCTGGCCACAGTATCACCTCCTATTTTCTCCTGTCAGTGAAGTACAACAAGGGCCTGAGTTGCTCCAGGGTCACTGTCCTGAGCCCTAAAGAATGCGAGGTCTTCTACCCTGGTGTGGTCACCAACAACATGATGTGTGCAGGACTGGACCAGGGTCAGGACCCCTGCCAGGTAGGAACTGGCCAGGGAGGGTCTCACTCATGGGAGCTAGGATAGGGTTATGGGAAATCGGAACGCCCCATCCTTGTCCCCAACCCTACACCCCGTGTCCCACATGATCCCATCCCTACCCCAGTGTCATCCCCGTGTCCAACATGAGCCCATCCCTACCCCAACCTCCATCCCCACCCCACGTCCGACTCTACCTCCTTGGGTCCATCTGCTGGCGCCCGGCCCTACCGACTTCTGACCCCGTCCTCAACAGCATTGCCATCCGCAAGCCTAGACCCCCACCCCATCCCTCTCTGTCGGCCCATGTCTACCTCCCCCCACCTCATCACAAGCTACAGCCCCAGCTCTACCCCATCTCCACTCCCCCCCCCCCCCCCCCATCCAATGTCCACAACCCCTAGTCCGGCCCCATCCCAACCCCAGCTCGTACTTAACCCACCTCATCTTTTTTAAAAAAATGTTTTATTTATTTTTGAGAGAGAGCATGGGGGAGGGGCGGAGGGGGGCGGGACAGAGGTTCCAAAGTGGGCTCTGCACTGACAGTGCGGACCCCAATGCAGGGCTCGAACTCATGAACCGTGAGATCACGACCCGAGCCAGTCAGACAGTCAACCAACTGAGCCACTCAGGCGCCCCACCAACCTTGTCTTTATCCAAACACAACTCCAACCCTACCCAACCCCCACATCCCCAAGAGGCAGCCTTTGAATTGGTGCATTTATTTGATCTCTCCTTCCCCCACCCCCAGAGTGACTCTGGTGGCCCTCTGGTCTGTGACGAGACCCTGCAGGGCATCCTTTCATGGGGCGTTTACCCCTGCGGCTCTGCTCAGCATCCAGCTGTCTACACTCAAATCTGCAAGTACACCTCTTGGATAGAGAAAACCCTACGCTCCAACTGACCCCCAGGCCCGGAGCCTCTACCAGCTGCCTCTTCTCCCTTCCTGGGCAGTTGCGGGGGCTGGGCTCCTCCCCTGCCCCGCTGGAACCTCCGCTGCCCATCCACACCTGCTGATGTCTCTCCTCCTCCCTTAACCACCCCACCCCACCCCCCGCCCACTGCCTGCTTTGGAGCCAAACTGCCAAAAAAGATGGAAAAAATTTTTTTTTTTTTTTTTTTTGTTTTTTTTTTAATTTGAGAGAAACAAGGAAGCTGGTGGTCACCCCATCTCTGAGAGGGGTTGTCACTCACCAAACCAGGCTTCCTCTACCACTCCCTGCTGTGTGACCTCAGGCAAGCTAAGCACCCTCTCTGGGCCTCTATTTCCTCACCTGGCAAATGAGGACAATGAAGTGCCTACCTCATATTCCCACTGTGAGGAGACTATGATATAACATGAGTGTGTAGGTTGCTATGGTAATTATCAGTAAAGCATTAACACAGTGGGTGGTGAGCCCTGGCTAAATGTTACCTGTTGTCATGACCTGCCAACAGGTCCTGGTGAGAACGTATGTCGGTCTGTGTCCTGGGGAGAAGAGTACAGGAGTAGCCCCCAATCCAAAGCTCCCCCTCACCATCCCCAGCCCTCAGGGTTGATGGGAGAATCACATTCCCCACCCTCCTCTCAAGTTCCACGAAGCACCCCTTAACCACTTCCTCCCTCCCTCCCACTGTTTGCCACATCTGGGTCCGCCTGACACCAGTCCCTCCTGTGCCAGCAGGAGCTGGGCCACCTCTGAGTCATCTGGTACCTTCTCTGCCTTCCTGGGGCCGCGGGAACCCAAGGGACCTTACCCTGGACCCATCCCAGCCTCTAAGACCAGAGGAACTCTCCCCACCTCAGTTGCTAAGTTGACATAAAGAAGCCCTCTGAGATTCAGGGGAAAGTTCTTGGTTAGATCCGTCTCCATTCCCTCACCAACCACAAGCTCTAGTCCCAGCTCCACTCTGTATCTCCGTTCTCACCCTCCGATCCAACACCCACAGCCCCCAGTCTGCCTCCATGCCCAACCCACTCCAAACGGGCTTTGAAATTTCACCCTGAAACTTTGAAGAGAAGAGTTATTTTCCTCTCTCTGAAAGTATCTCCATGTAAATATTTCTCTGCTGGAGGGTATTACACACAGAATCCAGGCAGAGGTGTCTCCACTTAGCCTGGACTCTGGAGATATTAATTACATCGGCTGAACATCTGCACAGCAGAACTTTCCCAGCCAGGTTGTTCTTGTTTGCCCTTTCAAACACCAATTTATTGAGCACCTATTATATGGCAAGCCTGATGCTGGGCACTGGGAACATAGTGGCGACGCCAACCACACGGTCCTTGCGCTCACAGAGCCCACAGAAGCCTGGCTCACAGTTTCCAGCCCTGAGCCTCTCCAGCTTCCTTCCCCCACCCCCATTAGCACACCCAGGAAACGCCAATCAGGCATATCAGCGGAGTTTGTCATGCAAGAATCAGAAGCAAAGTAGGTGGGAACTTGAAAACTTGATTCACTGAAAAAAATTTGTTTCATGTCTATTTATTTTTGAGAGACGGAGAGACAGACAGAGTGTGAGGGGGGGAGGGGCAGAGAGAGGAGGAGACACAGAATCCGAAGCAGGCTCCGCGCTCCGAGCTGTCAGCACAGAGCCCCGACGCAGGGCCTGAACTCAAGATCTGTGAGATCATGACCCGAGCTGAAGTCCGACACCCAACCGACTGAGCCTCCCAGGCGCTCCTCGATTCATTTTTAAAGGCAAATCACCCGTTCCTGTAATCATCACAGTACAAGTGTCTATTGAGCTGTGTCCTACTCCAGGTCCTGGAGATGAATCAGCCTGAGCTCTCCCTCAAGGAGCTGCTAGTCAGGTCAGGGAGACAGGCAAGACTTCCATTCGTGTCATTCAGGTTTCTGCTTACTCAGGTTTCTACTCAAAGGTCACCTCTTCCAAGAAGACTTCCAGGATTGCCCTGGCTATAGGGGTCTCCTGCCCTTACCGGGACAACAATCCATTGCTCGGTTTATTTATTTATTTATTTATTTTTGCAACACTTGCTAGAGCTGAAACGACCTCATTTATTTGTTTACTGCTTAATGGTCTGTCCCCTGCCTCCCTCAACTCAGTCCTTGGAATTGTTACTACGTCTTAATAGATGGGCCAGCTGAAAGAGGTCCAGTGACTTGCCCAAGGTCACCTACCTAATAATGGCCAGCATTGAGATTTGGACCCTGGTGGTCCACTTCCAGAGTCCATGCTCTAAAAAAAATTTTTTTTTAATGTTTATCACTCCTTTAATTAACATCTCCTGAGGCCACCCAAGAAGAGCGCAGCCCTGAAAGGGTGATGCTGGGGACATGCAGATGAGTCACATCCGGGCTTGGCCCGGCAGGGGCTGTCCACCTGATGAGGAGGAGGGATGGGGATCAAGGCAAGTAGGATGGGCGGATGGGAAGGGCAATGGAGGAGAAGAGATTTAAAAAAAAAAAAAAAAAAAAAAAAAACGGGCAATGTTCTCAGGACTTGGCCAAGATCTGGCGGTATTAAGAGAAAAGTAAAGCACTTAAGTTCCAGGTATGTTGGGCATGTGGGTCCTTGGTGGGTAGCGATACGAAGGGGATGGGGTAGTTTATGACAAGAGTGGGTTAATCCAGTTGGGACCATATTTCCTCAACCTTCTAGGAGAGGGCTTTGTTCTTGCGGGAAGGGGCCTGGATGCTCAGGGTAGGGCATGCACATGTGCGTGGCTCCTTGTGGTCTCTGCTTTGCTCAGTCTGTATCTTCCTTTCTCTCCTTCTCTCACCCCTGATCCTTCTATCTCTGTCCTTCTCTCTAATTCTTTCTCTCTCTTTCCCTGCCTTGCCCCATCCTGCCTGCCTCCTTCCTACCGAGTCTCTGTTCTTTCTCCCAGCCTCAGCCTGCTTTCTGGAAGGGCGCCCTCCTGCCCAGGACACTGGTCACAGCTCACCACAAGCTTCATTCAAGATAAATTTGCTTCCACCTCAGGACCCAGCCTTAGGAATCATCTTCCTATCCCTCTTCCTCCTCCAGATCACAGGATATCCTGTATCCAGGTCCCACATCCCCAGATCATGGGAATGAGGGTTCCCCTCTCTGGAGATCCCAGGGCCCCTCCCTCATTCCACGAAGCCCTGCGGGGGGGGGGGGGTCTCCCGCATCACCTCCACTCCCAAAGCCCCCAGTCAAGGCTCCAGGGCTTCCCCCTCCTCCTGGGACATTTCTCAACCCAGATTAATCACAGGGGCGGCCCCAGAGAGGAGGAAGGAGATGGCATGGCTTACCTTAAAGAAGCACCCGGCGCCCCAACGCATGCTCAAGACCCAGGCACCCCGAGGTCATGAGGCTGGGACTCGTCTGTGCTCTGCTTTCTCTCCTGACAGGTGAGGCTCCTGCTGCCCATCCTGCTGCCTGTGCGCAGGGCCCCCTGAGAGACCCCTCAACCCCTCCCCCGCTCTCCACCCCCCCCCCCCCACGCTTGCCCTTCCCCTTCCTGCTAGGTATCTCCCAGGTCTCCCCCAGCCCTCCCACCGTGATTGTCATTTACCCCTCTGCCTCCACCCCACCCCAGGGCACGGCGGGGCAGATACCCGAGCAATCGGGGCTGAGGAATGCCTCCCCAACTCGCAGCCCTGGCAGGCCGGGCTCTTCTTCCTCACCCGCCTCTTCTGTGGGGCTTCCCTCATCAGTGACCGCTGGCTGCTCACAGCTGCCCACTGCCGCAAGCGGTGAGTGACCCGGGCACCACCATGTGTGGGGGGGGGGGGGAGGATAAGGAAAGGGTGGGGGGGGGGTCAAGGGGCCTTCGGAGGGAGGGAGGGAGCTGTGGGCAGGAAGGATTTAGCCTTCATTTCTTTTCCCAAAAGCTCAACTGTTAGAATTGACTCTCCAAATTCTAGAGTCCCAAGTAATCTAATTATTGGAGTCTAAAATTTGAAACTCTTAGAAGCCTAGACTCTGACCCAGAAAAATCCAGAGTTTTGAGCTCCTGAAATCTCAGACCCATGAAATTCAGTGAATTGTAGAATCAGAGATTCAGAGAGTGGTAGAAACTTAGGAGTCCGGCTCTACCCCCAGAGGATATAATCACTCCAGCCACACTGGTAAGTTTACATTTTCTAGTACATGTATTACAAGAGTGAAAAAGAAATGATTGACATTAATGTTAATAATAGATTTGCTTTGAAACACTCAAAATATTATTTCAATTTGCAATCCACTTTTAAATGTTTATGAATGACTGTTTAGTCTTTTTTTTAATTTTTTTTTATTTTT
>NW_024412451.1:6395694-6489605 GCF_014898765.1 Herpailurus yagouaroundi | reverse complement strand
AGTCGGACGCTTAACCGACTGCGCCACCCAGGCGCCCCTGAATTTGTGGATTTTTTAAAAAGGTATTTGGTGCTTTTCAATGACATATTCTTTAAAATTTCACTTTTTGTTTGTAGGTGTTTAGACATACAATTGATTTTTGTACATTGAGTTTTTTAATCCAGCAACCTTGCTAAATTCGTTTATTTAAATTTATTTTCAGATTTTATCGTCTGTAGATGGCAGTTTTTTTATTTTGCTTTTCAAGTCTTTATAACTTTCATTTCTTTTTCTTTCCTTACTGTAGTAGTATATAGCACTCCAGTACTGTTTTATTTTATTATTATTATTTTTTTTAAATTTTTTTTTCAACATTTATTTTTGGAACAGAGAGAGACAGAGCATGAACGGGGGAGGGGCAGAGAGAGAGGGAGACACAGAATCGGAAACAGGCTCCAGGCTCTGAGCCATCAGCCCAGAGCTTGACGCGGGGCTCGAACTCACGGACCGGACCGCGAGATCGTGACCTGGCTGAAGTCGGACGCTTAACCGACTGCGCCACCCAGGCGCCCCTAGTCTTTTTTTTTTTTAATACTACGCCTTTGAAGTCAGATGTACGTTTTACACATACAGCACCTCTCAGTCCAGATGAGCCACATTTCAAGTGCTCAATAGTTGTATAGGATAGCACAACTCTAGAATCTTAGATTCAGTTTCTAGGTAGGTTCATTGAATATAGAAGTTCATGGTCCTAGAATATTGTATTCAGAGTATACTAGAATACTAAGACTTGCAGAATCTTAGAATCTTAGAATCTTGCATCAATAGAATTCTAGAAACTTCTATTCATGACTGTCTAGAATCTGGTGAATTAAACATCCCAGAATGCTATCATTCCAGATTCTTAAAATCCCCCAGGTTTTAATTCAGAGAATTCTAGAGTCTCAAACTATTTGAACCCTAGCTTCCTGAATTTCAAAAACCATTGATTTATAGAATTCTAGAGTGATGAAATTCATCTTATAGTCCCAGGATACTAGAATTTTAGGCTCTTTCAGTTCCTGATTTCACTCAGGTAATTTAACACCCCCCTCAGACTTTTTGATCCAGAGAAATCTAGAATGTTAGAACATTGAATTCATAACATTCTAGAACATAGAATTCTAGAGTTGTGAATTCCTAACATGTTAGAATCTTAGAATTCTAGAATTTAGATTCTGGGCATTCTAATGCCCAGAGTATGAGAAATAAATGATTCAGTAATCTTTTCTATATTATCTCTGGAAAGGAGTCATTCACCTTGTTCCAATATTCTTCCCTCCAGGAATGAAGCACATGGGGTTGGTACAGAATGTTGTGTGGGAATTTCCCATCAGTCATTGCTCCACGATAGGGTCTCTTTCAGCTCAGGTCTGTGCTTCAGGCTAGGAGAACAATGCTCAGATTTCAGTCCCAAAGACCAAGGAGAGAAGTAGAGATATGGAGGTAGAAAAGATTTAGGCATGAGGACGAGTTGGGGGGGATTGATTTCCCAGATATGGAACCAAGGCAACAAGGTGACAGAGAGTCAAAGATAGAACTAACACCTCATACTCCTTAAATCCTGAATTCTCAATCAGAAGCCTGTTCCCTAAGGTCAGAGGTCAGAGGCTGAGGAATGGACACATATACTCCCAGATAGTCCCCAGCTGTCCTGGGACGTGGACTGGGCTTGCAGTGAGAGAGCTTGAGGGTAGGCCTCAGGAAGACACACATTGAGGGTAAGGGATACGGCTACAGGAAAACCCTGAGTTCATGGATGACCCCTAACTTGGGGATTTTCCATTTCCCATCCCCTTCCATGCATACACACACACACCAACACACACACAGAGCCGCTCCCCGCAAAAGCCACCAGACCTGTGGGGGCAGGAGGTGGGGCTGTTGTTGTATGGCAGGTGGAGCCTCCATGTGCCTACACGCTTCCAGGGGACCCAGGTCACCTTTAAGGCTCCAGGTGGGGCAGGAAGGAAGGCGACTCACTTGGTACGGGACTTGGGAGGGGTGTGAGTTTTGGGGGGAGAGCTACAAAGGTAGAGGCAGATGAAAGGATGGAGTGAGGAGCTGGGGCCCAGAGAGGGTGTATACCTTGCCTAAAATCACACAGCACTCTGGGTCGTACAGAGATGATGGGGGCCCAGGGACAGTGTGTGGCTTGTGGAGCACCCAAGCTTGGTGGACACCCAGCTTGACCTCTGAGGCCTGTCCCAACAGGTATCTGTGGGTCCGCCTTGGGGAGCACCACCTCTGGAGATGGGAGGGTCCAGAGCAACTGTTCCGGGTCACGGACTTCTTCCCCCACCCTGGGTTCAACAAGGACCTCAGAGCCCATGACCATAATGATGACATCATGCTGATCCGTCTGCCCAGGAAGGCACATCTGGGCCCTGCTGTGCAGCCCCTCAACCTCAGCCAGACCTGCGTCTCCCCAGGCACCCAGTGCCTCATCTCAGGCTGGGGAGCAGTGTCCAGTCCTAAGGGTACAGTGTTGCTCACAACTCAATCCCTTGTGTCTCACGCTGACGGTCTGAATCCCCTCTGTTTGTCTGTCTCTGCCTTTTCATCTGATAGATAGGGAAAAATTTTAAGACGCTACAAATTGAAGGTGCATCATTATTTTACAACCACTAAGAACAGGGGGGAAAAAAGGTCCCATTAATCCTTGTATGACACCATTTGCTGGAAGACCCTTCCTGGATGTTGGAGATGTTTAAATGTGAAAATACATGCATCTTGGAATGGAAATGAGGTGTACAGAGTGACTCTCTCAGAGTCACCGATCAGCAACCCATTAGCCATATTTAGCTTCCTCACATCAGTTTTCAGAGTGCCTTGAAAAAACAGTCTGAATTTGTTGCTGCCAACAACTAAAGCCTGGGAGATTTTACACAAAAGCCAAATTTCTGCGTTTCCTGGAAAAATTCAAAGAACTGGCAACGTTGGAGCCACATTCCCCAAATAGTGGCCATTGGGCAGAATCGGTGGAGGCTGCCCGCTTCAGACAGGATGTGGGTTCTCTGGTTCACTACAGTGCCCCCCAGTGGCTGCTGTGGCTGCACAGTCCCCTCCACCCACTTCTATTTGCTTGTCAAGCCCAGCAATGCCATCAATACCCCCCCCCACCCACTTCTGTTTGCCTGTCAATATCCATATACATGGGTATATGTGTATCTATATCTGTATCTATATTATACATGCTGTGTCTCCCTGTGTGTATCTAGTATCTTTTAAGTCTTTATCTCTGTCTCTGCCAATGACCATAAATATCTCCTCCCTTTATCTCACTGTCCTTGGCATTTCTGGGCCTCTTTCCCTCTCTTTCTTCATTGCTTCCTGAGAATCTCTTTCCCCTTAAGAGGTCTATCTCCTGGTATAGTCTCTGCTTTTCTCTGTGTATCATGTATCTCTTCTTGGTTCTTGACTCTGACTCTGTTTCTCTGGCTCTCTCCCTCTCCTCATACATCTGTTTCTCTTTCACGCTATGATTTCTTTTTGTCACTGTGTCTTGTTTCTATCTTTGACAGTCTTATGCTGTGGTTCTATGGGTCCTCCTTAGGGAAGGGTCTGGATGGAGGGGCATCTGAGTGTGATGAGCACAACTGCTGATCCTCTATGGGTTGACCTCTTTTGCCAACAGTGCAGTACCCACTCACGCTACAGTGTGCTAACATCAGCATCCTGGAGCACAAACTCTGCCATCGGGCATATCCGGGCCACATCTCTGACAGTATGCTCTGTGCCGGCCTTTGGGAGGGGGGCCGGGGTTCCTGCCAGGTGAGTCCCACTCTGGGGAGGCGGGGAATGGGTATCTTGCCAGATTCCTGGGCCCTAGGGAATTAGGGAGTTGGGCCCCAGACTTCCTGGGTGAAAGCCAGTGGGGATCTGGGACACTTGGGTCCTGGGAGAAGATGGGGCCAAGACCAAGATTCCTGGATTTAAAGGGGACTGTGGGCCCAGAGTCCAGGATCTAAAGAAAGAGGAGACTAGTCTTAAAGAACAGACTTTAAGTCCTGAGGGAAGAGGGGACTAGGATCCCAGAAGGCTGGGTGCAGGGTTGAGGTGAGGGGTATGAGCTTTTACTCCTGGGTCTGAGGGAGGAGGGACTGGCCGCCTGGACAACAAGGTGTCAGGAGAGGAGGGCTTCCTGGGAGAAAGATAATATCATGAATACAACCGCTTAACAGTTTCATTGCTCTTCTGCCGCGCACAGGGTGACTCTGGAGGCCCTTTGGTTTGCGAAGGGACCCTGGCAGGTGTGGTGTCTGGGGGTGCCGAGCCCTGCTCCAGACCCCGTCGCCCCGCCGTGTACACCAGCGTATGCCACTACGTGGACTGGATCCGAAAGACCATGGAGGACAACTGAGCTCTCGCGCCTCAGGACCAAGAGAGAAGGGTGGGCGCAGGGGAGCCGGGAATTGCCGGACTCTGGCCTCGGCAGCGCGGAGACGCACTTTGCATATTCAGGCTCCGCCCCCTGTTGGCCGACAGCGTCAAAAAGGACAGGGAGACACCTCCGCCCCTGTAGCCCCGCCTTCTATGATGTCACCGAGAGCTGGCACCGCCCCCACGGAACAGCTTCGCCTAGGGCTCCGCTCGGGGAGCTCCTCCACCAGATAGCTCCTCCCCTCGGAGCTTTGCCCAATGAGACTTCCCCCTCTGGACCCCACCCCTTGTAACCCCGCCTCCTCCGTGAGAGATCCCACCCCCGTGACGTCAGGGGCGCGGCAGCTTCCCCCACTAGGGACTGAGGCGCTGTCGGGCTCCGCCCCTCATGGCCCCGCCCCTGGGCGTTTGAATCCTGGCGGGGTCCCAGCCTGAGAACCAATGGAAGATTTTACAATAAACGCGCGTAGCCGCGCCTTCCGTCTGCCTGCTCCGTGGGATGAAGGAAGGGCAACGGGTGGGCGGCGGTGGGCAGACAGGGAACGGCCACCGTACAGCAATTCCCCCTAGGCCCCTAGCGGGTCCTGCCTAAAGTCTGTCTCCATCAGCCCTATTGCAGCAAGGCCGCTGGGTTCTGCTTGGGCCGGTCCCGTCTCCCCCAGGGGAAGGGGAAACCAGGTCACGGTGCCTCCCAAACCTGCCTTCCCACATCCCGGAGCTCTCAGGGGGCAGGGGGCGGGGCCAGATCCGCCCTCAGAAGTCGAGACCTAGAGGACTCACCTTCCTTCCATTCCGAGGTAGTGACAGCAGCCCCCTGCTCCCGCAAGAACCCAGGCTCCAAGTCACTCCTTCTAAAAAGACTGAAGAATTCAGCCCCCAACCCCCTGCTCCCTCAGACCAAAAATTCACGCCTATATTATTCCCCCTCCCCTCTCAGACCCAAAAGTTTGGGTCCCCAGCTCCCCGCAACCGTCAGACCCAGGAGTCCAGAATCCCAGCCCCCACTTCCAGACCCAGAGTCCGGGCCTCAAGGCCCCTCCTTCCTCAGACCCAGGAGCTCAGACGCCCAGCCCCTACCTCCCCTGAACCCAGAGTCCAGGTCCCCGGCCTACCCCCCCCCACACACACACACCCCCACCCTCGGAGCCAGTAGTCCGCGTCCCCAGCCCTTTCTAATTCAGACCCAGGAGTCACAGCACTGAGGTCCTTCTCTCCCAAGCCCGAGCAGTTCCAGATCCCAGCTCCTCCTCCTTCAAGATTTCTCTTTCAGCCCCTCAGTTCCTTCTCACTCAAACACAGAGTTCCAGTTCCCTGGTGCTCTGCAGGCTCCAGAGGGGGAGGAGGCGGAGCAGGAGGCGGGGATTCCCAGTTAAAAGCCTCCAGAATCTAGTACTCGGCAGACGGAGCTGAAGTACCGGGGCCTCTTCCTCTGGGTCTGAATCAGTCGGTGACCCCGCCCCTTGGATTCTGGAAGGTGAGAGGCCAAAGTACTCAGACACAGGCATCAGGCCGGAGCCCCTCCTCCCCCAGGACTACCCCTTCCTCCTTCAAGAGTTAGGAATCTGGCCCCTGGCCCCCTCCTCCACCCCCCCCCCCCCCCCCGCCCCAAGACTTAGGAATCTCAACTCCCAGTTTCCTCTTCCTTCAGATCCTGGAGTCCAGGACCCTAATTCTTCCATTCCTTGGAATGTAGGAATCCAGCCCCCACCTCCCCTCCTCAGATTCAGAAATCTGGGGTCTGCCCCCTTCTTCCTCAACCTAAGAAATCTGGATCCCCAGCCCTTTCCTCCTGCAGGACCCACAAAAATGGCTTCGGATGCGCTGCTCCCTTATTTCAAGATCCTCCTAGGATTTAGCTCTCCCCCCTCCTCAGGTCTCAGCCCTGCCTTCTCGCTCTCCCAGACCCCACCATGGGACATCCCCCAGCCGCTGCAGTCTGGATCTGGACGTTTTTGCTATTGGTGCTGGAAGCCTGGACAGGTGAGGGGGGCCTGGCGGGAACCTCGGGAATGCCACGGTGGGCGCTTGTGATGGCATGGGGGTGGGGGATGTGAAACACACGATCACGTGTGGGAGCTTCTTCAGGCTTTCCCGAGGGCGGGTGGGGGCACACACACATGGCAGCTGGCAGGAGTGCGTCAGGTCCTGCTGCCCATTGCATGAGCACACCAAGCCTGCAGGGCTGCCTGCTGAGGGGCGCAGATACGCACGGGAGTATACGGGCGTGTGAATGCATGTGGAAGCATGCTTTGGGTGTGTGACTTCGTGTGACTCATGGGCTTCAATGAGTGTACGTGTGCATCTGTGTGGCAAGCCAGGGACCTCGCGTGTGAGGGTGTGTGGACATGTGAGGTGGCAGGCAGACGACTTGCCGTGTGTCTGTTTGAACCCATAGTGGCTTTCTTGGCCCTTCCACTGCCGCAGGGGGTGGTGATCCAACCCTCTCCCTCCTGCTGCAGGACACTTGAGGGCACAGGAGTCCAAGGTGCTGGGTGGCCAGGAGTGTGAGGCCCATTCACAGCCTTGGCAGACAGCCTTGTTCCAGGGTGTTCGGCTGCTCTGCGGGGGCGTCCTCATCGATGACAACTGGGTCCTCACAGCAGCCCACTGTAAAAAACAGTGAGTTTTTGCCTGGGGCAGAGGTGGGCTGGGGCCTGAGGGGAGGAGCAAAGAAGAGAGCTGGAGATTGAGCTTCGGAAAGAGGAGGGCTGAGGGAGGAGGGGGCCGGGGGCTCATACTCCTGCCTGGGTCCCAGACTACTCTCCACCATTACAGGAAGTACACGGTACGCCTGGGGGAACACAGCCTGAAGAAAAAGGACAGTTCCGAGCAAGAAATGGCTGTGGCTCAGTCCATCCCACACCCCTGCTACAACAGCAGCAGCGAGGACCACAGCCATGATCTCATGCTCATCCGACTACGTGGCCAGGCATCCCTGGGGCCCCAAGTGAAGCCCATCAACCTGGCGGATCACTGCCCTCAAGTTGGCCAGAAGTGCACCATCTCGGGCTGGGGCACCGTCACCAGCCCCCGAGGTAGTAGGAGGCAGAGGAGAAGCTGGCTGGCCCGCTGGACCCCAAGCCATTGGCAAAGCTCTGGCTCCAGAAGGAGATAGAGAAGGGACAGTGATTGTGAGTCTGAGACTCACAGGTGGCCCATGTTGGAAACCCCAAAGATCAGAATATTAGCAGGAGTGGCGGGAGAAAGAAAGCGAAATAGCAGACTGTTAGAGCAGGTTCCCAGAAAACGAATGGATGCATGAGTGGACGAAAGAATGTATGCCTCCTTTATGGTGGAGAGTGCCATGTTATGAGAACTTTCATAGCACAGGGTCTTATATAATCTTAACAGGCTTGGGGTAGATGGGCTCCTCAGCGGCCCAAGAAAACAGGCTCCTACGATCTTCTCCCTCCTGAGCCCACGATTCCTGGCACCAGAAACTCTTTTTCTGGTCCCAGGAGTCCAGGCCCTTCCTCCCCCAAGACGCATAGTCTAGTTTCCAGCTCATTCCTCACTCTGGACCCAAAAAGTCTGGACTTGCATTGAAGCCGTCCCTTTGGGACTTCAGAGTCCAGGCAGCTCCTCACCCTACGTCACAGTGAAAGAATTGGGGCTCAGCTCAGAGAGGCGTGTGATTCACCAAGAAGCAGCAAAGCCAGGACTCAGGTCCCTGCCTGTCTGGCTCTTACTTCTAAGGAGACAAGGGACACTGTGGAAACCCACTGGCTCATGAATCAGTCAGGTCAGTTCACACCATGCTCTGCCTTTTTTTCTGGGCAAGTCCCTTTCCATCTCTCGGCCTCACTTTCCTCATCTGCAAAATAGGGATGATTGACCAATAGATTTTTTTTTGAAGTTTATTTATTTTATTTTTGAGGTGGGGGGAGGGAGAGGGAGGGAGAATGAGTAGGGAAGGGGCAGAGAGAGAAAATATCCCAAGCACACTCAGCACTGTCAGCGGAGCCTGATGCGGGGCTCAAACCCATGAAACGTCAGATCCTAACCTGAGCAGAAACCAGGAGTTGGACACTTAACTGACTGATGCACCCAGGTGCCCCTGACCAATAGATTTTTAAGCTCCATAAGGGTTCAGGTTAAAGCTCTTTTCTTCATGGTGCATTCCTAGCGCTCAGGATGGTTCTTGGTATACAGTAGGTACTCAATAAATACTTGTTGAATGAATGCATGGATGACTCAATTACGGATGAATGAATGTATCCCTCTTTTAAAAAGTGATTGTGAGTTCAGATGTCTTACAATCAATGAGATTGTGAGTATACAGCTTCTGGAGAATGGAGGTGCCAGATAGAAGTTTTTTCCCTTCAAGTCTATTGCTCAAAGGTTAATAAGAGAGATTAATTCCATTTTCTTTCTTTTTTAAGTTGAAGTATAATCGGCACACAATATTCTATTATTTATTTTTAATTTTTTAAATTTTATTTTAGAAAGAGAGAGTGCAAGCTAGGAAGAGGGGTGGGGGTGGGGAGAGAGAGAGAGAGTCTCAAGCAGGCTCCATGCTCAGTGAGGAGCCTCGTGCAGGGCTCAATCCCACGACCCTGGGATCATGACCTGAGCTGAAATCAAGAGTTGGACACTCAACTGACTGAGCCACCCAGGTGCCCTGCAATATTCTATTAGTTTTATGTACACAAAAAATACTGTCTGTCACTATACAAAGTTGTAACAATATTATTGACCATATTCCCCGTGGTGTACATTACATGGTTAATTCCACTTTTAGTCATTAATTCAATTTGTTTGTAAGCATCTGGTAGTCCCAGCTGCTGTATTGTGTGAAGTCCCTATCCTATGGATTCTCATGCTAGGTGGGGGAAATAGACAATAAACAAAAATACATATAAAATGAATTATTAGGTAGAGTTAAGTGATATAATGAAGTATCATGGAGAGTTAAGAGGATAGGGAGAGATAGAGGGGTGGTGTCTTCATTAGAACGGTCAGGGAAAGCTTCTAAAATGAAGTGACTTTTGGGAGAGGTAGGATTTAGCTGAATTGGGGTGGTCTGGGGATGGGAAGATTGGAGAGACAGGGTCATAGGTGTCACAAGGGGGCACCTCCATGTCTTTCAGTCACCTGATCCTTAATTTGCGAATGACTTTGGGATGGGGCACCTGGGTGACTCAGTTGGTTATAAGTATCCAAGTCTGAGTCTCAGCTCACGTCTTGATCTCAGGGTTGTGAGTTCAAGCCCCACATTGGGCTCCACACTGGGTGGTAAAGCCTAGAAAGTACGAAAGAAAGCAAAAAAGCAAGAAGGAAGGAAGGAAGGAAGGAAAGAAGGAAGGAAGGAAGGAAGGAAGGAGGGAGAGAGGGAGGGAGGGAGGGAAGGAAGAAGGAAGAAAGAGAGGAAGAAAGAAAGAAAGAAAATGGCAGGACTCTGGGCAAGAAACAGAAGGTAAGGTCCACAGCCTTTCTCTAGATGTTGGAAAGGAAACTGCAGGAGCCATAGCTTTGTTTAATGTGGTGAGACGTGATGTGCCCTGCAAAAGGTGTCAGAAAACCCTCCTGTGCAGCCATGCATGTACAGAAGGGAGGTTAGATTCACCTAGGGACTGAGGGAAATGGTTACTCTCTCTGGGAACTTACAACCTCTGCCCCCTCAGAGAATTTTCCTGACACCCTCAACTGCGCAGAAGTAGAAATCTTTCCCCTGAAGAAGTGTAAAGATGTCTACCCTGGGGAAGTCACAGATGGTATGATTTGTGCAGGAGACAGCAATGGGGCCGACTCATGCCAGGTGAGTGACTTCTGAAACCCCCTTCTTCCCTTGGCCTTCAATGCCCATGGAGGCTTGGGGCTTGGCATCAGGGGAAACTCAAAGAGTTAGCACCCAGAGAGGTTATACTCCATCTCTAGAGCGGGAAGCAGGTTCAGAGAAGGCCACACTCTCCCTGCAGGTCACACTGCACAGGGATCAGGAACGCTAAATTGTCGCTATCATTTTCTTGGGAACTCTTGTCTTCAGGATAGGGTGCAGACAGAGGAAGGGATAAAGGGAGCAAGAGAAGATGTCCATGCGGGAAAGAGTCTGAAGCTAGAGGGTGAGCAAGCTCCCTGCTCCCTTCCGCAGGAATTTGTGCTGACTCTATTGCTGACCAGGTAGCCAGCCACCTTTCTTTGGGACCTGATTGGGTTTCCTAGCACGGTGGCCTTCTCCTATGATTTGTTCCTTGGGAAGCAATACTCTCTTGCCAACTGGCCAGAGAATGGTGCCATTGACTTTAACCCTCCCTCAATGAGCTCCCCATCCCCAAGATGACAAATCTTGGGATTTGCCATAGATGTAACAGTAGTTCTTATTTGGCTGCAGTTTCAGTCTTCAGGGCTCCCCCAGCTTTGTCTCCCTCATGGAAGTCCCACCCCCTTTGCTAATGATTGGTCCCTGAAGACAATGCTTCCATGCTTTCTTTCCCATTGGCCAAGAATGAAATCATTTCCGTCAGTGTCCTCCCAGGAAATCTAATCTCTCAGGATGGTTCCAGTTCCATAGAGACAAAGATCTCTTCCCAAAAGACCCACCATTGCCCCTTGCACGTGTGTGTGTGTGTGTGTGTGTGTGTGTGTGTGTGACCACAAGAACTCTGTTCCTTCCCTCTCTCTTTGGTAACCGGATTCAAAGATCTGTTCGCCACTGGCAGGAACCAAGACATCAGCTCAGTCCCCTCCGTGTAATCCTGTCTTCTTTCTGACTTGGACGTCTCTGCCACCATTGGTCCCAGGATACAATGCTCTTATCTTTATTGGTTAGAGGCACAAATCAGCTACAGAACTAGTGCTAAATGTGGGACGCAGCGGGGGATCTTAAGTGAAAGTATTCTCTTACTCTCCCCTTCCAGGGAGATTCCGGGGGCCCGCTGGTGTGTGATGGTGTTCTCCAAGGCATCACGTCCTGGGGATCAGACCCCTGTGGGCGGCCCGAGAGACCTGGTATCTACACCAACATTTGCCGCTACTTGGACTGGATCAAGAAGACCATAGGCAGCAGGGGTTGATGCTAGGACAAGCTCTGGACCCGCTTCAATAAACTCACAACTCAGCCTTGCTCCTTGCCTGTCTGTGCTTCCTCCTTGCTGGGAGGGATGGAAAGACGGGGGTCTGCGCCTTGCTGGGACATTTGATGGGTGGTCTACAGAGATCAGGACCACCCCCCACCCCATGGCCACTCTGGCTACCACCATTGCCTGGAGTGACCCCCTTTATTTCTGGAAGGGCTTGGAGGAATGGGAGGTTAAATTCTGGGGAGAAGACACACAAGGATTTCCAAATATCCGATGGGTTGGCCTGCAAAAGACATATTTGAAAGAATTTCTTTTTTTAAATTAATTAATTTATTTTGAGAGAGAGAGCTTGTACAAGTGGAGGAGTGGCAGAGAGAGAGAGAGAATCCCAAGCAGGCTCCACCTTGTCAGTGACGTGGGGCTCGAACTCACAAACCATGAGATCGTGGCATGGACCGAAATCAAGAATTGGATGCTTAACTGACTGAGCATCCCTAGAAGAATTTCTGTTTAGTTGTTCCAAGCAGCTAAAGTGTTTCTAAGTTTTGCAGGGAGAGTTCCCCTTCCCCATTTTAAAAATTATAAGAGGGGTGCCTGGGTGGCTCAGTCAGTTAAGTTTCCGGCTTTCACTCAGGTCATGATCTCACAGTTTGTTGAATTCAAGCCCCATGGCGGGCTCTGTGCTGACAGCTCAAGCCTGGAGCCCGCTTGAGATTCTGTGTCTCTCTCTCTCTGCCCCTCCCCTGCTCGCACTTTCTCCTTCTCTCAAAAACAAACATTTAAAAAATTTAAAAAAAATTATAAGATATGTAAAGTGCAGGAAATACACAAACACCTTAAATATGCACCTATGGAGCTACCACCCAGGTGAAGAAATAGAACACGGACAGCCCCCAGAAGTCTGGGAGACAGATTATTTTTCCCCCTTAGGAGAAACAGAAATCTTTCTCACAGCTTAGAGCTTTTCTGCTGTGGTATGAGGAAATGAGTCACTTCATTGAAGGTGCCCAAACTGAAGTATGGAGGAAAAGAGATTTGGAGGGAGTTTTCATCAAAGCAGAGGCTAAATGTAAGTCGTCTTGAGAAAGATGTATGTGGAGTGGGTAGTTATTGTAAGAATAGAAATAAATTGCAACGGGGGGGGGGGGGGGACTAGCTCCACTCTATCTCATCTCCATGTATGTTTCATTCCTTTCTTGCTACCAACCTCTAACTCATTTATTTGACTCTCTGACGCCTTTCTCTACATGCTTCTTCATTTTCATGGTGCTGGCTCCCTGGTGCGCTTATCCAGTCTCTCTCCTTACTTCATAACCGCTGAACTTCACCTATACCTGCCACCAACTGCTTTGCTTCCCGGGGATTTACCACATTATATACCAATACGAGAGAATCCCATTGGTCCAGGTAAATTTTTCTCCTTCAGCCACATGATAGGTTATTGAATGGCCAATGGTTTGACTGCATTCTGGTCAGGTGACCAGTCCTATCCAATCAGTGGCTATGTGGAATCAGGGGCTACGGGTCGTCTGGGACGTGGGCTGTGGGTGGAGCAATTCTCTGCAAGGGGTGTGGGTGTGCTGGATGTCTTGCATGGCACACATCAATCTCTGTCCTCCGTGAAAGTCCCCGAATACCAGAAATCCTGAGGAAGTCTTTCATGCCTGATGGTAAACTCCTGGAGCTGGGGATGCATTTCTGGAGGTGAGACTCAAGGGTCATCTCGGCCTAAAGAATTGTTTTAGAATTTTTATTATGAATAATTTCAAGCATATATAAAGTGGTGTAGAAATCCTTGTACACCAACTGAATCAAAACCAGTTCTTTCACCTCTACTACACACTTCTCTAATGTGGGAATATTTTGAAACAAACATTGGCTATCATTTTGTTCTCAGATATGTTCATTTGTATTTTTAAAACAGTATGACAAGCTACAGTTCATGGGCCAAATCTCAGGAGGTATAAATAGCTTTTACTACTTGATTTGATGCCAGGGAGCATTAATTTTGAACCCTAATTAAGCAAGATGTTATCCCTCCAAAAGAATTCCATTTTGCTGATTAATAGACCTGTATGACAAAAATTGGTAACAAATGATTATTTTGAATTTCATCAGTTAAAAATGTTGGTGGGGGGGCCTGGGTGGCTCAGTTGGTTAAGCGTCTGACTCTTAATCTCAGCTCAGGTCTTAATCTCAGGGTCATGAGTCCAAGTCCCTCATTGGGTTCCACCGTGCAGCCTAGTTAAAAATTTAAAAATGCATGGAAATTTATTTTCTTTCTTGTTATGTGGATACCTACATAATATCCTCAATTTTGCCTCATGGTCTAGAAAGCCTAAAATATACACTACTTGGTCCTTTATTGGAAAAGTTTGCCAACTCCAGCTCTAAAATATAGACTCTTTTAAAACATAAAAACCTTATGTTATCACCGCTTACAGAGTTAGTAATAATTCCTTAATATCATCCAATACTCAGGTGATACTTAAATGTCCCCAGTGGAATATAAACCAGAGAATACTTGAAGATTGATTTATACTATTAAGTAGGGGCATGACTGAGGTCAGTGAGGGGAAGAGACTTGTCCAAGGTCAACCAAAATTCAGGAATCTGGGAGGGGTCAACCAAAATTCAGGGGTCTGGGAGGAAATCAGAGCACTAGGCATGGACAAAAGCTGGAAGGAGCCACTTAGTCAGGGAGCTTTTGGATAGCAACGTCAGAGTCCAAAATGAGTTCAAAATGGCTTATGTACAAGAAGAGATTGATTGATTTAGGTGGCTAAGAAGGCTGTGGGGATGGTTCATGATGTCAGAGGATGTGACATGGGTACCAGAGTCTCAAGTACTTGAAATAGTGACGTAAGCCAATTAGCTCTCTCTCACACACTCACACACTCTCTCTCTTTGACACTTTCTCTCTGACACTCTGCCTACTTTTCTCTGCTTCTGTTTTGTTTTTTTGTTTTTTTGTTTTTTTAATGTGTAAGCTGTTTTTCAGCTCTGCTTGTCTCTTTCCTTCTCCTTTGGGTCTCATTCTAGCCCCTGTAGACAGACTTTTTCAGAGGAAGGGAACCTAGCAGCTACGACACACCCAATTAAGCAAACACAGTAGAAACAAAGATCTCCATTCTCAGGGCATCTTCATATTACTCCCAGGGAAGAACTCTGATTGACTGAAGAACTCAGCTTGAACTGAGCCCACCCCTTTGGATCAATCATTGTTGCCAGGGAGGAAACAATGCTTTTGTCGGCTTGGCCTGGGTCATGCATCAATCATAGTGGTTGCGTGGGCAGATGGTAAGGTTTGGAGAACTATGATTGAAACTTTCACCAGAACTATCTGAAATAAAAGAGCAGCTTCCCAAAAGAAGTGGGGAGCTGTTCTTGAAAGAAGAGGGAAGAGAATCCAGGAAGTCAGAAACAATAGGCCTTCGGAACCCAAGAGGCTGAGTCAGGAGGTTCCAGGGTCACAGTGTCCAGGATCCCTCAGGGCAAGGCACAGCTGGCAGGATAACCAGATGCCTGTTCTCAGGCATGATCATGAGCTGGAGGATGAATCATCACGCAAAGGTTCAGGACACAGGTTTGAGGGCAAGGGAGATATGAGGCTGGGTATCTGTGTGGAACTTGAGAGCGGGTGCTGGTGCTAAACCCACAGGGCACAGGAGGGCTGGGACTTGGAGGTCTCACCAGCGTGGGGTTATGCATCCTTAATAGGCTCATAGGGTCCTGAGTCCATTTGGAGCCAAATAAAACTTCCAGGGTGTGTGACAGTATCCCAGGAAAATTTTCTTCTCAGAGTGTGGGTTTGTACAATCATAATGCTATGGGCAATCCTCAGCATTTGAATTCTGCCTCTTCTGATTCCTTAGCTATATGACTTTGCTCAAGTGGTCGAACCTCTTTTAAACCTCCATTTTATCATCTATAATATGGGGAAGACAGTCCTAACTTGGACCCACGTGAGAAATAAAAATGAGTTCTGAGAAGTGCCGGGCACGTCACACTGCAGGTACACAAGAAATGAAAGCTTCTTCATTCTGGATTGATGGGGTAAGGAAGCTAATATTAACTCAGCATATGCTGTGTGTATGTCCATTTTCTTTTAATAATTTTATTTAATCCTCCCGTTTGCCTTGAGAAGTAAATTTTTCTCTCCCCCACTTTATTTATTTTATTTTTTTAAACGTTTATTTATTTTTGAGACAGAGAGAGACAGAGCATGAACGGGGGAGAGTCAGAAAGAGAGGAAGACACAGAATCCGAAGCAGGCTCCAGGCTCTGGGCTGTCAGCACAGAGCCCGATGCGGGGCTCGAACTCACAGACCTCGAGATCATGACCTGAGCCGAAGTCGGACGCTTAACCGACTGAGCCACCCAGGTGCCCTCTCCCCCCACTTTAAAGAAAGGCAAAGTGAGGCTCAGAAAAATTGAAGTCACTTACCTGAAATCACAGGACTGGCAATTAGGATTCACACCTGGGTTGGTCTGACTTGTGAGGCCAAGTTCTTTCTCTCACACCACATGGCTGGATGGCTCAGGGGTTAAGGAAAGACAGTCTACAGTTGGCAAATCTGTGGATGACAGTGGTTTGCAAACTAGTATACTAGTATTTATTTAAGTACCTCCTATGTTCCCTGGTGTGGGCTGGGTATGAACATCCGGTTTGTTCCTTCTGCTCATGTTTAGGTGTTTAGCAACAACATCAGATTAAATAATTAAACACAGAAAGACAGACATTCAGAGCACAACAGAGGAGAAGTTCAGGGGATGTATGAATGAATAACAGGGCTCCAGAGGAATGGGGCTCCTTTCTTCTTTCTGACAGAATGCTGATGAGGCAGGGAGCTGAAGAGAGAATCCAGGGATAAAGATTTGGGCACTAGATGACAAATTGGAAGTCTTACTAAAATTTCCCTCCTTAAGAAGCCAGGAGAGAAAGATAGATTACTGACTCACAGGGCTATGAGGTTAAGTGGCCTGGGGTCTACTCCTTCTTGATTTGGGAGCCCAAGTCAGGAAGGCTGACATCCCTCAAGGCCAGGGTCCTCCTGTGGAATTGGTGACATCAGGAGTCTGAGTTCCGGGGTCTCATTTTGGATTTGATGAGAGTAAGTGTCTTAGAAAGTTTGGGGACTTAGCTTGAATTTAGTCAGTATAGGATCAATATTAGTATGGTGTTAGTTGGTAGGCTTTATTTTAGAAGTTGTATGAAACAAAGAGTCAAGGTGGTGTGTGGAATTGGGAAATTGAAGGCGGAGGTGGGGAAAGGAGTTGGAAATTCCTATGGAATTTAATGGAAATTAATATGGAATTTTAGATAGAAATTGGGTTGAAGAGGAGAATAGGGCTGGAAGTGGAGCCAGAGTGTTAAGATTAGTGTGATTTGGGGGTGAGTTCATGGAGAATATGTCAGTGTGGGCCTTCTGGAATATTACAGGGATGGGCACTATGGTTGTGCATGGGTCAGGCTTGGGACTGAGGCTACGGTGACATTCAGTTTTGGTCAAGGTTGAGTTTGGTTTATGGTTAGGGATTCAGGGTTTGGGTCAAGGTTTATGGTTGATTGAGGTGTAAGCCATAGCTCAAGCTAACATTTGGAGTCAGGGACTTGGTCAAGTAAGTTAGAATTGGACAAGGATAAAGCAGAATTGAGGGTTAGGTGTGGGTATGAACTGAGGTTTCAGGTTAAGACTTGGGTTTGTGTCAAGATTGGTGTTGCAAGGGGTGCCTGGGTGGCTCAGTCGGTTGAGTGTCTGACTTCAGCTCAGGTCATGATCTCGGTTCATGGGTTCAAGCCCCGCATCAGGCTCTGTGCTGACAGCTGAGGGCCTGGAGCCTGCTTTGAATTCTGTGTCTCCCTGTCTCTCTGCCCTTAACCCACTCGCATTCTGTCTCTGTCTCTCTCAAAAATAAATAAACATTAAAAAGGATTTAAAAAAAAATTGGTGTTGTGAACTGTGTCAGTAAGAATTGTGCTTGAAGCCAGTGACTGAGGTCTTTCTCACCTTCTCATGAGCACTTGATCATATCTGATCAGGCCTTCTCAATGGCACCATCATCCATCGAGCAGGAGACTTGAAGTCTTAACAACTGTCTCTCACACCACAACATCCATTTAATCCATGCCTAACGCCTATTGATTTTCTTCTCTGAGCACATATTGAATCTATTCTCTTATTTCCATCTTCACCTCCTAAATGGCCTTATCCAAGTCACCATCATCTCTCATCTGGATTATAGCAATAGTCTCCTTATGTGTCTACATCCCCTTAAAATCCATCCTCCATATAGCAGGTAGAGTGACATTTTGCAAACACAAATCTTGTTATGTCACTCTGTGACTGAATTCCAAGTGGTTCACCATTGTCTACAGAATAAAGTCAAACCCACCATGACATACAATGTCATGAGCCTTTGCACATACAGTTTCATCTAAATGATATACTCTCCAATCCCTTCCCATTTTATTCTTGTTAAAATTTACCGTTCTTTCAACTCCTAGCTCATTGCCACTTCCTGGGTCAAGGTCTCCAGGAAGTGCTTTCCTTCAGAGCACACATTGGACTTGTAATTTTACATTTATTTATGAATTGTGCATCTTTATTTTACACTAGACTGTCAGCTCCTTGAGAGAAGGAACCCTGTCCAGGTTTGTGCACCATAGTATCCTCAGCATCTAGCCCAGCCTGTGTATATAGATGGTGCTCAATACGTACGAAGGGTTGGATCTGAAAGGCAATGTGGAAGGAGGGCTGGAAAGAGAACTAGGATTGGAGGCAGGACTGGGTTTGTTGATTACTGTGGCTTCAAGGTACAGATTCAAGTTAGAATTGGGTTTGGATTCATGGTTTAGGATCAGATTTGAATTTAACATTGAGGTTTTATTAAGGAAGATTTTGGCTGTAGGAACCAAAAACTCCAAATCAGATAGGAAACCCGAAGAAGTCACAAGATGAAGAAGCACCATAGTTGGTTAATTCACTAGCTTAGAGACCTCATCAAAGACCCCATTTATCCCCGTCTCTCTCTTTGGCCATTTTCACTGTTTTGGCTTGGTCTGCCAGATGTTTCTCTCCGTGGCTCCAGCATAACTGCCACAGTTCCATAACTTACATCCAAAAGGGACATCATCTGGCAGAAGAAAAGAGAACTCTTCAGGTGTCACTTTTGAAAATAAGACAGTCTTTCCTAGAAGTGCCCCAATGATCTTCCTCTCATTATTGGCCAGGACGGCCTTTCATGTCCGTGTCTAAACCAGTCACTGGCAAGCAGAGTATGGGTTTCATGTTTGGTGCTTTACTGCACTCAAGTGTAAGGATGAAAGATTATCCAATCAAAATTGGGGTGCTCATAGAAAGGCAGAAGGAGTGAATGCTTGGGTAGGCAACAATAGTGCCTATTATGTTATGGGACAAAGGTAGAATAGGGTTGGGGTTGGCATTCAGATAAGATTTGGGCTGATAGCTGAGGAACCAGTCACATTTTGGAGGTCTGCTTTGGAAGTTGGGGCAATTCCACTTTTAGGAATTTGCCTTCAAGTAATAATCAAATAATGGTTCCCATTTCATTTAAAGTAAAAGCCTAAGTTCTACATTGGTCTTCAAGACTCTATGTCCTTTGAGTCCTGTTATGTCTCTGATCTCATGGTCTGACCTTGTCTCCCTTGGTCATTCAGCTCCTGTCAAAACGTCTTCCCTGTTAGAATATTCTAGTCTCACACCTGCATGTTTGCTCTGCCTGGCACTCACTACCCGGAAGTCGCTACATGGATCCATTCATCATCTCCCTCAGGATTTTGCTAAGATGTCACCTTCACATGGGAGTCTTTCTAATCATTGTTCCCAACTATATAACCTTAGGGATTTCTGAGAGTGGAGAGAACCAAGAACTCCCTATCCCTCTTCCTGTTTTTATTTTTCTCCGTAGCACCACCTAACAAACAATATATTTTATGTACTTACTTTTGTATTCATGGTCTCCACCTGCTAGGAGAGCCTCTGTGAAGGAATTTTTGTCTGCTTTGTTGACTGCTGTGTCCCCAGGAGCAAAACAGTGTCTGGCAGAGTAGATGTCCAAAGGATACTTGAATGAACACAAGGAACAAAGATGAATGTACAAAGAAGTTAGTTCATCCCAGCATTATTATAACTAAAACTATCCAAATATACTCCAGTTTGAAACACATCACATAAATCATGGTACAATCATAGACTGGAATACTATCTGTGGAAGGAAGGAAGAGGAAATTATCTAAATAAACTACCAGGAAAAAATTGTTCAAGGCATTTTACAGAGGAAAAAAAAAAGTTATATTATGGAATGCCCAGTACAGGGTTTTTGTTGTTGTTGTTGTTGTTGTTGTTGTTATAAATACATAGTATGATAGAAATCTATGTATATGATGATAACAGTGAGCATTTAGTAAGGTGGGATTAGGAAAAACACTCTCTTTTTAATTCATATCCCTATATCAGGGCTGGGAGTGGGTTCAGGCTCAAAGGCACCACTAGGATCCAGACTGGACAGGTTCCCACAAGCTGGTCAGAATTAGGGCACTGGGGGTAGGTCGCCCTTGAGGGGGAACAAGGACAAGAAAATGGCCCCAGAGGAGGCCAATCCCAGAGCTCAGCCTTCCTTTGACTCCAGCTCCCGTGGCCCCCCTCAGAGCGAGCACCTGGTCTCTCCAGCGGCAGGCCACGAGAGACGAGATGTCGGACCAGAAGGGGCGGGGGCGAACTGGCTGGGTACCGCCCGACCCAGGCCTCCAGAGGGAGGGTGGAGAAAGAATTGAGTGCGGCCAATTGCTTTAGCCGCCTCAGGGCTTCGAGATAACTGCGAACACAGGAAGGGGGGTGTCTCAGAGCCGGCTCCACCTGCACCCCAGGGCGCTGGGGGCGGGCGTGGGGGTGGAGGTGGTATAAGAGGGCCGCCCTGCACAGGGCTGGACACGCTTGGCTCCCGACTGAGTCCGGAGCCGAGATCACGTCAGACCCTCCAGAGGTGAGAAGGGGCCTCGTTTGGGGTGCGGGATGAGGCTGGCCGGACAGCTGGCTCCTGCTCCTAAGGGGAGGAGGAGCCTGGAGTCCCGGTTCTGAGGGATGAAGGGCTGGAAGTCTGCCATTTGGCGTCTGTCGGGGGAAAAAGGAACTGAGGACCTAGACTTGTAGATGGGGAGGGATGGGAACCCAGATTCCTGGGTCCCAAGGAGAAGGGAGGTCTGGAGGCCTGGCCTCCTGGGTCTGAGGGAGGAAGGGCTGGGGCCGAGACCCTTGGGTCTGCTGGGGGAGAGTTGGGGGCTTGGACGACTGCTTCTTGAACTCTTTGTCCTCCCCAGTCCCAGCAGAAGAGGCCCTTCCTCTGCCTGGCAGCCCCTGGCGAGGCTCAGAGAGGCCACCATGGCAGGATCCCTTCTCTTGCCACTGCAGATCCTACTGTGGTCTCTAGCCCTGAGATCTGCTGCACAAGAAGGTGCGTGCTGAACTGGGAGGCCTGGCTTCACCCCTGGAGTCTCCCTCCATGCCCACTGACCCTTCCCAGGGCCCTCTCTCTCCAAGGACTCCCTGAGTCAGGACCCTCCCCCTGCAGCGGCTCCCGCCCAAGGAAAACAAGACTCTTCTGCCCTCCTGCCCTATTTTTTCCTGCTTCCTTCTGACTCCTGGGGTCTCTGTGCCCTCCAGGCCATCTCCTGCACTCAGTGTTGCTCCCATAAGCTTCAGTGGTTGCCTCCAGACAAGATGCTTCTCCTGGGTTTCTGAGCAGACTCCCTCTGTCTCTCTCCACCGCCACGTCCTGCGTTCTCTGCACTGTTCTCCATTTCCACCTCTGCATTCTCCTGTCTCTCTGTCTCTTTCCATCTTTCTCTCCAAAACCATCAGCTGCCTCTTCAGCCCCCTTGATGCTCGCTACCCACATTTCCCTCCATGTCTCTATCCAGCCCAGGGTGACAAGAGTGGGGAGAAGATTATTGATGGAGTCCCATGTACAAGAGGCTCCCAACCCTGGCAGGTGGCCCTGCTCCGGGGCAATCAGCTTCACTGTGGAGGTGTGTTGCTCAATGAGCAGTGGGTGCTCACCGCTGCCCACTGCAAGATGAGGTATGTGGCAAGGACTGTGGAACCCACTCTTTGGGTCTCTGTCCCCCTTTCTCAGGGTCTCGGCCCCCCTCCTTCTGGGTCTCTCTCCTCCTCTCTTGGGGTCTCCGTCTGCTTCCCTTGAGGTCCCTGTCCCTTCTCCCAATGACAGAGTTTCTCTCTGAATGCCACTGTCTCGTCCCAGTGAGTACCAGGTGCACATGGGCAGTGATCAGCTGGGTGATAAGAGAGCCCAGAAGATCCGGGCCACACAGTCATTCCGCCACCCTGGCTACTCCACTCAGACCCATGTTAATGACCTCATGCTTGTGAAGCTGGATCACCAAGCCAGGCTGTCGTCGAGTGTGAGGAAAGTCAAGCTGTCCTCCCGCTGTGAACCCCCTGGGACCACATGCACCGTTTCTGGCTGGGGCACCACCACCAGCCCGGATGGTAAGGCTGTCTCAGAGACCCAAGAGCCCTGGCTCCTGACTACTCCTCCCTCGGACCCCAGAGACAAGGAGTCAGGCCCATTTCATGACTTGAGGGTTGAGCCTCTAGCCCCATCTTCCTTCAGGGTCCAAGCACTCTGGGGGCCCCAGGTCCAGGCCTCTGACTGACCACCCCCTCTCTCCACCAGTGACCTTTCCATCGACGCTAATGTGCACAGATGTCAGACTCATCTCCTCCCAGGACTGCAAGAAGGTTTACAAGGACCTGCTGGGAAAGTCCATGCTGTGTGCTGGCATCCCCAACTCCAAGACCAATGCCTGCAACGTGAGACTCCACCTGTCCCCATCCCTGGCTCCCCTGTCGTCCCCACAATACAGAATCTGTGCACCTGACCCTGGTGCCGAACCTTCCCTTGTACCCCATCCCACCCGAGGGCCAGTTTTCCTAGCTCTCTCTATCCTGTTCTCTGCTGGGGCAGTAGTGGGAGCCCAGGAGGCTGGCATGACCCTGGGGATGGGGAAGAACGGCAGTGGGAAAGATGATGTTGAGACAGGCGAGTGAGGCACTGGCTTCAAGCCCAAACTTCAAGTGGATGCCAAAACAAATCATATTCTACTAATGCAATATTCCACAAAATTAGAATCTGTGCAGGGGCACCTGGGTGGCTCAGTCGATTGAGTGTCCAACTTCGACTCAAGTCATGATCTCGCAGTCCGTGAGTTCGAGCCCCGCGTTGGGCTCTGTGCTGACGGCTCGGAGCCTGGAGTCTGCTTCGGATTCTGTGTCTCCCTCTCTCTCTGCCCCTCCTCCATTCATGCTCTCTCTCTCTCTCTCTGTCTCAAAAATAAATAAACATTAAAAAAATTAAAAAATAAATAAAATCCATACAAAAAGTCCATGATGAGCAAAATATCAGAATTTTCAGTAAAGAGCAATCAGTCTTACTGAACCACTCATTTGCCTCGGTCTCCAGTAATGATGCAGCATAGCACTGTACTGACCCTGTCTTTACCTAAAGTTGGGATACCGTGCTCAGCATGGACTTTTTCATACCAAATTTGATTTTTTTTTTTTAACTATTGCATTACAATACTATTTAGTGCAATTATTGAGATTTTGTGCCCAGAGCTAATGTCTCCTCCACATTACCCCGGTCCTACTTTTTAGGAAAGGAACTATCTCCCCTTCCTCTTTGTTCCCCCTTCTTCATCTTTTTATTTTTAATATTTATTTTATTTATTTTGAGGGAGAGAGAGAGAGAATCCCAAACAGGCTCTGAGCTTGTGCCGACAGGCACAGGACATGGGGCCTGACCTCAGGAACCATGAGATCATAACCTGCGCCGAAATCAAGAGTTGGATGCTTAACCGACTGAGCCACCCAGGAACCCTGTTCATCATCTTTATAACCTCCTCTCTGTCTCTAAATGTCATCGCTTTCCATCTTCCTCTCTCTCTTTCTCCCTCCTTCTCTCTCTCTCTCTCTCTCTCTCATCTGCCGCTGTCACTCTTTTTATTTACCTGTCTCTACCTGTGTTCATCTCTGCTTCACCCCCTACATTTCTTCCTCTCTGTCCCCCTCTTCCTTCTGCCTTCTTTCCACCCTTCTTTCTGTACCCCCACGCTCTTTGCCCACGTCGGTACAGTCAGTTTTCAGGGGAAGTGGGGTGGTGTGTGTTAGAGATGGGGGGGATGAGACAAGGATGTATGTCCTAGAGAGTGGCAGGGGGTGGGGCTTTTTTCCTAGGGATGGCCAGTGTCATGAATATGCAAGTTGTGCAGTGGCACAGGGCTTCACTCCACACTCGGGAGAGTCCCGCACATGGTTTAACGCACTTCTGTTGTTGTCTTGAATCTTTTAATAATTTTTGAACAAGGGGGCTGCATATTCATTTTGCACTGCGGGCTGTGAAATATGTCATTGGCCCTGCCCCTGTTCCCCTTTCATGCTCAAGGGGCATGTATCCATTCTCTGGAGACGATGCTCCTTCTCCCTCTGGCTTGGCGAAGAGTCCTTAACGAGGGGAAAGTAAGTGGGACTCTAACCTCTGGAAGCTCCCTCACCTCCCAGTGACTGGTCCCATTGGCTGGGGCACAAGTCCATGTCTTCAGATAGCCGTTTGGTTCTCTCCAGGACAGCACTCATTTGTGCTCTCCCACTGGTCCCCAGAGACCATGAGTCTTTTCCCATTGGCCAGAGTGGAAGTTCATGGTCTGGCAGGACAGAGATGTGATAACTACACACTGTGGACATGTCTGTGGTGGTTGCTCTGAAACCAAAGCTAATCTGTTCTTTCTTCTCCAGGGTGACTCAGGGGGACCACTGATGTGCAAAGGTACCCTGCAAGGCCTGGTGTCCTGGGGAACTTTCCCTTGTGGCCAACCCAATGACCCAGGTGTCTATACCCAAGTCTGCAAGTACTTCAAGTGGATAAATGAGACCATGAGAAGGCATGGCTAATCTCTCTGCATACCTCCCATCTCTTCATCTATACTCCTGGAACAAGAAATTTACAGAAATAAGGACGTGATGAACTGTGGTCATTATTTGACCTTACCTTTCCTCAAAGACATGTTACAACCTCAACAATATGCCATGTGTGTAAACCAATCAAATCAACAAAGGCCTAACACACAAAAACCTCAGTATTGGTAAAGACCAGCACTCTTAACCAGCGGAACTGTAAATCATGCAATTTTTATGTAAGGCAGTTTGGCAAGGTGAATTGAGACCCTTAGTTACCACCGTTGACCCTGTGATTCTGGTTTAGAAAGATATTACTGAAAAAATAAACTAAAAATCCAACTGCGGAGCAAGGTTTGAATTCATCACAACAGTATCCTGGCAAAACAGTGGAAACACTGAACATGTCCCAAATCGGTGGATTGTTTAGATCAATAATAGGCCCGTTTGGGACAAGGATGTTAGGAAGCTGTTAAGGATAATAACTTTGCAGCATTGCTAGTGTTATTCAAGAATGTTTGTGTTGTGTGATGGAACATGAAAAAAGAGATACAAATATGTGTATGTGACTCTAGCCATGTGAAATGAAATAGTCACAGAATAAAATCCGAAAAGACATGTACTAACCTGCATTCAGTGGTAGTTACAGGGTGCCTCCTTCCTTCCATTTATTTTCTGTGGGTGTGCACTTTTGCAACATGCAAACAAAGGTGGAAAAGCTCTGAAGATCTAAGGCTGGGGGAGAGGGACCCTTAAGAGAGGGAGACACATCTGATTTTGAGCCCTCGCCCTGCTCCCTGCCTAGTGACCTGTTTCTGTCCATTTCCCAGATTTTAGTTTTCCTCATCTGTAAAATGGGGGAGACAGAGAGAGAGAGAGCAAGAAAAGGTCAAGGGGAAAGAAGGAAGGGCAAAGGAAAAAGAGAATAAGCCTACCTCATTGGGGTGGAAAGGACGTGAAATTGCTCCTGAGTATTTCACAGGTGGCAAACCAGGAAAGAAGGAAGTTTTTGGGAAGGATAGGGCTGGCGGGGGGATGGGACACCTGAGTCCCCCCAAGAGCCCACCCAAAGTGAGCAGCCAGTATCCCAGGTGCCGGAGGAAGATGGGGGAGGGAATTTGGGTTGGTGAGGTCCTATTCTCAAAGAAGGCAAGGGAGGGACCTCTGGAAGAGAGGAGGGAGGAGTCCCCTGTGACTCAAAGACTGGCCATGCCCCTGGCTTCATGCCATCCAAGGCTCTCTGGGCAATCACACCTCAGACGCTGCTGACAGAGGGATCCTCTCCAGCCGAAGGCTCACCCTCCTGCCTCCTTGCGAGTTTCTCCCCCAGAATTCTGAGCCACTGTCCTCCAGATCCTTCCTCTCCCCATCTCATCTCCTTGGCAAGTCTCTCCTAGCCCCCAACTCCTCTACTCCTCCCCATATTGCAGAAATCATAGGAGTCCAGACCCCTCCTCAGACCTAAGCATCCCTGCCTCCAGCACCTCTCCCCTCAGACCCAGGTGTCCCCTGGCCCCTCCTGCCTCTGTATCAGTGTCAAGTTTAAGTAAGGAATGTCAAGGGTTTCCAGCCACCATCCTCCATGAAGATCCATCAACTTCTCCTCTCCCAGGCAAGTCGCCCCAAATCAATATTCGATCTAAAGTTTAAAAAGTAATGAAACCTCGAAGTTGCACTAAATCAGCCTGGAGACACCTGGCCCTCCCTTTTGGCAGCTCCCATATACAAGTGTGGGGGTGGGTTTGTTTGCAATGACTTGAAATAGTGGTCTTGTTGGATTGTTTAAAAAATTACTTCCTTTCTTTTTGGACAGACAGCTCAGCATAGTAGACAAAGGCACTGACTCCAGAACCAGGCTTCTTGGATTCCAGCCCCTACAAGCTATTTGCACATGACTTCCCCATTCCTCTTCCTTCATCCTTGAAGTGAGAGAAATAACACCTATTTCCCAAGTCTGTTATGAAGATTAAATAAACTTAATATTCAGAAAGTGCTAGAACAGTGCCTCACATGGAATAAGCCGTCAGTTGAAGCCGTATTGGCTCTTATTGTCTGTAATTTCTGGCACTTTTTTCCTTGCTTACACTCTCAAAGTTTTCCTGTAACACGTTTTCTTTATTGAAGACTTTTGCAGAGCACGTCAATTTGGAGAAAAACATCTTGTACATAAGCATGCGTGGCACGCAGAGAGGGCAGAATCCTAAAGGTCACTGGCAGATGCCTGCAGTTGGGGACTTCATTATCTCTCTTCTAGAGGCTCTTAGAGGTGGAGCTCCACACCGCCTCTCACCTCCCTCTTTTCCCACAAGGCTCTCTCAACAACGCCCTCCCATCCCTTATTCCAATAAGGTACACCCGGTGGGAGCACCAAAAGGTGGATCATGTCTACCGCCATGTTGGAAATTGAGTTCCAATCCAAAAGGCCCCACCATTTCCTGGGTGTTGGATGTTGAGTAATTAACTTCCTTCTCTGAGCCTCAGTTTCTTCTTTGTAAAATGGGAGTGGGTGTAATCAAGTCATTTAATCATTTGGTCAACATTTTCCAAGGCTTCCTCTGGGCCAGGTCCTGTGAGGGCACTTGGGACACAGGGGTGACTTAGCCTCAGTGCCTGCCCTCAAGGAGCTCATGATCCAGTGGGGGAGGGGGGTGATGTGGATCCAGATGCTTACGGTCCAAGGTGACCTGGGGGAGGCACCTGCTGTGGGAACCTAGGTGAGTGACTAACCCAAGTGCAGGGAGTGGAAGTTGGAAGGTGTTCAGGGAAGGCTTCCTGAAGGAGGTGATATCTAAGCAAAGACTTGAAAGACAAGTTGTGGCCAGGGGAAGGTGAGAAGAGCATTTGGAGAGGGAGAATAGCATGGGTGAGGGCCCAGAGGTGAGAGAGCAATCTTCATGGCTGGAGCACGAGACCCATGGGCAGAGCTGGGCTGTGCAATGTGGTGGTTTCTCACCACGGTGGCTCCTGAGTTGTGAAATGTGGCAAGTTGTAAATGAGATGTGCTGTAAGGGAAAGACACATCAGATTCCAAACACCATGCAAAAAATAAGAAGGCAAACTATCTTTAAACATGTTCTTATTTCGATTTCACATGGCAATATTGGATGTATTGGGTTAAATGAAATATTAAAATGAACTTGTTTCTTTTTACTATTTATTTTAAATTTTTTTTAGTTTTTAATTTTCTAAAAATGTTTAATATTTATTTATTTTTTGAGAGAGAGAGAGAGAGACAGAGACAGAGCCCAAACAGGAGAGGGGCAGAGTGAAAGGAGACACAGAATCTGAAGCAGGCTCCAGGCTCCAAGCTGTCAGCACAGAGCTTGACGTGGGGCTTGAAATTACAAACCACATGATCATGACCTGAGCCGAAGCCGGACGCTTCATTGAGCCACCCAGGCGCCCGTAATTAATTTTTTTTTTATTTTAGAGAGAGAAAGCAAGCAGGAGAGAGGGACAGAAGGAGAGGGAAAGAGAGAGAGAGAGAGAACCTTAGGCAGACTCTATGTTCATCATGGAACCCAATGCAGGGCTCGATCCCACGACTCTGGGATCATGACCTGAGCCAAAATCAAGAGTTGGATGCTCAACCGGCTGAGCCACACCTAGATGTCCCTCTTTTTACTATTTAAAAAAAGAAGTGTGGTTATTAGAAAATTTAAAAGTGCACGTATACTTGGCATTATATTTCTATTGACCAGTGCTGCCCTGGATGCTGAAGGGTCTCCCAACACCTGGCTGAGGGGCTGGGACTTTGTCCCAGGGATGATGGGGCAGCCAGAGCAGGGCTATGAGCAGGAGAGGGGCAGGGTCAGCTCTGGGTGCAGGAAGACCCCTCTGGGGTCAAGGGAAGGATACAGAGAAGGGGGAAGAGCCCAGGGTGGTGCTCCAGGTGGGCGAGAAGCAGGTCTGAGCTGGGATCAGGGACATGGGGAAAGAGAGGAGGGAGCCAACAGAGAGAGAAGGTGCTGGGTCGGGCTGTGAGAGATCCAGCCAGCTGTCAGGGAGGATGGCGGGTTCTGAGAAGATGCTGAGTTCAGTGGGAACGTGGGTGTGAGGGGCCTGGAGGAGGTTGGGAGCATGGGAGCAGTCTGAGAGCACTCTGAATGCCAAATGTTGACTTTCATCCCCCAGTGCCAGGCCCAAGCTGGTGCCGAGGTGGACATTACTGATACCAGTTGTCCTCATGTCCAGTGATCGGCCCACAAGTCCCCATTTTGCTTCTCATGCTCTGTGCTCATCACATCCATTTTTATTTCCCTCCCCGAGGCCACGCTCTTGCTCGTCAGCCCCCATCCACCACAAGCCAGGCCTCTACGCCCTGCTTCTCCTGACCCCAGGCCCGACTTTCAAGGCCCAGCTTCAAAGGCACCTCCTCAAATCCCCCTGGATCCCTCCATAGCACCCGAGGCCCCCATTTCGCACTCCCACATCCCTCTCGCGTTTTCTTGCATCCCTGCTTATTTCCCAGCCTCTCCCTACACGTTGAATCTCATCGTAAACCCCCCCCCCCCGTCTCCCTAAACTAACCCACATCTGGGCAAGGGCACAGGCTTCTCATGGAAATGCAGGGGAAGCCAGGGGAGGATAAGCAGACAGAGATGTGGAGAGTGTCAACAGAGACTCAGAGAATAGGGAGAGAGACAGACGGAGATCCAGAGAAACAGATGGGGAAAGAGGCGGAGGAAACCCAGGAAAACAGAGAGAAAGAGAGAGACGGATGTGGAGACACCCTCACCGTGGCCAGAGGGGACAGAGGTGGACAGTGAGACCTCAGAGGTGGACAGACTTAAAGCAGGGGGCCCAGGAGGGTCAGAGGTCCTCATATCCGGGCAGAGGTGGGTGGACAAAGGACGGCAACAGGACTGTCAGACAGGGACAAAGGGAAGCTATTGACACAGCCGCCCGCCTGCCCGGAAGAGAGGTTGAGAAACGGAGCTTCTGGGAGCATGGCACTGGGTGTTGGGGGCGGACAAAGCCCGATTGTTCGAGGCCCCTTTCCCCACAGCGCCAGGGCCTGCGCCCCAGCCCAGGGCAGAGGCGGATGCCAGCTTGGTGACACATGCTTTCTCACTGGCTTGCTGATTACGGTGGGGACACGGAGGTCGTCAGCACCCACAGAGGGACTTACGGGCAGGTGCGTGAATCACCCCAACCCCACTGACCCACGCGGCCTGGTTTTCAGCACCTGAGGGCAGCAGGCCCAGAGGTGGTGGGACCCCTGCAGGCTGGGGGGGGGGGGCACTGTTTGCTCCCCTGGGCATTGGCATTTGGGTCCTCAGACATCTTCTTGCTTAAGGACCTAGAAGTCTAGGGACTGAGGAGGACAAGTTTCCATCTTTCCCCCTTTAGGCTCAAAAGTGTGCATGCCTAGGCCCTTCTCCTGAAGGTCTAGAATTCTAGGGCCCCCTCCCCTCCTCCCTCAGAACCTAGCGTCTGACCCCCAGCCTCTCCTCCTTCAGACCCAGGAGTCCAGACCCCCAGCCCTTCCTCCCTCAGACCCAGAAGTCCAGGCCACCAGTGCACTCGGGGGCTGGTGTTCCCTTCCGTGGAAGCCCAGTCAGGGGTCATCGGGAGCAGGGCCATGGGGCCGTGGGGATGGAAGGAATGTGTGTGGGAGGTCTGGGTGAGGAGGAAAGGGTGGGGCGGCCTCCTGCCTCAGGGACCTGGGGAGACAGGGGTTAAAAGGAAGCACCAGGAGCGTCTGGGGACAGGAACAGCCTCTTCCAGGGAGGCCAGGAAGCCCGGGTGTCTGTCTGGCCTGGGCCCCGCAGCCCATACATCCTCTGCTGTCTGTCTCACTGGCTCTGGCTCCTAGGCACCCTCTCTGCTTTCAGTGTCCCGTCTCTCCCCATAACACCCTGCATTTCTGACTCTCTCTGCCTCTTTGTCTCTCTGCCTGCACACGTGCTGTCCCTGCCCCAACCCAAGAACCCCTCGGCCAGGAGTCCTCTGGACCCCCAGGTAGCCGGCCCCCGGCAGGTAAGATCACACTGCACCCCAGAGCCTCCAGGTGTGGGGTGAGTGACAGGGTAAGCACAGAGCCAAGGTGCAGAAGAAAAACCCCATGGGGAGGGAAGAAGTTCAGAGCCCCTCCTGGGCCATGCCCTTCTGTGGGCAGGCAGCCACACTGGAGCCCAGAGGAGTCAGAGACTAAGCGAGAATCACACTGTGAGCCGCTGACCGCCCCAGCGGTTCCGGCTTCTCGCTCAGCCCGCCCTCGTGGGACCCCAGGATGGAAGTCACGGTTAGAGTGACAAGAAATCAGGAGGCTAGGTGAAGGACAGATGTCAAGGGTCAGAAGAACATGCAGGCTGGAGTGGGGGGGGGGGGGGGGGGGGAGGGAGGGAGGACGGGCCTGGGGCGGGGGTTGGTCTGAGGCAGAGACTGAGGAGCATTTGGCTTCCTTTCTCAGGAATGGGCACGAAGACGCTGGTAGTACTGATCCTGATGGCCGCAGGTGGGAAGAAAGGGGACAGGATGGGGCAGTTTGGGGTGCAGTGGGGGCTGCTGATGGGAAGGAGTTTGAGGATGGGGATGGGCTTCGCACAGATATGGAGGTGGGGTGGGCTTGGAGTGAGGAGGAAGTTGGGAGCTAGGTTAAGGATGGGGGGGCACAGACAGGAAGGGGAGTGGGAGGTGGTCTGAAAGATGGGGAAGAGTTTGAGGGTGGGGGTGGGAAGGAGATGACCTGGGGTTCACCCTGGGGGATTCACCCGGTGTCTCCAAGCCTCCTCCCTGACTCAGACCCTTCCTCTCTCAGCCTGGGCGGAGGAGCAGAATAAGGTGCTGCATGGCGGACCGTGTGAGCAGACGTCTCACCCCTACCAAGCTGCCCTCTACACATCAGACCACTTGCTCTGCGGAGGGGTTCTCATTCACCCGCTATGGGTCCTCACCGCTGCCCACTGCAAAAAGCCGTGAGTCTCTCCACTGGGAGTGAGGAGTAGTTGCAGTGAGGCCTCGATGGGTGTGGGGGGGGGGGGGTCTTGCAGATTTCAGGCACAAAGTAACACACACATCCCCCTGCCCCAGCACAAGACCACCTGGTAACCAGGTTCATCTGGTCAGTATTTAACTGAGCATTAACTATCTGTCAGGCACTGTCTGGGGCCCTGGGGATACAGCAGTGAAAAAGACAAGCAAAATTGCTACCTTTACGAACAACAGACCTTCTAATCGGGGAATCAGATCGTGTGGGGTCCTGTAGGCAGCAATGGCTCATTGGATTTCATTCTTAGTGCAGTGAGAAGCCACTGGACAGTTTCATTCAGGGAAGCAGCACGATCTGATTCACATTTTTTAAAAAATGCATTTATTTTTGGGAGAGTGCAAGCAAGGGAGGGGCAGAGAGAGGGGGGCAGAGGATCCAAAGCAGGCTCTCCGCTGACAGGCTGACCACAGTGAGCCCGATGTGGGGCTCAAACTCATGAGCCACGAGATCATGACCTGGGCTGAAGTCGGATGTTCGACCGACTGAGCCATCCAGGTGCCCCTGATTCACATTTCTTTAGAGCACCCTGGCTACCGTATTGACAGTGGGCTGGGCAAGGAGAAAATGAAGGGATGCATGTAGATTAACCTAAGGATGATGGCTTGGACCAGCGTGGTGGCAGTGGGGACGGAGGATAGGTGGAAAGTTTGGGAGGTATTTTGAGACTCAGCCAGCAGGACTTGGGGATGTAGAATGGAAAAAGCAGGGCTGACCTCCAGGTATTTGACTCAAACAAGTGGGTGTTTTGGGGTGTCTCTCTGAGTCAGGGGAGAGGGAAAGAGAGCCAGGTTGGATATGGGCAGAGGAGTGTCAGACATTTTGCTTTAGCCATGGTGATTCTGAGATACGAGGGAGATGTCCAAGAAGCATGAAGGTCAGCCACTGGTGCTCCGGTGAGAGGTCAGAGCTGGAGGTAAACCTGAAGGTGTCACCACAAATAAGTGGTAATTTAAACACAGGGTGGGATGAGATCCATCCAAAAAGTGGACACAGGTAGAAAAGCAAAGAAGGCCCAGGACTAATCCTCAGGGCACTAATGACCACTAGTTAGATTCACAGTTGCCATTTTGTTCAACGCTATCTACAGACCGGGAGCTGAGTTAAGCGGTTTATATACATATATTTCCTGGAATCTCCACAGTAAGGGACTCTTGGCCCCATTTGGCAGATGAGGACACTGAGACTCAGAGATGTAGTAAGTGGCAATTCAAGTGTTTGTAAACCTACAGGTGCCACTCCCCACTGTGGCGGGAGGGGTTTAATCATGCAAGGTTATGGACTTAAGGGTCCCCTGCACGGTCTCCCCCCATGCTCAGGCATTGCGCTCACCATTCTCGTTCATCCATTTGGTACACATCGATCAAAGCATCTGCTAAGAGCCAGATTCGAGCTGAGCAGTGGGGACTTAGCAGTGGATGAGAGAAATACAGAGCCTCTATTCTTGGGAACACAGGAGCAGAAAGGCACAGAATGTTTTTTAATGAACAAGCCCATGGAAAATCATATAATTACAAATTACCCTAAGTCTAGTGGAGGAAAAGAACAGGGATGTTCCCTAAGAGAAAAAAAACAGAGGTACCCACTTTATTTTTTTTTTTAATTTTTTTTTCAACGTTTATTTATTTTGGGGACAGAGAGAGACAGAGCATGAACGGGGGAGGGGCAGAGAGAGAGGAGACACAGAATCGGAAACAGGCTCCAGGCTCTGAGCCATCAGCCCAGAGCCTGACGTGGGGCTCGAACTCACGGACCGCGAGATCGTGACCTGGCTGAAGTCGGACGCTTAACCGACTGCGCCACCCAGGCGCCCCGGAGGTACCCACTTTAGATAGAGGAGGGTGTCAGGAAGGACCTTCTAATGAGATGAAGTTCAAGCTGAGGCATGGAAAATGAACAAGGGTAGACAAATGAAGAGGGAGGAAGATCATTTAGAGCAGCAGAAGTGCAAAGACAAAGGCCCTGAGGTGGAAACAGTCTGGAGTGCACTAAGAAATTTACCGGTTCACAGCAGGGTAGAGGATGGTGGAAGGAATTTTATTCCAAGGGCAATGGGGAGCCACGAGAAAACTTTGAGCAAAAGAGTGACTCTTTGATCCATTTCACAAATGTTCATTGGTTATCTATCGTAAATATGACAGACACAGGTCTAGGCACTGAGGACGCTATATCTGAACAAAACAAAAATCCCATTTGATATTCTAGAGCTGTGCCACGTAATGTGGTAGCCACAAATGGCCAATTAAATTTACATTAAGAAAAATGCAATGGGATGACAAATCCAGGGGCCACATGTCAAGTGCTCAGTAGCCGCTTGGGTCTAGTGGCCACCATATCAAACAGCTGCATGCCTGAGAAAGTTCTATTGAACAGTGCTGCTATGGTAGAAAGAAAGAAAATAAAACAAGTAAATATTTAACAATAAAGATATAGTATATCAGATGGTAATGGTAGGTTCTCTGGTGGCAAAGAAAGCAGGAAGGGGAAATAGGACTTGCAGACTAGGATAGATATTTGCACTTAAATTGGGTCATCAGGGAAAGCCTCACTGAGAAGGTGCATTTGAAGGAAGTGTGGGAGGGAGCCTTGCAGCTATGAGGGGAAAAGAGTTGCTGGCAGAAGGAGCAGCCAGTGCAAAGACCCTGGGGTGATAGGATGACTGCTGTGTTCAAGGAAAGGCAGGGAAGCAAGTGTGGCTAGAGCAGAAGGAGTGGGTTGAGGTGATATCTGAGAGGTGATGAAGATAGGATGTGCAGAACCTTGTGGGTTAGGGTGAAAACTTTAGCCTTTACTCTGAGTGAGATGGGAGTCATGGGAGGGGCCTGAGCAGAGGAGGGACAGGAGGAGGCAGGATATTTTATGTCATTAACATTTCTCCGGTTGTTTTGTGGAAGATAGACTGTGGAAGGGCAAAGGCAGAAACGAGGAGTCCAGTGAGGTGGCTTCTGCCAACATTCTAGTAAGAGGCGATGGCTCCAGACCAAGATGGCAGGAGTGGGAGCGAGATGTGGTCACGTCCTGGATATACTTTGGAGAGCCAAAAGGATCTCTGGACAGCTTTTGTGTGAGGCATGAAATAAAGAGAGTCAAGAATAGTCTCCCAGGTTATTCTGGAAGGATGAAATTGTCATTTTCTGAGCTGGGAGGAGAACAGGACAGATGGCTCATGGGGCACCAGGCCACCCTTTCTTGCCATTGCAGCCCTCTCTGAAGTCTCAGCTGCAGTCCAAGGGCTCCAGGTAAGACCCAGCCCTCCTCTTTCCCAGGAATCTTCAGGTCTACCTGGGAAAACACAACCTTCAGCAAAGGGAGAGTTTCCAGGAGCAGAGCTCTGTTGTCCGGGCTGTGGTCCACCCTGGCTATAATGCTGCCACTCATGACCAGGACATCATGCTGTTACGCCTGTCTCACCCAGCCAAATTCTCTGAACGCATTCAACCACTCCCCCTGGAGCAAGACTGCTCGGCCAACCACACCAGCTGCCACATCCTAGGCTGGGGCAAGACAGCCGATGGTCAGTAGGAGGAGGGTGATGGGGAAGCGCCAATGGGTGACAGGCTATGGAGGAGGTGGGCTCATAGTGAGGACCAATGGGGCAGTCTGTCAATGTGTGAAAGGTCAGTGTGGAGGGGAGGCAAATATGGGAGTAGGGCGAATGAGTGAACAGTCAGTGGAGAAAGTAGACCCATGAGTGAATGGTATGGAGAGATGGGCCATAAGATGGAGGATCAATGAAAAAGGAGGATCAATGAAAAAGGGGGAAGATTCTAATCAAGAAGGAGGCCAATGATCAAAAGAAACCAATCAAGACGCACAGATGATAAATGTCTCTTCTCAAGAAGAGATAAATGGAGGATGGACTAATGGAAGAAGAGGTATCAATAAAGCATGGCAGCCAGCTGAAAGATGTTAATTGAGAGTGAAAATGGGGTAGAGAGTGATAATAGAGAGGAACCAATGAGGAAGAGTCAATGGTCAAGAGGAATCACTAGACGGAGGACTGGGGGAGGAACAAGTCTAATAGGTCAGCAGGAACCACTGAAGGTGGGTGGGCCGGTAAGTGAAGGGCCAAAAAGGGAAGGTGGACCATTGGGTGAAGGACCAATAGGAAGGGAGAGCCAATGAGGGAGGTGGGTTCGTTTAGAAAGAGCCAATGAGGGAGGTGGACCACTGGATGAAGGCCCAATAGGAAGGGAGAGCCAATGGGAGCGGGGGCGGGGAATGAAACCAGTTAGGAAAGCACCAATGGTCAAGTGTTGGCCAGTCAAGATGAACCAATGGAAAGAAGGGTCCAGTGAATGATGAAAGGGTGGAGGAGGGACTAACAGAATAGAGTCTAGAGGTCCCTTGGAACAACTGAAGAAGGTGGGATCAATGAAAGAGAAGAGTAGAGGCAGAACCTTAGAGAAAGGGAAAACCAATAAGATATGAGGATTCCCAGAGAAAAGGTGATTAATAAGGAAGAAGGGCCAATGAGAGGAAAGAATGATGTAAAGAGGGACCAATCAAGAGTCAGAGCCAATGGGTTTTTATGAAAGAAAGACAAATAGGAAGAAGGAAATCAGTGGGAAGTAAGGACCAATAGGGGAGAGGTGACTCATAGGGGTTGGAAGATCGCTGGTGAGGACGTGAGAAGGACAGGTTGTGAGATGAGCCTGGGCCATCTTTCTCTGCAGGTGGATTTCCTAACACCATCCAGTGTGCATACATCCATCTGGTGTCCCATGAGGAGTGTGAGCGTGCCTACCCCAGCCAGATCACCCGGAACATGGTGTGTGCTGGGGATGAAAAGTACGGGAAGGATTCCTGCCAGGTGAGGCCACCAGGACCTGCCAGTGACATAGCCAAGAGCAGAGACAGGAAGAGAGAGATACACAGACCCAAATAGAGCTTTCCATGCTGGGAGACAATCCCAGGGAGAGAGTCTTAATTTGGTACTCAGAGACACAGCCAGGAACAGGCAGAGATATAAAGACAGCCAGTAGAGACAAGGACGGAGATGGAGAGGTCAAGAACCAGAGAGACACAATAAGGAGGCAGATGGTGTGAGGGGACCATCCTTCCTCAGACAGAACCCCTGAAAGTCCTGTTTGGACATGGCCGAGCTCTGGAGGTGGGCAGACCACAGCTGCAGAGAGACAGGGCTCATCCCCACTCCCAAATACCTCCTTTAACTTGGGGGGTTTGTTTTCCCCATCATCCATCAGATCTCTCCTATTTATGGCAAAATTTACCCCAGTGCATTGAGGGACGTGAAGAGACCAGTCAAGAGGGAGAAAGAGACAGAGACAGAGAAAACGATACACAGCAAGTTGGACGCAAAGAAAGGGCAATCAGACAGACCCCATTTCCACAACTGTCTTTTCTCGCTCCAGTTTTGTCGACATGCATGCATACATCACGGTAGAAGTTTCAGGTGTATAGCATAGTGTTTGACTTCCATATATTGTGGAATGATTGTTGCAGTCAGTTAACTTAGTACCCATTATCCCCTGTGGATTCAATTAAAAGAGAAGCAAAAAAGATGGGAACCCAATCCCCACTCCCCAGATTAGAAATAGTGTGAATTTGTTCAGATCTGGCTTTTGTAAAGAGGGGCCTGATTACAACCAATAGTTTCTCTTTTTTTTAATGTTTTGTTTATTTTTGAGACAGAGAGACAGTGAGACAGAGCACGAGTGGGGAGGGGCAGAGAGGGAAGGAGACACAGAATCTGAAGCGGGCTCCAGGCTCTGAGCCATCACCACAGAGCCTGACACGGGGCTCAAACTCACAAACTATGGGATACTGACTTCAGCCAAAGTCGGACGCTTATCCAACTGAGCCACCTAGGCGTCCCCACCCCACCCCAAGAGATTTTATTTTATTTTATTTTTTTATTAACGTTTTTTATTTATTTTTGGGACAGAGAGAAACAGAGCACGAACGGGGGAGGGGCAGAGAGAGAGGGAGACACAGAATCGGAAACAGGCTCCAGGCTCCGAGCCATCAGCCCAGAGCCTGACGCGGGGCTCGAACTCACGGACCGCGAGATCGTGACCTGGCTGAAGTCGGACGCTTAACCGACTGCGCCACCCAGGCGCCCCAAGAGATTTTATTTTTAAGTAATCTCTACACCCAACATGAGGCTCAAACTCACAACCCCGAGATCAAGAGTTGCATTCTCCACCGACTGAACCAGCCATGAGTCACGGTCTCTCTTTCTTTTCTCTGTGTGTGTTTCTGTATCTGACTCTCTCCCTCTTTTCCACAGGGCGATTCCGGGGGCCCGCTGGTGTGTGGAGACCGTCTCCGAGGTCTTGTGTCATGGGGAAATGTCCCCTGTGGATCCAAGGAGAAGCCAGGAGTCTACACTGATGTCTGCAGATATGGCCACTGGATCCGAAAAACCATTCAGGCCAACTAACCCTGACATGTGACATCCAACTCTTGACCTGTGACCCCCACCTGCTGGCTCCAGAATATCTCTGACCAAGACTTTACCTTCCCCCCACCTGCCTAGATCCAACCCTTAATGCTCAATAAAAGCAGCGACGTGACAGCACAAATTCACCCTGATTTTACCCCAGCCCCATCCTCGCATCACTGGGGGCAAGTGGGGATATGAGCTAAGGTCTTACCCCCACCACTAAGAGAATACAGGAAAACTCCTTCCAAGCATCTCTTCTTTCCTGGTTGTCTCATGGGCTCTACTCCTTCCTGCAGAGGGGTGGTCACAAGTCTGGCAAATTTCTGCTCCTTGCTAGTCGTCTGCCCTTAGGAAGTGACTTCCTTCACTGTGTAGATTTTCTCATCTGTAACATAAGGATAATGACAGGACATTCCTCATTAGGTGGCAGCTGTCATTGGGAAGATTCAAGATTCCAAACATGTGGAACACAGACAAGAGCCCCTGACACCCTAACACACCTGCTTGAACAATAAAGAGTGGATTTTATTATTATTGTGATTTTTTTTTTTTTTTGCTTTTATTCCATGTCTGCCTCTCTGAAACCCTATTCTTAGTTACCTTTTACAGCCCAGTTTGGTTTTTCCTCCCCTCTAAGAAGACATCTGTGAGTACTCCACCTGGTTCTAGCCTTCATGGTGGCTCTCTCCCCTCCACTCCTTTTGTAGCAGTGAAAGCAGGGAAGTGAGAAGGCTGGGAGGTCACTGTGTGTAGATGGGAGACCAGAGCAGGAGCCAGATCCCAAAAGACCGCGGACCCTAGGTTGAGAGGATAGGACTTTCTCCTGAGGGCAGTGGGGAGCCATGGGAGGCTTGTGAGCAAGAGCAGCACTGAGGCTTTGTACAGGATGGACCAGAGAGGGGAGACTGGAGGCCAGGGAGGAGATTGAAATGACAGTGCAGGGAGAGAGGAGGGCTGAATGGCAGCTGGGTGGTCTGGGGAAGGGGGCTGAATATGGGGTCACTGTATGGAAAGGGTTGCGTGGATGACATTCTCATAGAGGAGAGAACCTGTAGGAAGTCCTGAGGGTGTGAGAACATCGGGTGTGCCCCCGATGGCACACCACTCAGGTGATGGCAAATCACTCAGGATGAGGGAGCCAGGGTTTGAGGAAGGAGGAGTGGGTGTTGTGGCTGAAAGTGTGGGTCAGTAGAAGGCAGTGTTGGCCTTGGATGCGAGGGAGAAGCACTTGGCCTTGATCCCGAGGGCCTTGAGAGAAGGACAGGGTCAGATCTGTGCACCAGAAAGATCTTGCTGTGGTCCATTTGAAGGGAGAGCAATGGGCAGAGGGGAGGAGAGACTGTAGGTCCCCCTAAGAAATGAAGGGAACAGACACCAGGCGTCTTCATGCTTTCTGGGCTTCTCCCACCAACATGCACCATACGTGGTCCCTAACCAATGTACACACCTCTACCCCCAAGTCCCAGGCCTGTCCCTGTCCTCAGAGAAGCCTTCTTTTCTTACAACCCCTATGCATCATCTCTGAGGAAGGCAAAACGGCCTCTAAGCCAGGTGTCCTTCCAGGGAGGTGAGGGGGATGGGTAGGGGCTCCCAGAGAGAGAGGGAAAAGAGGGCTCTACATGGGGGCTGGATTTAAGAGCAGAGAAATATTTAGGAACAGAGGGAGAATCAGAGACAGCAATTCATCTGTTTCAATATTTACTGCAACTTTATTTTTGCCCAGGACAGTATAGAAGAAAATTGGAAGTTGTTAACCAGAGCAATCGCGTCATAGATGTTCAAAGTCAGTCGTGTGTTATTCTACAATGGGAGAGTTATGTGGCCCAAAGACAGAGGGAGTCTTAAAAGAACACAGACCCTCAATTGCAACGGTCTTCAGATTTAGAGAAAAAGCATACATGCATGTCTTAAAAATCTAAGCAAGGTGAAAGTTGATCAAGCCACATGATGGCAGGGAGTGGCTGACTTTTATGTGTACATGGAAATATTGTCACGTGAATGGCCTGGGCCCGCCTTGACCAATCCCTTCTGAAGGTTATGAATGACAAATAGGGCCATGAAATGCACCAGAGTCACCAGGAGGAGCCAGTCAGTGGATGTCCAGAACAACTAAATCCGCTTCAGTTAATTGAGAGCGAATTGTCTTCCTTTTTCAAAGATACTGGTTTATTTTGAGACAGAGGGCGCAAGCAGGGGAGGGGCAGAGAGGGAGGAAGAAACGTCAAGCAGGCTCCACGCTCAGTGCAAAGCCTGACGCGGGGTCAATCTTGCAAACCGTGAGAAATCCGCTGAAATCAAGAGCTGGACGCTTAACTGACTGAGCCACGCAGGCATCCCAAGAATTATCTTCTTTAATGGATACGACTAATAATAAACACTTACTTAGCACATGCCAGGCACTGGTCTACGGACGTTATATATTAACTCACTTAATTTCCATAGCAAGCCTATGTGCTAAGTTGGAGTCATACCAAATTTACATCCAGTGTTGGGAGACTGGAAAGACTATAACGTTGATCCTATGCACAAGTGTGATGTACACAGGTGTGTAAATTCACTGAAATGCGTGTCTAAAATTTGAAGGGCTTCCGGAAGAGGTTGAATGTGTTGGTTTTAGAAATGTAGTTTAAAATGTTTGAAGATACTTGATTGGCTTAGTTTGTAAATGAGACCAAACATTATTGTAAAGAACCACCTAGAATAAAAAAAAAAAAAAAAAAAAAAAGACAGATCTAGAATTGAAAGGGCTGTAAGCCAGCATTGAAAGATTAAGAAAAGAAGTGACTGGGCCGCTGGAATTGTCACTTTAATATATGCAATATAAATTATAATCAAGATAAACCTCAGAATAGTTTCTTTTCCCCCTACACACGGAAAGCAACCTCAAGGTCTCTAAAACCTCTGGTTCAACAGGTGCAGGCTTACAGACGTGAGGAGTGCAGTTCGGTTTTACCCTCAAGGAATGTGAGTTCCAAAGGGATCATCTCCCGGGGTCCTTGTCTGGTTTTTTTCACCTCAGTCTGGTGCCCCGTAAGGAGCTGCTGAGTGAGTAAGGGGCTCTTACATCCCAGTGCGTCAGACTTGGAGACACTGTTAGAGACAGATGCAGAGAGCTGGGGCCAGACACAAAGAAGAGACCAAATGGAGAAAAGATCAGGAAAGGCAAGCCCAGATGACCCAGGACTGGTGATAGAGAAGCCACTTTTTGGGCTCCCCACCCAGTGCCCCATTTCCAACAGGGCCAGGAGCCACCCACCCCTTATTTTGGCCTCTTTCCCCATCAACAGGTGGCCCTGCCCAACCCTCTCACCCACGCCTGGCTGTGCCAGCCCAGTCAAAGCCTCTGCGGGGGGCGGGGAGGCGCCCTCCCCCTCTACCAGACTGGATCCCTGCCCCTTTCTGCCCTGTGGCTCCCGCCTCAGGGTGAGGGACAGGAGGAGGGGTGAGGGATCCCTTAGCAAAGTGGCTTCCAAAATACAAGGCGAGGGAGGCTGAGGCACAGAAAGACACAGAGATACAGATACTCAGAGCCAGTGAGAGACAGACAGAGACAGAGGGACAGAATGATGTAGACACAGAGACAGAAACAGGGAGATCAAGAAGGATAGAATCACAGAGGAATGAGAGGTATTAGAGAAGGAAGGATACAAAGAGAGACGCTGAGGTATAGAGAGGCGGAGACTGGGAATCACAGGCACGTAAAAGGATAGGAGGAAACTTAGGGGGGGATGGGTTTGCTCACTGTCTGGGGTGATGGTTGGGTGTATGTATGTCAAAACTCATCTAATCGTACTCACCAAATCGTACACGTTAAATATACGCAGTTTATTGTACTCCGATTATACCTCAAAGCTGTAAAAAAAGAAAAAGAAAAAGAGAAGTAAAGGAAAATAAGATGAGAAGTCTAGGGGCGCCCAGACGGCTCAGTCTGTGAAGCATCTGACTCTTGATTTCGGCTCAGGTCACCATCTCACACTCCTGAGACTGAGCCCTGAGTCTGGCTCCAAGCTGAGTGTGGAGCCTGTTTGGGATTTTCTCTCTCTCCGCCCCCCCCCAAAATAAATAAATATCAGAACCATTAAAAAGAGAGAGAACCTCAGAGGCGGATAAAGTGCAAGGGTTAGAGACACAGAAAAAGGCGGAGGGGGGGGGGTGCTGAGAGACAGACGCGGAGGCACAGAGAGAGACGGGAATCCTAAGGTGGGGGGGGGGGCGCGGTGCCCGCCCCCCCCGGGCTGCGTGATGGGGGGAGACACCCAAAAACAGATAGTTGGTGGACGCTTTATATTGAGAGATTCTCAGAAAGATTTAGAGGGACGCAAAAACAGAGAAAGAAGGCTGTAAGAGTTTGGAAAAAAAACAAAAACAAACAGAGACACGGGTGGGAAGGCTATAAGGCGGGGACAGAGCGAAGCGGAAGGAGTATAAGGCATGGAAAATAAAGAAAAATCCTGGTGCCAAGAAGAGCGCCCAGAGCAGGTCAGAAGCACGAATGCGAGGCTGGGGGGCAGGGGCTGCAGGTCGAGGTGGCCCAGCCCCGCGGAGACCCCTCCCCATCCCCCGGGCCAGGGAATTAGGGAGTGGCCTTTGGGACTGGGTGGGGGGGGTGCTCTGGAGGTGGAGGTGGGGGGCAGGCAGGAGGAGTGATTGCTGAGGCCTGACGGGGCGCCTCACTACCCGGGAATGCGCCCCGGGGATCAGTGGGTGGTTATAACCCAGGCCGGGTGCCCGGAGCCCAGGAGGAGGCACGGAAGGACGGCGCAGGCCTGAGAAGTCTGTGGCTGAGCTGGGAGCCGGTTCCCCACCCCCTACCAGGGGGGACTCTCGCTTGGCAGGTGAGGCCTGGGGAAGACCACTGGAAGGGAGAGGTGTCTGCCTCTGGCTCTGGGCTTGGATGCACCCCCACTCTCTCTATCCTCCCTCCTTGCCCAACTGGAGAGGGCTGGATGTCTGCCCTCTGAAGTCTGTAGCTCTTGGGAGATTGGAAGGCAATGTCCAATGTCTCTGCCCTGGGAAATGGGACAGGGAAGGAAGGGACGTGAGGTAAGGGCTCCCAGAATCACCTGGGCCACCCTGCCCTCTGTCCTTCCCACCAGGTCCAAGTGGCCATGGCTACAGCAGGACCCCCCAGGACGTGGATGATCGGTGCCCTGATCACAGCTCTGATTCTGGGGGTGAGAGGTAACCAGAACCCCTGTGTGTGCCTGTTGGCAAACTGTGGGTGGGGCTCTGGGTATCTCTCTAAGTGACATTCGAGTGTTTGTCCCAGGGAGACTCTGTGGGTATGGCTCCAGGACTGGGTGACTAGGAGTCGGTGTCCGTATTTGTGATCAAGTGATTGTGTATGGCTGTGTGCCTGTCACCGTGTGTATGTGTGGGGGGGTGGGCCACCTCGACCTGCAGCCCCTGCCCCCCATATCAAGTGACTGCCTGTGACAGGTGCATTACCCTGGAGGCTGTGTGTGTGCGACGGTGTGACTGGGTGTGTGTGCATATAGGATCATGTGTGGCTCAGGGTCTGTGCGGATGCTTGTATGCATGTTATGTGTGTGACTGTGTATGACTGCAGGGATCTGGGGCTCTTGTCCCTGTGTCACCAGATTGCAGGTAACAAACGTGCTTGTTACCATGAAAATGTGTGGCCAGGTACTTGCAGATAGCCGTTTGTGATCGTGTGATTGTGGCTGAGTGCAAGACTACGGGTGGCTATATTTGGGTTGCGTGATGGCTTGGGGTTCTATGTGTGCGTGTTTGTGACTGTGTGTTTATAGGGGGCTGTGTGACGGCACAGCTGTGTGGGTGGAGTTTCCATTCCTGCCTTAATAGAAGCGGCTGTCACTAGGAGGCAGTGGCTGTGTGCGGGTGGTTGATGCCAGGTCACTTGCACTGTCCCACGCTGGGTTTACTGAGTGTGATATTGTCACCAGGCCAACGTGCCTGTGGGCAGAAGTGCATGTGGTGGTCTCTACATAGATGTATACGTGCATTCGTATCACTGAGACACTGGGTGGGTGCATGAGGTCTCGTGAGGCGTTCACCGAGTGCGTGTACCTGGGAAGTGTGTGTACCATGAGACGGAGCTGTGCCTGTAGCCATCCCGGGGGAGACCACGCGTGTCTGTGTGTGTGTGTGTGTGTGTGTGCCTATTGGTGACAGCCGTTGTGCGCATGTTTCTTGGAGTGTGTGCATAAATGAAGGCGGCACCAGTGCCTGGCATCTCTGGGTCATCGGCAAGAATGTGAACAACTAAACGGACTATGGGGGACTGGCGATGGAGTGAGGTATCCGTGTCTGTCTGTAGGGGGGACGGTATTGGCAGGAGGATTCAGGAGGTACGTTCGTGTTTGAGAAGGCAAAAAATCAGGCCTGCTCTCTGCCACCACCCGGCCCCTCTAGCTGAGCACTTTCCTGGTTCTGCTCCCCCAACTCTCGCTCCGCCCAGGGGCTCTGACTCTGCCCCCTTTCCTCAACCGCGCCGCTAGTCCAGGCTTTATCCACAGTCAGGGTCCCCTTGGGCAGCGCAAGCCAGGCCCCACCTGGATGGCTCTCCCTCCTTTTGGCCAGGTTCCACTTCCGGTCCTGTCTGCAGCTCTTAGAGCCCAGCCCCTACCTCCTCGCCCAAGTCAGGGCTCTTTAAGAGACCCTGGCCTCTCCAGCTGCCCCTTCCAGGCCTGACCCCACTTCCTGAGCCCAGGTCTTACCCTTAAAGCCCTGGTCACCGGTCCATTCCCCAGGCTCCACCCGCTGAGCCTTGGCTCGGCCTCTGGGGTCGTCCAACCTGACCCTCCCTGGCCCCGCCCACTAAGCTCTAGCCGCTCCCAGGAATCTTGAGGTGCAGTCAGAGTCCAGTAAACCACCTGATCCTGGACTCTGTCCTTGAGTTCTAAGCCTTGCCCCTCATCAGAGATTTCACCCTTAGACTCCAGCCTTCGCCCCTAAAGCCCCGGGCCCGCCCCTCAGTGTCAGGGCCCTTCGGAAGTCAGACGACCTCTGGCTGGCCCCGCCTCTTGGCTCAAAGACCCACCCCCTGCGCCCAAGCCCCGCCCCGTCCCCAAACCCCGCCCATTTTCTGCCCCTAGAGCCTGTTCTTGCAAACGATGTTACCTCTTGCGACAACCCCTCTGACGCCTCCGGCACGCGGCCCTCTGGGAGCACGCGGGACCTTGGAGCTGGGGCCCAGGAGGACACCAGGGCAGACGAAGGCAGCAGCAGCCGCATCGTGAACGGGACCGACTGCGAGAAGCTCGGCCAGCCTTGGCAGGGTGCACTGTTGATGCATCCCAACCAGCTCTACTGTGGGGCCGTGCTGGTGCATCCGCAGTGGCTGCTCACAGCCGCCCACTGCCGGAAGCAGTTGAGTGGGGCTCTAAGAGCAGGACTGGACAGGGCAGGGGGCAGGGGTGGGGGCATGGAGATGAGGGTCCGGCGGGGATGACGAAGGGGTACAGTTGAGATGGGATTAAGGATGGAGATGGGGTGCAGAGGGCTGAGGCTGGAGAAAGGATCGTGGCAGGGGTGGGAGTTGGGCGTGCGTTGGGTTTGGGGTGGGTGCATATGCTGAGTAGTTTGGAACGGAGATGTGATTCAGAGTGGCTTTAGAGTTTGGGAGGGGGTGGGGCGCAGATACATGGGGTTGGGATGGGGCTGAGGGTAGGGTTGGGATTAGAGTTATGGGGAGTTTTGGAGGCGGTTGGGTTTGAGGTTGGGGTGTTTAGATCGTGTTGGGGATGCACACGTGGTGGTTTCTGTGTACAGAAAGGATTCAGGTTGGGGATGGGATGGGTGGAGTCGGGGATGGGACTAGACTTGGGATGTGCTTGAAACTGGATAAAAGCATAGGGTTCGGGGTTGTTGGTAATCTGCACCATCTTCCTTAGATTTTTCAGAATCCGTCTCGGCCACCATTCCCTGTCACCCGTTTATGAATCTGGGCAGCAGATGTTCCAGGGGATCAAAACCATCCCTCATCCTGGCTACTCCCATCCCGGCCACTCCAATGACCTCATGCTCATCAAACTGAACAGAAGAATCCGTGAAACTCAGTATGTTAAGCCCATCAACATCTCCTCCCGGTGTCCGTCTGCTGGAACCAGATGCTTGGTATCTGGCTGGGGAACAACCAGCAGCCCCAGCAGTGAGTGTCCAGGCCCCTCTCGACCCCACCCCTGCCTGCCTTCTCCCCCTCTCTGCCTCTGAGCACTGCCCCTCCCCGTCTTCCTCACTGCTCACTGTGGCCCTACTCTGTGTGTCTCTGACAGTTAAATTCCCCAAGGTCCTCCAGTGCTTGAACATCACCGTGCTAAGTATCGACAGGTGCAAGGAGGCCTATCCAAGACAGATAGATTCCACAATGTTCTGTGCTGGTGACAAGGCTGGCAGAGACTCCTGCCAGGTAAGGCTTGAGACTTCTGCATTTGCTCAGCAAATACACAGCAAGTGCCAACTCTGTAACCTGAAACCTTGCTAAGTGCTGGGAACCCAGCCCTGTCCAGTAGAAATATGTGAGTCATACATGTAATTTTAAATTTTCTAGTAGCTGCATTTTATTTATTATTTTTTAACATTCATTTTTGAGAGACAGAGACAGAGAATGAGCAGGGGAGGGGGCAGAGAGACAGAGAGAGAGAAAGGGAGACACAGAATCCAAAGCAGGCTCCAGGCTCTGAGCTGTCAGCGCAGAGCCCGACACAGGGCTCGAACCCACGAACCGTGAGATCATGACCTGAGCTGAAGTCGGAGGCTTAGCCCACTGAGCCACCCAGGTGCCCCTATAGTAGCTACATTTTAAAAAGAAACAGGTAAAGTTAGCTATTTTAATAATAAATTCTGTTTAACCCCATGTATCCCAAGCACCATGATTTAAAAATGTAGAACACATAAAACATTTGTAAGTGAGATTTTTTACATTCTTTTTTAAAAAGTTTATTTTTATTTTGAGAGAGAGAAAAAAGGGCACCTGGGAGGGACAGAAAGAGCTACCATATTAGACAGCACTCACTGGTCTAGAGGGAGAGATCAAGTCTGCTTTGTATGGTTAGGCAGGTTGCGCACTGCAGATATCACATCTAAGGGGGCACCCTTCACGTAATAGATACTAGTTTTGTCTATTTGTTTTGGCAAATTTCAGGCAGATGACAGTTACATATCTTGTCCCCACAAAATCTGTAGTATGAAACTTTCCTGACAAATGCTAGTACACTGCCTTGAGGAAGGAAAACAAAAACTTCCGCTAGGTATTTGAAAAAAGAGAATATTTAATACAGAGGCTTGATTGCAAACTTGTTGGAAGTTTGTTGGAGGGCAGAAAAGGTTAAAAAGAAAAAAAAAAAAAACTCCAATGGTTGGGCACCTGGCTGGCTCAGCTGGTACAGCATGTGACTCTTGATCTCAGGGTCGTGAGTTCAAGCCCCACATTGGGCATAGAAATTGCTTAAAATAAAATAAAAAATAAAATTATTTTTAAGCCCCAATGGTCAAGAAACTGCATAACTAGGCTAATTTCAGAGAATTATAAAACATAGTTTTATGATAGCAAGTGATGAGGAACAATATTCAAAAGGGTGTTTGGGGAGCATCTGGCTGGCTCAGTCGGAAGAGCATGAGACTCTTGATCTGGGGTTGTGAGTTCAAGCCCCACACTGGGTGTAGAGATTACTTAAATAAATATATTTTTTAAAAATTTTAATGTTTATTTATTATTTCTTTATTTTGAGGGAGAGAGAGAGAGAGAGAGAGGCAGAGAGAGAATCCAAACAGGCTCTGCACTGTCAGCACCGAGCCCAGTGCGGGGGCTCGATCTCACAAACCACTGTGAGATGATGACCTGAGCAGAAATCAAGAGTCGGACACTTAGCCGGCTGAGCCACCCAGGTGCCCCAATATATATATATATATATATATATATATATATATATATATATATATTTACTTATAAAAGAATGGTTAGGAGGGCCTCCTTGAAGAGTTGGGTAGAGGCTGAATGACACGAAGGAGTCAGTCTTGCAAAGGCTAAGGGTAAGAAAAACATGTGCAAAGGTCCTGCAGCAGGGAAGAGTCTGGCTGATTCAAAGGACAGAAAAAGCCAGAACGTTTGGGAGACTGAGGGAGGGTGCAGTAGGAGTTGAGCCTGGAGAGATGGGTGGGGGCAAATATTCAACAAACACTCCTTGATCCCCAATACAGAACTTCTTTATGTCCTCATGGAAGCTCTATCCTTTGAGGATGACAGAAATTAAAATTATACTGTTGCAGGGATCAGGACCCTTCCCTGTATTCAGGCCCTCAACGGTTCTAGAGGGATATAAATTCAGGTGTTCCCTGCCAGCGGGAGGTACACTTCAGTAACACTGGCAATTAGTAAGCACATCATCCCATTCTGATGGCTGGGCAACCCCCCCCCCCGGCCGCCCAGCCAACCCCCCCCACAAAAAGAATTTTACAAACCCGACAATTGCAGCAACTTCCCAATATCGTCTCTGTCCCCACGTAACATGGAAACACATATCTGGAGAGAGAGAGGGATTTTTATCAGAAGAAAACACATCTAATCCACAGGTCAGCATTTAAAATCACTGTAGCTTTTCTGGAGCCCCCGTTTAGCACTTTGTTTTTCATTCTGCAGACCTCAAGTAGCTTTTCATACCAGCGTGTGGTCAGGGTGTGGCCCCTGGGAGCAAAAAGTAACACCACTAATACTATCATAATAATAGCAGCTCATCTCAGACCCCGCTTTATGTCGTTTATGTACACGGATGAGCTCATTAACTCACTTAGCCATTATTGATAGCTCTGTTTTACAGAGGAGGAAGCAAGCTCAGAGCAGTGAACTAACTGCCTCTCAAAGGAAATTCTGCAGGGATATTAAGCAACATACAATGAAAACAATTAATCTGCAAGAAAGTTGAAAGTTAGAGGTTCACAGGCAGCCAGGCTCTTTTGCCTTGAAACAGTGCTAACAAAGAAAGAAGCCAGGCTCTGGATTTCTTTATACTGGATACCAGTATCTCGCATAAGCACTCATAAGAAATGACAGTCAAGAGTGGTATCATTATAGGAGAGGAATTGCTGGAGCTGTGGGGAGTTAAACACAGGCAACCCACGGAAGTGGTTCTCAGCCTACCCCCAGACCCACCCCAGGGGACACATGGCAGTGCTTGTTCATATTTTTGGTTGTCACAGCTGTCCCCTGGGGAGGAAGGGGGTTACTGGCGTCTAGTGCATAGAGGTCGTGGATGCTGCTGAACACCTTACAATGCACAGGATGGTCACCACAGCAAAGAATGACCTGGCCCCGATGTCAGTGGCGCCCAGGATGAGAAAGCCTCATCCGAGGGCTGAGAACTACCTCTCTGCAAAGATGAGGTGTGTAAGAACAAGGTGGATTGCTGCAAGGTCAGGCGAAGAGTGAGGAAGGGAAAGGAAGGCATGTCCAGTAGGAGAAATGCAATGATCGAAAGCTGGAAAAGGGAAACGGAAATAGGGACAGGGAGACCCAGTGAGGGCGACACAGACGGGGGTTGGGTAGAGAGGGGCACACACAACTTCTAAGGTTTGGATTTACAGTGACACGTTAACATTCTCTCCCCCTCTCTCCTTCCCTCTCTCTCACCTACGTCTCCATCACCTCTCTACTTTCTCCGCCTCTGTATCTCTATCTCTTGCCACCCTGGCCTTTCTTCACCTGTGTGTCTCCCTCTCTCCACCTCTCCACATCTCTGCCTCTCTGTGAGCACCTTTCTCCTCCACAGGGTGATTCTGGGGGGCCTGTGGTTTGCAATGGCTCCCTACAGGGCCTCGTGTCCTGGGGAGACTTTCCCTGTGCCCAGCCCAACAGACCCGGCGTCTACACCAACCTCTGCCAATTCACCAAGTGGATCCAGGACACCATCCAGTCCAACTCATGAGGCGTCCCGGGACTGGGCATTCTGATGTGCCCCATCCTCTGCGGTCCTCACTCTTGCAGGGACCATGACACTCCCTCCAGACCCCTGTTCCCTTAACAGGGATTAGCAATCTCAATCTCTCCAGCCCCTCCAAGTCTCCTGGAATCAGGGTCCCCCTTCCCCAACAGTGGGCTGATGCTGTCTCTCCATTCAGGTCCTAGAGACAGTTCCCAGAATGCCCAATGTGAGGGCTGCACCTCAGTCTCCCCGGTGCTTCCTTCCTCAGACCCAGAGGCCGTACCTGCTCTGCAGCTGTGACCCAAATCTGGTCCCAGAAATAAAGCATCTGAGGAGAAGTGGACTCTTGTGTGGTGTCCCGCACTCACTGAATGACCGGGCAGCCAGGAACAAGTCACTTCTCCCGTCCACGCCGCTGTGTTTGCTCTATTGGGTTATTTCAGTTGCAAGAAGCAGAGATCTGCTCAAGCCGCTCTGCGTTTTCTTCACAAATGCTGTTTGAGTGGGTATTTTGTGCCAGGAAGCTTCCAGATGCTGAGATTCCACAACAGGCAAAACAGAGAGCAACTTCCTGCCTCACGGAGCTCCTATTTTCACAGGGGAAGACAGATAGTAAAGAGATAGACAAATTATGTACTATAATAAGCATGTAAGTGATATGAATAGAATGAGCACAGAGTACAGGGAAAGAGGAGTGTTAGGAGGGTCCTTATAAGAAGGAGTTGTCGGGGGGCGGGGGGTGCAGTCAGAGTGAGAGATTAGAAGATGCTACAAGATGGTTCTGAAGATGAGGGAAAGGGAGAGGAGCCTAAGAATGTAGGTGACAGTCCAACCGCTCTCTGTAAGCAAGCACACGATGGGTGCCATGGTGCAAAACACGGACAAATAATACTGACATAATTGCAGGTGACAGAGATAACTCAAAGTTGGAAGGTTAGGGGGCAAAATGTAGAACAGAGCAGAATGCTAGCTGAGGGGCAATCTTGAGTATCTTTTCCCAAATGATGCTGTTGGTCGATCTGCTCTTGGCAACAGGAAAAAATTCTAAGTGGCTTGAATAGTTAGGTTTTAACTTTGCGTACCAAGAAATCCAGGTAAGGGCTGTCAGGGCTCCAGTTCCACTTCTCTGCTTCTCTTGGTTCTCCTTGGTGTGTGGTTCCTCAAGATCAATGACTGCAGCGAATGTCTTTTGTTTTTAATGATTATTTTTGAGAAAGAGACAGAGCATGAGCAGGGGAGGGGCAGAGAGAGAAAGGGAGACACAGAATGTGAAGCAGGCTCCAGGCTCTGAGCTGTCAACACAGAGCCCGACGCGGGACTTGAACTCATGGAGTGTGAGATCATGACCTGAGCTGAAGTCAGGCACTTAACCAAACGAGCCACCACGGGCCCCCAGAGAGTATCTTTCAGAGGTGGGTAACACTTCCCCAGAAACTGCCCCAGCAGGATTCCCTTCATTCTTATTGGTCAAAATTGGGTCACACGCCCTTTCCTAAACCAATCGCAGGCTAGAGGAAACGGATTAACATGGTTGATTTGCACCAATCAGGATTCATTTTCCGAGACTGAGCCCAGAATGTCCCCTGAGTAGTGGAGGCTTGAGGAAAGGAGCTGCTCCCTGGATAAAATGAAGATTCTCCTATCAAAGAGGAAGAGAAACATGGATGGTAGGTAAACAGCCAAGCGTGTCTCTTATAGGCGTCCTTTTAGCAATATTTTACAATTAACTTTTCATTGAAGGATAATGTACAAACAGAAGTGTGCCCTTTTCGTGAGTATTATAAACTCGATGAATTTTCACAAACCAGAAGACATCCTTGTAACCAGCACCAAGATGGAGAAGCGAGATACAAACAGCTCCCCCAGAAGATCTAGGGGCCCCCTTGCAGTCACTACCCTTTGCCCAGTGCAGTGACCTCCTGACTTTTATCACCATCCATTGGTTTTGCCCACTTATAAACTTTGTATGAATAAGTATAAATGTATTTTTATAGATTTATGGAAATATAATAGATGCATATAAATAAAATCACACAGTGCATTATCTTGTGTTTGGCTTGTTTTGCTCAGTCTTATATTTGTGTGTGGTTCACCCAGATTTTTGTCTATAGTTGTGGATGTCTCTTCATTATGGCACTGTTTACTTTTGTGTAAATGTACTCCAATTTATTTACCCTTTTTACTATAAATGGACATCGGGTAGTTTCTAGTTTTTTCAACGGTTTAACAGATTTTTTTAATGTTTATTTTTTTAAGAGAAAGAGAGACAGAGTGTGAGTGGGGGAGGGACAGAGAGAGAGAGGGAGACACAGAATCTGAAGCAGGCTGCAGGCTCCAGGCTCCGAGCTGTCAGCATAGAGCCCCATGCGGGGCTCGAACTCATGAAGGGTGAAATCATGACCTGAGCCGAAGTCGCACACTCAACCGACTGAGCCACCCAGGCACCTCTCTTCAACAGTTTTAAAGGCAATACGCTGATCTAACACCTGCCAAAGCTATGGTGAAAAGTTTAGGAGAAGCACTGTGCTTGACTCCCCCACCCCCTACCCTGTCCCCATGCTTCTTTCTCCTGATGGCACAGCCTGGAAGCATTCTGGGTCAGGTCTAGACTCAAGGTTGAGCAGGAGATCAGAAGGGAGGTGTGTGGGCCCGGAGGCAGAGATTGATGTGTTGTGATCTTGTCTGACTCAGCACAGGGCAGCCTGGGCAAAATTGAGATGTAGTTGTTGGATTACCACACAAACCCAACTATTACTCAGGGTGGCACGTAATCCGGATAAAGATGTTCTCCCTGCATGTGGGTGGCCAGGTGATCCAGTTTTAAGCACAAGATGTAAGCTGAAACCCAGTGGGTGGATTTCCCTGGGAAGTTTTTGTTTTGCTGATAAAAGGGTGGGTGTTATGTTTGGAACCTATCCCCTTCCCACCAAGAATGGGGATGCCCAGAGATAGATCAGCCACTTGGCACCACAAGGATAAAAGCCACGGGATAAAGACGACTGCAAGAAGCAAAAAGAAGCCTGCACTCTTGGTGACTTGCGTAAGCCCCTGCTCCAGGGGCACACTCCCAACATCCGCACTTGAAACAAGAGAGGACAGAACCTCCAGCAGCTGTGCTACTCTAGTTGGTGTTAGGTATGCTGATACAGAGGAGTTGATGGGAGAAATGAAGTTTCTAGGAACAAAACCTGAGCTTGAGACATTGTGCAGATTTTCCTGGGCAGGATCAACTCTCTCTTCCTGAATGAGGATGTGCCTTTTTCAGGGTGAAGCCTGGCTCCAGAATCAGGAGGGAACAGATGTCTGCAAATGGCTCCTGTCAAGGGTGGAGAGGACCAGTGTATTTCCTGCATGGTGATGTAAGTGGTAAGGAGAATAGGGCTGTGGTGGTGCAAGAAATAAGCTTCTTGCCCTACCAGATATTAAGACAGGCTGCAAAAATAAAATAATGTAGTTTTTCAAGTGTAGTGTTTAAAATAGTTAAATTAAAAAAGTGTAGTGTTAGTGAGTGCAGGAGTAGACAGATGGCTCAGTGAGACAGAAGAGAGAGTTCAGAACTCAATATATTATATACTATATGGGGAGTTATAAAATATGGTAAAATAGCAATCCAAATTAATGGGAGGAAGATGGTAAGCATAGTAAATAGTGTCAGGAAAACTGGCTTAATGTGTGGAGAAAAATATACTTAGATATCTATCTAACACCACACACAAAGGTAGACTCAAGATGTATTAAAGGCCAATATGTGAAAGATACACTTATAAACTAAACAGAAGAAAACCAAGGAGATTATCTTCAAATCTTTGTGACTAAGAACAACTTCTTAAGACTTGGAAAGTACAGATCATAGAACAGAACATCGATTAGTCTCATTATGTCAAAATTAAAAGTAGACTAAAATGGGCCATTAAAACATTTATCAGAATGGGAGAGGTTGGGGTGCCTGGGTGGCTCAGTCGGTTAAGCATCCAACTTCGGCTCAGATCATGATCTTGTGGTTCGTGAGTTCGAGCCCCATGTCAGGCTCTGTGCTGATGGCTCAGAGCCTGGAGCCTGCTTCAGACTCTGTGTCTCCCTCTCTCTCTGCCCCTCCCCTGTTCACACTCTGTCTTTCTCTGTCTCTCAAAAATGAATAAATATTAAAAAAATAAAAAAATTAAAAAATAAAAGAATGGGAGAGGTCATTTGCAATATTCATAATGTACTAGGGACTAACACCTATAATATGCAAGAAGCACCTGTGAATTAAGAAAAGGGATGGGCACCCTTACGGGAAAATGGGTAAAACTGATGAACAGGCAATTTGCAGAAGCAGAATCTAAAAGCTGACATGCATAAGAGGAGATGTTCAAACTCATTTATTATCAGAGAAATGTAAATTTCAACAGCAGTGAGCTACAATTTTACACCAATTAGGCTAGAGAAAATTAGAAGGATGGGCAGTGTTCAGTGTTGTCAGGGACGTACAGGCATCCTGGGATGTTCAAGTGCTACCAGGGTAAGTGTGGGGCCTTCAGCTCTGAGGAAGGATCTGGCACTATTTCATTTAATTAAGTATATACATACCCCATGACTCAGCAATTTCTTTCCTGGCTATACATCCCAAAGAAATTCTTCCACACCCACAAGGGGTCACGTACAAGGATGTGCCTTGCAGTGTTCTTTGTGGTGGCTGGGAGTTGGCAGCCACTGCGTGTCCATCCCTAGGGGGATTGTTGAGTAAATGTGTGGATGCCCATCATGGAGTTCGATGCAATGGGGCAGATGTGTGAACACAGCAACATGGTTGGGTCTTTAAAACAAAATGCTGTTTGAGGGGCACCTGGGTGGTTCAGTTGGTTAAGCGTCCAACTTCAGCTCAGGTCATGATCTCATGGTCCATGAATTCGAGCCCGGCGTTGGTCTCTGTGCTGACAGCTCAGAGCCTGGAGCCTGCTTCAGATTCTGTGTCTCCCTCTCTCTCTCTGCCCCTCCCCTGTTCATGCTCTGTCTCTCTCTGTCTCAAAAATAAATAAATATTAAAAAATTTTTGAAAAATGCTATTTGAAAAGTGAATTAGAATAGAATGATATATATAATCTAATGCCAATAACATAAGTTAAAATTACAGGCCCATAAGAACCACACTACACATTTTGTAAGACCAAGGGAGGGTGGGAAGAGAGAAGAGAAGGGAGGGATGGGGGGGGGGGCAAGAGAAGGATTCTGTACAAACCAGTGATGATAATGATGCATTTGACATTGAACCTCTGCCCCTAAGGTCTAGAGGGAGTAAAAAATTAGCTTGTTAAATTGTCAAGCCACACCTTGCATAGATAGTGTCCTGAGGCTGAGCCCCTCTATGGGGCTGGGAAAGTTGTGTGCATTTTGTGTGTCCCCGTTCACTGTGGCCATCTTTTGATAGTATTCGGTATCCTTGAATTGTTAAATCCGACACTAACCCAACTGTGGCTGATTCTTGCTTGATTCTGCACTCCCCCGAAATGCACAGACTTGGCTCAGGACCTCCTCGGAGAGGCTGTGACTGAGGCCCCAAACTGTCATCGGGTGTGGCTTGGAAAGTTGGTGCGTCCTCCACCCGGTGCCCTCGCTCTTGGGATGGTTGACCCTGGCTAAAAACCGAGGTCAGGGAGTGGCCCCAATTTTGTTGGTGGGAGGATCTTCCCCATGCATTCCACACACCAGATAAGCATCTAATTGTTAGCTACAGAGAGGCTGGCTGTGGGTTACCTTTTATTAGTAATCATAATGATGATGATGGCAACAGCAACCATGTATCGAGTGCCTGACACCTCGCTGCATTCATTGCATGCCTCGTCTCTCCCAGTTATGGCAGCAGTCTCAGGAGGGAGGCCCTCAAAAAGTCAGTGAGGGGCAGTCAGGTTGGGAGAATTTGGCTCAGTTTCTGCAGCTGGTACGTGGCAGAGCCGGGATATGAATCAAGGGAGTGGGAGGCCTGAGCCTTGGCCCAAAACCACACCGTGCTCCGGCCAACAGAAGCAAATGCAGGGGCCCCCTGCCAAAGCCGAAGCTGGGGAGTCTTGACTAAGGCAGTAGGGAGAGAGGGAGGGGGTGAGAGAAGGAAGAAAAAGGGGGGGGGGGGGCGCGAGGAAGCTGAGACACTGAGCTTTACAGAAACACAGCGAAGATTTAAAGACAAATTCAGATGTAAAGAGATTCAAAAAGAGAGGGAGCTTTGGGGAGCTTTAGAAAGAGGGAAAGTGAAATAGAACCATAGAAAAAGGTTCTGATGAAGGGCCTAGGGAGATAGAGAGAGGGACTCAGTAAGATAGGGACAGACAGAGAGAAAGGAAGGAAGGATACCTGCCTTGGGAGTTTAACAGAGGCAGTCGGGGATCCCAGATTCCCTTTGCTGACCCTTAACCTCACTCTCCTTCAATTTCCAGATGCCTAAGTGCCCCGCTCCACCCCTTGGCTTTGCAGCTAGACCCCTAGCACCCAGGGCTCCGTTCTCTCAGATCCTGGCCTGGGTCGCCCATGGAAGATATCCCTTCTATGCTAAAGAACAGGCAGGCTGGGGATGCCTGGGTGCCTCAGTCCCTTAAGCATCTGGCTCTTGATTTTGGTTCAGGTCCTGACATCGTGGTTCATAGGATTCAGCCCTGCATCGGACTCTGCACTGACAGTGCGGAACCTGCTTGGGATTCTCTCTCCTTCTCTCTCTGCCTCTCCTTTACTCGTGCTCTGTCTCTCTCAAAATAAGTAAATAAACATGAAAATAATTTAAAAAAAAATAAAGAACAGACAGGCTGGATTCAAACCTGTGTCTATTTCCTATTCTGAGCATTAAGGGAGAGAATGCACGTCAAGGCAAGGGTACAGAGCCTGGCACAGAATAGGCATGTAAAACTAGTTGCTTCTGTGATTATTATGACCATTATTACTCTTGTCCTGGAGTTCCCTGACCAGCCAGCACAGGTGCCAAGAGAGTCATTGTGCCGTATCAGCATCTCCAGGGAGCTTGTTAGAAAGTGTAAATTCTTGGCCCTTCCTCAGACCGACTGAATCAGGAGTTGCATCTTAACGAGATCCGCTGGTGCTTTGTGTGCACTTTGGGGTTTGAGATGCGCCCCTAAGCACCCAGGAGGAAGGAATTTTAAACGCGAGGTAGGAGAATCCACAACTTGCTCCCGGGCGCCACCTTGAGGTCTGTGGAAGACCTGACCCTGGAAAGCCATGGGTGTGAAGTCCCACAACCCTGGGTCCTGGTTTCCCAGCTCCCCTGGGTTCTTAACTTTGGAATTTTGGACAAGTTAATTGATCTCTCTGAGCCATGGATAGGTCACACTTCTTACCTGTAACACCAAGCTCACAACTGCATCTCATGCACAATGCCTGCTGCAGAGTTGGTGCTGAAAAAATGTTATCCCGTTTTCAGAATGTGCCACTGTTTCGAAGATGGAGCCTGGACATAACTTGGAGGGCAGACTACTCAATCCACTGTATTATGTGTTACACTGTGTCCTCCAAAAAATATATGTTTTAAGGTCCTAATCCCGGAGACCTCAGAGTGTAATCTTATTTGGATATTGGGTCATTGCAGGTGCAATTAGTTAACATGAGGTCATACTGGAGTAGGTTGGACCTTTAATCCCATATGACTGGTGCTTTTATAAAAAGAGGGAAGACAACGTGAAAACATACACACAGGGGAGAAGGTCATGTGAAGACAGAGGCAGAGATTGGGGTGATGCAGCTACAAGCCAAGGAACTCCAAGGATTGACAGCCATTGGCAGAAACTAGAAGAGGCAATAAAAGATTCTACCCAGAGTCCCAGAGAGAGCACAGCCTTGTCAATAGCTTGATCTTGAACTTCTGCCTCCAGGAGTTCTGGCCTCCTGCTATGGGACACTATTACAGCAGCCCTAGGGAACCACTACACATAGGAAGGTTGATCGTCTCTGTAGGTCACATAGAGATATTAGAATACCTCCAGAATCCTTCCCTTGAGAGGAAGAAGTCAAACACAGGTCTACTTTACAACAGAAGATGAATGAATGGCCAATAAGCACATAAGAAGATGCTCAACATCTTTAGTCACAAGAGAAATACAAAACTGCAATCAGACACTACTACATGCCCATCAGGTTGGCTAAAACAATTTTTTAAATCCCCCAAACTCATAAATGTAGCAGAGATGTACAGTGACCAGAACTCCCACACATTGTTGCTGTACAATGTGGGGATTGTACAATGGCATAACCACTTTGGAGAAAGGTTGGGCAGTTTCTTGCAATACTGAACATGATCTACTCTATGCCTAGCAGTCCCACTGGTAGGTATTTCTCCATGAGAAGTGAAAGCACACGTCCACACAAAGACTTTTACACAAATGTTCACAGCAGCTTTCTTTGTAATAGCCCCAAACTGGAAGCAACCCAGGTGTCCATCAACAGGAGAAGGGATAAATGAACTGTGGTGTATTCAAACAATGGGCTATGCCTCAGCAATTATAAGGAACAAAATGCTCAAGGGGACTCAAGATGAAAGGAGTCTTATACAAACAGTACACACTTACATCTCCATTTACAGGAATTTCTAGAATAGGCAAAGCTACTCTATGGTGGAGAGACATCAGAACCCTGCTTGCCTCTTGGGGTGGAGGCTGGGACAGACAGAACTGATGTGAAGAAACTTGCTAGGTGATAGTGTATGTTCTGTGTCTTGATGGGGGTTGGTGTGCATGTTGGTCAAAACTCACAGAAAAGTACAGCTTTTGTGCACTTCATTGTATATGAATTTTACCTTAGAAAAGAAACATGAAGTTTGAGTTGTAGTACGTGATAGATGTGTTTGAGAATTTAAGATGAAGTGTACTGATGTCTGTGACTTACTATGGAATGCATCAAAAATAAGATGGATAGATGCTTAGATGGATGTAATGATGGATGGATGGGTGGATGGATGGATGGATGGATGGATGGATAGAAGGATGGATGGGTGGATGGGTAGATGCATGGATGGAAGGGTGGATGGAAAGTCAACAGACGTGACAAAGCAAAGATAGCAAATTATAAACAGTGGAATCTAGGTAGTGGGTATATGGATGTTTGCTGTAAATCTCTTTTATTTTTGCTATGTGTTTGAAAATGTTCATGATAGGGGCCGCCTGGGTGGCTCAGTCGGTTAAGCCTCCGACTTCGGCTCAGGTCACCATCTCGCAGTCCGTGAGTTCGAGCCCCGCGTCGGGCTCTGTTGCTGACTGCTCAGAGCCTGGAGCCTGTTTCCGATTCTGTGTCTGCCTCTCTCTCTGCCCCTCCCCCGTTCATGCTCTGTCTCTCTCTGTCTCAAAAATAAATAAACATTAAAAAAAAATTTTTTTTTAAAAGAAAATGTTCATGATAAACATATGGGGGGAAATCAGACATGTGTCTAGTTAAGTTGCAGTGACTCAGTTCTTCTCCATTTTCTTTTTTTTTAATTTTTTTTCAACATTCATTCATTCATTCATTCAACAAACAGTAACTGAGCACCTACTGTGTTCCAAGCACTGTTCTAGGTTCCCAGGTCATAGCACCGAACAAGTTGGAGAAAGTCTGTTTTTGTGTAGCTTTTTTTTTTTTCCCTAGAGGAGGAGAAAGTCAACCATGTGTAAGCACATAATACTTCAATGGGGACATCAAATGTTATGAAGATGAGTAAAGCAATCAGGGTAAGAGGACAGAGAGAGCTGGCAGTGGGGGTGTTCTTTCCCATTGGCTCGTCAAGAGAGGCCCCTCTGGGAGGTAACTCAGACCACAGACCAGAAGCAGCAAGGGAGGGAATTGGGGTGACAGGGGAGGCTCCAGGATGTGCGGCCAACTCCGACACAGACATACTGGGCTGCTGCAAACACCCTCTTCACTTCTCTATACTGGTCTTTACTTTTGCGCTTGCTCTGCTCTGTCCCTCAACTGTTCTCCCACAGAAAACTGAGTGGGGGGGGGGTTGGCATTGTTTATAGGGAAGGAGGCACCTTCTCTGCTGCAGCTGTCAGCAGCATGGATTGTCAGGCTGAGTAGGGCTTTCAGGGGAGTTTGGTGGTGGGGATGGAAGAAGCTGGACCACTCTGCTCACTGGTGAGAAGATCTGAGGGTCCTTGCTTGGGTGGGTCTCCAGGAGGTAGGGGTGGAAGAGAAGAGGTAACAGGGAAGAGGAGAGAGGAGCAAGCAGTGTGGTCAAAAGCAGGGCAGGAGACCTGGAGGGTCTTTCAGAAGGCAGCATGCTGGATGGTCAAGGCTGAAGTCCTTACCTGGAAGTTGATCCTTTTTGGCAAATCCTCCATCAAAAAGCCTCCTGCACTTGGGACTGCCTGGGCTAGCATTTGGGGTGGAAATCAAAAAGTGCGTCCCTTCAGGTGACAGGAGGATTCTGAGGTGGTCTAGATGGTGGGGCTAGAACTTCTACTAATGGGGACCAAGGGAAGACTTGGCTGAAGTCCCTTTTCTGCTTAAACACCATTGATGGCTTCCCACTAGTTCTGGAATAAACCCCAAACTTGTCACCGAAGCCTTCAGAGGCTGACATGATCTGGACTCTGTTAGTGTCCTACTTTCCCACCCAATCTGGCAGCACAGTTCTGCCCAATACCTCAGATGAAGCCTGAGTTGGAGGAGCCCCTTGGGGAAGTTGAAAAATAGAAAGTTTCCTTTTTTTTTTAATAAATGATCTATAATCAATTTTTGTTTCACAAGAAGAAGAAGAAGAAGAAAAAGAGGAAGGAGGAGGAGGAGGGGAAGAAAGAAAAATTTGCAAAGATGAAAAAAACCTAATAACGCTTCCTAGCCACACACGTTGGTGAGTAAATCAAGTGGGTCCACAAATCTGTGGGTCAAATTCTCTTAGACTGTTGAGCAAACTCAGTATTCTCTATCAAGCATGATTTATTTTTTGCTTTTAGTTTAGACCAAGGGTGGAAAAGGCTGTGTTCATCATATGGCATATTTGCTGGCACATTATTATCAAGGCTTCTGTCTTGTTTTTTTATATAATTGTATTCAACCAATTTTCCCCCCATTGTCTGTTCCTATTCCCTTCCTCCTCTGGGCCCAAACTAGAGACAAATGAGGTATTTTGCCTCAGGAACAAAATTTAAGGAGTAGTGCAAAACCTCAGAAATCAAGACAAACAATATTTTTAAAAAGTCAAAATGAATGCAGACAAGTCCACACAGGGATCTGACTCTGCACAGCATGACTCATATGCCTCAACCTAATCCCAGTCCTGCTGCATACTGTCTTTATTTTAAATCTCGGTATCTTGTTCATCCTAGATTGTTGCATTAATTTGGAGTTTTTAAAACATCGCATTAAAGTGTTTATTCCTGATTACTGAGGTTTTTGGTCATGCTTATGCTTGTGCCCAAGACCCTCTTCCCCCTCCTCCTGGTCTTCTGAGCTGTGCCCTCAGGTAACCATCCTATCATGTCTCATTCACATCTTTGTGTTTTTGCGTGTGTTTTTTTTGCCACAAGTGTGCCAAACTACCAAATCTGAGGACACAGTTCTTCACAAGATTGCCCTTCTTTCAGACACCTGCTGCAATTTTGGGGGTCCGCGGGGTCGCCTCCCCGCCTTGAGACCAGCTAGCTACAAATCTAGAGTCCCCACAGACTCCCTCAGGCTTAATAAATCACAACCATGGGATTCAGGAAAGTGCCAAACTTACAACTGTGGTTTTATTATAACAAAAGGACAGAAATTAGAAGACAAGCATAGGGGCGCCTGGGTGGCTCAGCTGGTTAAGCATCCGACTTCGGCTCAGGTCATGATCTCACGGTTGGTGGGTCTAAGCCCTGCGTTGGGCTCTGTGCTGACAGCTCAGCCTGCAGCCTGCTTCAGATTCTGTGTCTCCTTCTCTCTCTGCTTCTCCCCCACTCACACTGTGTCTCTCTCTCTCCCTCAAAAATAAATAAACATTAAAAAAGAAAAAAGAAACTAAAAGATATGCATAGAGTAAAGTGGGAGGTGGTTCCAAACGTGAAGCTTTCATCATCCTCAGGGATGTGTTATTTGTCACACATCAAAGTGTGACAATTCCCAAAGAGTATTGCCAACCAGGGATGCTCACTCAAACTATGACACACAGAGTTTTTAATGGGCTACATTATGTAGGTGTGATTGATGGGTCAGCTGGCTACAGATTTGGGGGTTCTCACTACCCCTTAAGATTCAATATTTTGTTAGACCAACTCTCAGAACTCAGGAACATGCTATACTTATGATTACAGTTTTATTATAAAGAGTATAAATCAGGCCAGATGAAAAGATGAATAGAATGAGGTCCAGGAAAGTCCCAAACATATTCTGTGCATTCTGTCCTCAGGAGCTGTCACACCCTGTGTGTTGCCAAACAGGAAGCTCATCAGAGCTCCAGAGTCCAGAGTTTTTATTGGGGTTCCATTATAGACACATGGTTGATCAAATCACTGGCCATATGATTGAACTCAGTCCAGCCTTCTTTCCTCCATAGGCTGATATCAAGTGGCCCAAAACTCCAACCTTCTGAATCACATGGTTTGTGTTTCAAGTATTTTGAGCGTGGCCCTAGGGGCCTATCATATATAACAAAGGTATTTCTATCACTCCAAAGGTTTAGGGCTTACTTCCCAAGAACAGGGGACAGAGACCAGCCAAATTCTGTTGATTACACATTTATAAAATACGCAGGGATTTTTGGTTCTGTGCATATATTTTTAATGCATGTAAATAATATTGGTTATATGCCCCAAATTTGACCTTATTTTTTTTTTTGTCACTCAGAACTATGCTCCTAAGATCCATCCATGTGGATATATATACACCTAATCTGTTGTTTTTAACAACACACAACTCCATGCCAGTGGGCACTCACCACACCCTACCATCCACTACCCCAGAGATGGACACAGAGGTTGCCTCCAGCTCCTCATTTCCACCAACAGTGCTTTGTATGTGTCTCCTTAGAATCCAAAATCCAATTTATTTGGAACCTGTGGAGGTTCAAATTACAGCCACAAATTTTCAGCACTCTTCTCTTCAACAGTTGGAGTTGAATTTCCTTCTCTTTGAGTGTAGGTTGAACTTACTGACTCACTTCTCATGAACAGAATGTGGCAGAAGTGACAGTGTATGTTACTAGATTGTGAAAAGTATCACCTCCCTCTCTCTTCCCTCCCTCTATCCCTCCCTCTCAGATCACTGGCTCTGGGGGAAGCTCACTGCTGTGTTGTGAGGACACTCAACAGCCCACATGGTGAAGTTCACATGGTAAAGAACTGAGGTCTCCAGTCAACAGGCACTGAAGTCACCCATCCCGGAAATAGTCCAGCATAAGTGGAACCTTCAGGTGACTGCAACCCTGATTAACATCTTGCCTATAATCTAGTGACAGACCCTGAGCTAGAACCACCCAGGTAGCCACTCCTAGATTCCTGATCCTCAGAAACTGTGTGAGGTTTTTTTTTCAAGTTTGTTGTGTTAAGATGATGAATTAGGGGTGAATAGCCACCTAGCAATAAGCAACTAATATGGCATCTAAACCTAGGAGTGGGACAAGTTCCTGGTTGAGCTGAATACATATGCAATGTCCTCACAGAATTAACACAGAATTATCACACGCTGGGTGGTAGTGTGGGCATATGGTTAATTTGACCAGGTCACTCTCGTGCACGGCTTTGTCCTCCACACTCCAAGGGCACAATTTGGGGATCCCTAAAGTTCAGGTTCCTGCTGCTGCTTGACATGACTCAGCTTTCTACCGCAATTTAATCGGTATAAAACGATAGCCTGCCACATTAAGCTCGCATTTCTTAAATTGTTGATGGTTTTGAGCCTCTCTTCACCTGCTTGCTAGTTAAAAACGTAGCTCTTAACTTTCAGAAAACATGAAATATTCTAAAACGGTCACTCTAACAGCTGTAGCTTGTCTAGAACAAGCCTGTCAACAACGTTTGCATCACATCATCTATATTAATGGCTCACATTTCATAGATGATCTTAATAAACCTCTGGTCGCCGGGGAGGTTCAGGCAAATGAGCCATCCAGGAGTTAATTCTGTGAGGACATTGTATATGTATCCAGCTCAACCAGGAACGTGTCCCACCTGGCAAAATTGGGGTTGCTGTGTTACCGCGGCTGTTTCTCTAAACCTTCACAGTTGGTTGGAATACATATATACATTTTAAATTTTTTAATTAAGTGAACTTTGCCCCCAACACGGGACTCGAACTCACGACCCAAGATCAAGAGTCTCATGCTCCACTGACTGAGCCTGCCAGGCATCCTGGAATATATTTTTTAACCGTCTACTTTATCTTTTCCACAAAGGAGGGACAAACGAGGAAGCCCATACTAGTGCTCTGTGTGCTCAAAAGCACGTTTGCGCTTTTTTTCCTCCTACGTGTTCTCATTATGTGCTACCATGCACATAGGCATGTGGATTTAGGTTTTACTTTTCTTGCTGCTTAGGCTTGGAGCTTATGGTGCTCTGTTTCTTTGGGAGCAAAAGGAGACAATATGTGGTGCAGGTGTCAACCCAGAGACCTCTGGAAATGGTACAGAAGGAAGAGGTGGGTTCGTTCTGACCTTGGTCCTGAAAGCTGTGTGTCGTCATGTGCGTGGGTTATGTGAGTGCAAGAGACTGACCGGTGGCTCTGAGGAACACTGAGGTGTATGAAGGAGGGAAATAAAACCGCCCAGTGATCTCACCAGCCAGAGAAAACCAAACAATGTTGCCATCTTTGTGCATGTGCTGTAGGGACACAGGATAGCTCTAGAGTAACACACAGCCTGCAAAAACCGAAGTGCCCAGTCCTAACCCTAGCCTTGCTATGTACTGGATGTGTGTGAAATGGCAAGAAAAAATGGTGCATTTTTCAACCCCATGGGGTTGTTTCAAGGATATTGGAACATAATACCCAACAAAGCTTTGTGTTTGGACCTGGGTTTCCAGAAAAATGGTCGAGCAATCGCTCTGGCAAAACGCTTCTCTGAAGCAGCAGACAGATGAGTGAAACTGTTCGTCTCCACAATTAGGAGTCTGTGGCGAGCTTTAATAGCTTTTTAAAACAACGTACCTTAAGAAATAAGCCAGCCGAGCTTCAGGACTGTATCATTTACCTCCAGTGATAACAATTAAGAGAGTCATTAGTAATGTTCACACTTAGTCATTGTTTCGTAACTTATGCAACTGACTGAATGGTTTGTCAATAACTTTGTAAGCAACTCAGCATTAAGGGAGTCTTTTCTTTTCATTTTTTTCAACATTTATTTATTTTGGAGAGAGAAACAGAGAGACAGAATGAGGGGGGGAGGCTCAGAGAGAGAAACACACACACACAGAATCTGAAGCAGGTTCCAGGCTCTGAGCTGTCAGCACAGAGCCTGACGTGGGGCTCGAACTCATGAACCAGGAGATCATGACCTGAGCCCGTCAGATACTCAACTGGCTGAGCCACCCAGGCACCCCTAAGGGAGTCTTTTTCAACATTTTACTTTTAATTGTTAAAAAAAAAAAAAAAAAAAAAGCAACATGAAATTTACCATTGTATCCATTTTCAAATGTACAGCTCAGTAGTGTTGAGTATATTCACCTTGTTGTACGACAGGTCCCCAGAACTTTTCATCTTGCAAAACTGAAACTTTGTAACCCATTGCATATTTAACTCCCCATTCCCCCTCCCCAGGTGCCTTCCCCCCGGAAACCACCGTTCTATTTTGTCTGTTTGAATTCGACTATTTTAGATACTTCCTATAAGAAGTATCATACAAGTACTTGTATTTTCGTGACTGGCTTCTCTCCCTTCACATAATGTTCTCAAGATTCATCCCTGTTGTAGCATGTGACAGCAGATTCTTCCTTTTTAAGGATGAATGATAATCCATTTTATGGAGACATCACATTTTGTTTATCCAATTCATTTGTCAGTGGACACTTGGGTTATTTTCATTTTCTGTCTGTTATCCATAAATGCTGCTATGAACATGAGTTCCAGACCCTGCCATCAGTTAAAGTGAGATGGGGGGGTCTTTGATTATATAAAAAGGAAAAAAAGGTATCAAGTTCATTAATACTAAGTTGGGTGGGTTGTTTTGTTTTGTTTCTATGAATGTCCCTGGAGTCAGGCTGCCTGGGTTCAAATCTCAGCTTTAACACTTACCTGCTGTGTGTCCTGGGACAGCTCACTTCACTTCTCTGCTCTCAGTTTTCCCATCTGCAAATAGGAATACTAACAGAACCTACAAACTTCAGGCTTTTGTGCATGTAAGTGACTACATCCTCGAGGACATTATGATGAGTGCGGAAAACCCAACTTCACAGCATTTCATACTGTATGATCCCATTTATATCACATTCTCAAAGTCACAGAATTAGAGTGACAGAGAACAGACCAGTGTTTGTCAGGGCTTGAGGGTGAGGGGTGGGTGTGGTTCTTAAGGGATAACACGAGACACTTTCTTCCTGATGATGCAACAGTTGTGAATCCTGATGGTGGTGATGGGAAAGACAGAGAAAGAGATATAAAAATTATGAAATTCAACTAAGATCTGTAGCAGACTACTATTGTAGCAAACCCAGTTTTCTGGTTTTGACAAAGTTTTGTGGTTATGAAAGATGTGACTGAGGGAAACTGGGTGAGAATTCTCTGTACCACTTGGCAACTCTTTGTGAGTCTCGAACTATTTCAGAATAAAACATTAGAATAAAAAAACGTTTCTGGCACATTGAAAGCGCTCAACGAACATTAATCATCGTGGCCATAGATCTCCCTATGTGCATCTTTCATCTGGTCTTGTTTTCTTTTCAATTTTTTTTTTTTCCTGGCCAGCTCTAAGCCCCACAAAATTAATAACAAGATCCCTTGAGGAGGGAAAAAAAAATGCCTCCCACTAAATTCCCCCAGACTGAAAGACTTCCCAGCAGAAGGCTTTATAGGCATAGATATAATTATGATTCATCTGTAATTTTCACACCAGCCATTGTCTTACAACTTAGGTAATTATCTAAACAGTGTTTCACAAACCTTGAAACTCACCAGGCATTGCAAAGTTTCCATGCTTATAACAGGAAAAAATAATTAACCAAGTGTTCTGAACACCAGGAGACGCCTTACTTTGTTAGGAGCCCAGCCCGGTGGCGAAAGGCAAGAGAAAAATAAAAACACGTCTTTGCATTTGCCTGTTTATGTGCAACGAAACCTTTGAAGATGACCCAAGTAACATATTCTACTTGTTATGTTTTGAATAAGAGGTGAAGACAGGATAGAAGGCGGATATGCTCATGATTTGTCACTGTGTACCTTTTTTTATAAACATACTTTATTTTTGTACCATGTGGAAATAGTACAATTACCACGTGGAATAGTACAAATACTATTCAAATACTTGGGTAGAAATGATATTACACACACACACACACACACACACACACACACACAGATTCTCATGCAAGTCTCTCTGAGTTCAAACCTAGCTATTTCTTACTGTGTGGACTTGGGAAATGATTCTAATGTCCTCTGGTCTCAGTTTCCCCTGTTTATCGTGAAGACAGCAACAGCAGCAAGGTTTACGGGAAGATAAACAAGTTAATCCACGTAGAGCCCTTCAAGCAGTTCTACAGAGGATGCGTTCAGCATACATTGGCCAGTAATCTTAACATTGCCCCTTTGAGTAAGTAAAAACAAAAAGGTACTTTCTTTTCACCTCTGTTGCAATCCTCACAAACCTAGTCAGAGAGGATTTTACTGAAAAAAAAAATTATTTCTTCTTGTAATGGGAAAGTCATATTTCTTTATCTGTTGTTTTCTTTTTTTTAATTTTTAAGTTTTATTTCTTATTTTGAGAGAGAGAGAGAGAGAGAGTGAGAGTGTGGGAGGGGCAGAGAGAGACGGGGAGAGAGAATCCCAAGCAGGCTCTGTGCTGTCAGGGCACAGCCCTACATGGGGATCGAACCCACGAAACCATGAGATCATAACCTAAACGGAGATCAAGAGTTGAACACTTAACTGACTGAGCCACCCAGGTGTCCCTGTAGTTTTGTTAAAAAGACAGGTTCGTGACTTTATCCCACTAGATTAATTACAACGACACAAGTAAAACTGACTATAATTGCTCGAGGCATGTGAGCTATTTATTATATTATTACTATTGTTATTATTATCATGATCTTAGGTGGGTATCTGGGTGCACAGAGGAGATAGTTCTGGAAGACAACCAGGGTCACCACGACTCACGAATAAACAGACATGATGGTAATTTCCCCAACTTATTAAATCATTACATTGGTAGCAATACTTGGAAATAACAGTGGCTGAGCTCTGAGGTAGAAAATACTTAGTCTTGGGGCGCCTGGGTAGCTCAGTCGGTTAAGCGTCGACTTCAGCTCAGGTCACGATCTCGCGGTCCGTGAGTTCGAGCCCTGCATCGGGCTCTGGGCTGATGGCTCAGAGCCTGGAGCCTGTTTCGGATTCTGTGTCTCCCTCTCTCTCTGACCCTCCCCTGTTCTTGCTCTGTCTCTCTCTGTCTCAAAAATAAATAAACGTTAAAAAAAAATTTAAAAAAAAAAAAAAAAGAAATACTTAGTCTCTTGCCCAGGGTCTCACTGGAGCGGGTCTGACTCCACAGGCCACACTCCCTGCCTTTCCCTGTAGAACCTGAGAGACCCAAGATCAATCAAGATCAGGACTTGAGCTCGCCAAGGGCAAGGTTCAGGTGGCTCCCTCCCCCTGTCTGCAAGGAGTTTGCTTGCACCTCTGTCCCCATCTAGCACCAGAACTGGGTGCTGAGACCCACAGTCCCCCACCCAGGAGAACTTGGGAATCCTTCCTTTGTGCCTCACCCCTTCAACCTCTTATTCTTTCCCTGTGTGCCTCCAAATCCACAAGGGGGCAGTGTTGCCTAGTGGTTAGGCTCACACAGGGTGGGTGATGTGGGGATGAGGGTTCAGATCTCAGTTCTACCACGTTAGCAACTTGGTCGACAGGTAAACAGCTCTTAGCTTCTCCGTGCCTCATTTTTCATCTGTACAGTGGGGGGAGGGGGGATAATAGATCCGATTTCATAGGATATTGAGGAGATTGAGCCAGTTAACGTTTGTGAAGAACCTGGAGAAGTGCCTGGAACAAAATAAGTACTGTTTGTATAGCCTATATGTAAGTTTATATGTAGGTGCTCTGTGACAGTGTATGACGATTATTGTTGTTTTTGTTTTTGTTTTTTTCTGGTTTACTTTATCTCTTGTCTCTTTGTGCCTGAGTCTTTCTGTATTTGTGTCCACTTTTTTCCTCCACTGGGGTCACGGACTCTGCTGCTTCCTGGGGCCAGGCAGGTAACGAAAATGAAGGAAACCGCCGGGTGTGGGCCAGAAAACGGGCAAGCTGTCCCCAGGACAGTGGCCACTCAGAACCTGCTGCTGGTGGATCATGACCGTGGGAATGCAGACACGATATTGACTTTTCAAGAGAAGCTTGAAATTTCCTGATCTGTCAATGTTGGCGGCCAACTGAAAAAAAAAAAAAATGCCCAGAATAGAAAGCCTGGAATAAACCCACACGTATGTGGTCAACTGATCTTAGACAAGGGTGCCAAGAATACAGAATGGCGTGGGGAAAACTGGATATCCACATGCAAAAAAAATGAGACTGGATCCCGGTCTTACACCCTACACAAAAATCAACTCAAAATGGATTAAAGAGGGCGCCTGGGAGGCTCAGTCACTTAAGTGTCCAACTTCGGCTCAGGTCATGATCTCACTGCTTGTGAGTTCGAGCCCCACGTTGGGCTCTGTGCTTACTGCTCGGAGCCTGGAGCCTGCTTTGGTTTCTGTGTCTCCCTCTCTCTCTCTCTGCCCTTCTCCCCCACCTCCCAAAAGTCAATAAACATTTTTTTTTAATTTTTTGAAAATGGATTAGAGATATAAACAGAAGACCCAACACTGTCCAACTCCTGGAAGAAAATAGGGGGGTTGTCTTGGCAATGATTTCTTGAATACGACACCAAAATCACAGGCAACACAAGCCAAAAATAGACAAATGGAATCACATCAACTAAAAAGTGTCTGTTCAGCAAAGGGAACCATCATCAGTGACAGGTGGCCTATGGAGTTCGAGAAAATACTTGCAGACCATATAACCAACAAGGGGTTAATATCCAAACTATATAAGGAACTCCTTCAATTCAATAGCAAAACAAACAAACAAACAAAAAAACCTATAAAACCAGATAACTGGATTTAAAAATGAGTGAAGGACTCGAACAGACATTTCTCCAAAGATGACACAGAAATGACCACCAGGCATATGAAACAATGATGCCACTCATCACCAGGGAAACGGAGATCGAAACCACAAGGAAGTATCACCTTGCACCTGTTAGGATGGCAATTAAAAAAAAAAAATCCAAGGGGCGCCTGGATGGCTCAGTCAGTTAAGTGTCCGAGTTTGGCTCAGGTCACGATCTCCCGATTTATGAGTTCGAGCCCCGTGTCGGGCTCTGTGCCGACAGCTCAGAGCCTGGAGCCTGTTTTGGATTCTGTGTCTCCTTCTCTCTCTGCCCCTCCCCTGTTCATGCTCTGTCTCTCTCTGTCTCTCAAAAAATAAATAAATGTTTAAAAAAATTTAATAAAAATTAAAAAAAAAAATTAAAACCCACAACAGCAAAAAACCCAACAACGACAACAGAGTTAAGTAAGGAGCATTGGTGAGGCTATGGAGATATTGGAATCCTTGTTCACTGTTGGCGGGTGTACAAAATGGTGCTACCACTGTGGAAAACAGTGTGGGGGTTTCTCAAAAAATTAAAAGTAGAATTACTGTATGATCAGGAATCCCACTTCTGGCTATTGAGTCAAAAGAATTGAAATCTGAGTTTCACGTTAGGTTAGCGTCACATCTCGTGAAACACTGTTTCAGGTGTTTGCAAAGTAATATTAATATTAATAACAAAAGTGAATTCTTACAAAGTACTTCCCATGTGCACCAGACTCCGCACCAACTGCTTCACAGGTATTAACTAAGTGAATATTCTCAATATTCCATGAGACAAGTAATATATTTATTCCCATTTCACAGATGAGAAACAGAGGCACAGAGAGGCTTGGTAACTTGCCCACGGTCACTGACCTAGTGAATGGCAGACCTGAGATTTGAACCTTGAGAGGCTGTCTCTTCATCAGTGTGCAATCAGCTGGGAAATTGTTTCTGTGACTGTAAATCAATTTGTTGGTAAGGGCGTTAATTCTTCCCTCCTCGAGGGCATTTGTTCACTCAGCGAATCTTTACTAACAACCTACCACGCGCCAGGCATTGTTCTTGGCCCTGGGGATACAATGGTGACCTTGGCAGGGATGTTTTATCCTCATGGAGGAGCTTGTGTTCCAGTGGAGGAGACAGACACCATGAACAGGTGAAACATTAACGCATCATGTGATTTTGCGGCAGATAAAATAATCCCCATCACAAGGGTGTCCTGTGAATATGCGATCTTACTTGGGGACTTTGCGGGTCTGATTAAAGATCTCGAGATGGGGCGGTTACCCCGGGTTATGCTGCTGGGCACAATGAAACCACAAAGGTTCTTACAAGAGAGAGGCAAGAGGCAAGACGGGCTAAGGAATGCAGGTGCCTCCAGAAGCTGAGAAGACAAGGAAATGGAGTCACCCTTAGAGCCTCCAGAAGGAACCAGTCCAGTGAGACTGCCTTTGGACTTCTGGCCTTCTGAACTGTAAGAGAATAAATCGGTGTTGTTTTAAGCCCGTAAATTTGGGGTGTTTTCTTACAGCAGCAATAAGAAATTGACATAGGTTTATATATAGGTAAGTTTTATACTGATAATCAGGGCGTATATACTGTTAATAAGGATAAAGAAATGGGGCCACTCGAGACACGGGGCCGTCAGGGAAGGATCCTCTGGGGAGGGGATATTTAAGAAGAAACCTGAATAAGGGCAGAGACAGGTAGATATGTGGACAAAGAGCATTCTGGGTAGAAGCAGCAGCCAGCAGCCAGTGCAAAGGTCCTGAGGTGGGGACATGATTTACACATCTAAAAAGCAGCGAGGAGGCAGGTGTGGCTGGAATGGGCAAGGGGGAGAGGGAGGAAAATAAAGTCAAAGTAAGAACAAAGGGGGACAGAGCATGTGTGGGCCTTTGCGTCACGGTGAAAAGTCTAGCTTCTACTCTGAGTGTGATCACAAGTCTTTTAGACCAAGTTTGCACGTTAGTTTTCTTTTACAGCCGAGGGCCATTGTAGATCAGCCCAGCCAAGGATCTGCTGTTTCTAGAACTTTTTATTAGAGATCAGTGACTCTTCTGGGGACCAAGAAAAACAGGGGGGGGAAAATGTCACTGCGTCCCCTCCCCTACCTCCACAACCAGTTTAAAAAGTGCTGTGGCAGTTTCCACTTAAGATCATTTAATTCCAGGGTGCCTGGGTGGTTGAGTCGGTGGAGCGTCCAATTTCAGCTCTGGTCATGATCTGATCTCACAACTCATGAGTTCGAGCCCCACATTGGGCTCTGTACTGACAGCTCAGAGCCTGGAGCCTGCTTCCGATTCTGTGTCTCCCTCTCTCTCTGCCCCTCCCCCGTTCATGCTCGTCTCTCTCTGTCCCAAAAATAAATAAACGTTGAAAAAAAATTTAAAAAAAAATAATAAAAACTAAAAAAAGATCACTTACTACCACTTAAGCTTTGATCTATTTGATTTGGTTCCTATGTTCTCCAAATCAGCCCTGTCCAATCAAAATAGAACATGAACCAAATATGTAATTTAAAATTTTCTAGGGGCGCCTGGGTGGCGCAGTCGGTTGAGCGTCCAACTTCGGCCAGGTCACGATCTCGCGGTCCGTGAGTTCGAGCCCTGCATCGGGCTCTGGGCTGATGGCTCGGAACCTGGAGCCTGTTTCTGATTCTGTGTCTCCCTCTCTCTCTGCCCCTCCCCCATTCATGCTCTGTCTCTCTCTGTCCCAAAAATAAATAAATAAACGTTGAAAAAAAAATTTAAAATTTTCTAGTAGTCACATTCTAAAAGGGGGGGAAAAAGCAAGCAAAAGTTTAATTTTAGTAATATATATTTTTTTAATTTAGAGAGAGAGAGAGTGCGAGCGGGGGGGGGGGTGCGGGGAACGGAGAGAATCTTAAGCAGACTCTATGCTCAGTGCAAAGCCTGATGCGAGGCTTGAATACATGACCCTGGGATCATGACCTGAGCAGAAATCAAGAGTCAGATGCTCAACTGAATGAGCCACTCAGGCGCCCTAGTAATATTTTTATCTTAACCCAACGTATCCAAATTATGATCATTCCAACATGTAATCAATACAAAATTAATAAGATAGTTTACAATCTTTTATACCAAGTCTTCAAAATCCACTGAATACACCTGCAACAGCATCCCCATCCAAATACTAAGTTTTCATCAGAAATAATTGATGTCGGGGCGCCTGGGTGGCTCAGTCGGTTAAGTGTCCAACTTCAGCTCAGGTCATGGTCTCACAGTTTGTGAGCTGAAGCCCCGCGTCGGGCTCTGTGCTGACACCTCAGAGCCTGGAGCCTGTTTCGGATTCTGTGTCTCCTTCTCTCTCTACCCCTCCCCGCTCATGCTCTGTCTCTCTCTGTCTCAAAAATAAATTAAAAAAAAAATTTAGAAATAATTGATGTCTACACAGAGCCTATAAAACTTAGATTTGAAACAGTAGATTCTTGTAGCCAGATGGTTCCAGATGTGCTTAAGACCTTTTCAAAAACTGAATCAGGATTCAAGGCTTACACTTAAATTAGTTAAAATTTGGGGGCGTCTGGGTGGCTCAGTTGGTTAAGCGTCTGCCTTTGGCTCAGGTCATGATCTCACCGTTTGTGGGTCTGAGCCCCGCGTCGGGCTCTGTGCTGACCACTCAGAGCCTGGAGCCTGCTTCGGATTCTGGGTCTCCCTCTCACTCTGCCCCTCCCCCACTCACACTCTGTCTCTGTCTCTCTCTCAAAAAGAGATAAACATTAACAAAAATAAATACACTAGTTAAAATTGAATAACAGTTCAAAGCTCGTTGCTCTACCACACTTGCCACGTTTCAAGTGCTCAATAGCCACCTGTGGCTGGTGGCTGCCGTGTTGAGTGAAGCGGATCTAAAACCCAGGCAGACCGAAATCCACCAGGCAGGAAATGTCTCAGTCACTTCTGGGGTCTCCTGTCCTCCCCTGCAAGGTAGCGACAGAAAACTCAACTTGGTTGGTGCTAGAAAATTGGGGGGGGGGGGGGGTGTCCAGGCCTTTGGTGTGCGGGGTTCCATCTTAACTTCTGCTCCTCTGGTATTTGCTGAGGTCCCTCTCAAACCCTGTTGCTGCAGAGGGGCTGGGACATGCCCCCCGTGGTGGTCCCTATAGCCCACAGCCATCCTGCCGTTGTGCGTGTGGTCAGGATACGTTTCCTGTGGCTCTCCAGGGTGGAGCAGGCTACAATTCTCTCTGTGCCCAGTAAGCCTCTGTGCCACCAGGAGACTGAACACAAGCAGATAACTGGAGACAGAGCTAGAGGAGCAGACAGGCACCAAGAAAAAGCGAGCGACAGGGTCAGAGAGACAGAGAGAAGCGCAGACATTCATGCTTCATCACCACCATCATCTGTTGCCCAACCCCTCATCAGTGCTGTCCACACCTGCTCCTTAGGTGATCTCACACAACCCCATGGCTCTAAACACCACTTCTCCGCTATGACTCCCCACTGCTTCTCATCAGCGCTGACCTCTGCCTGCCCATGCATCCAACCGCTTGGCTCCCGACAGGCACCCCCGGCTCAGCCCTTGCCCCCCACACCTCCTTGCCCGCTTCCACAAATGGCACCACAAGTGGTCAGACCAAGCCTCGGAGACACCGTTGGCGCCTCCTTTCCCCTCCCTGCCCATTTCCCACCTGTCGGTCAGCATGTTGACTCCACCTCCGGGATGAGCCCTGCGCCCATTCATTCCTCTTCTCCCTGGACCACAGCATCGCCCACCTGGGCTGCTGTCACCTTCCGCCTTCGTGTCGGTGTCTGCTCCCTTCTCACCCTACGGTCATTCTTCTCCACGCAGGATGTGTCTAAAAAGTAAATAAGATCGTGTCACTCCCTTCTACCCCTGTGCTTAAAACCCATTGCCCTTAAAATAAACCCAAATTTCTTCCCCAGCATTTACACCCCTGCATCATCTGCCCCATTCCTTCTCCCTGCTCTGCCTCGCATACCCCGAGTTCTCTCTCTTTCCTGCAAGGTTCACATGGCATGGCGGCTGTCAACCTAAATGTCCCTTCTTCTGTCTCCCCAACCATCATCTTGTCCACAGAAGGTCCCCCGCCCCCGCCCCCGTCACTCGACGGTCACCTGTGTTCTTTGCACACACACGACTGCCATATATTGCCTTGCACTTTTTCTGCTTGTCTCCCCCACTAGGATGTGAGCCCCGTGAGCACCAGAATTTGCTTGCTCCGTCCTGCGTCTCAAGTTGGGACAGCAGGAGCTCAGAGCATGGCAGGGGTGCAGTTGCTTTTTACCGAGCGAGGGCTTCGTCTTACTCCCACTTACTGGGCACCTACGATATGCCTGACACGATGCCAAGCCACTTTCCCCGCGCTATGTCTTTGGAGGTATCTGGGGAGCGAGGAATAACAGTGCCCCTGTTTTACAGATGAGAAAAATGGAGGCTTAGAGGGATTCAGTCACCCCAGGGTTTCAAAGGTAAACCATGATGCAGTCTGGATTTGAACCCAGAAGGGTTTGCTGGGGAAGCACAGCAGGGGGCAGAGAGAGAGAGAGAGAGAGAGAGAGAGAGAGAGAGAGAGAAAATAAGAGAACATGAGACAGAGCAAATGAGAGAGAACAGGAGAGAATACGAATACGAGGGAATGAGAGACAGAACCAAGAAAGAAGTGAGGCTCTGAGTCCCCTCTGGGTCGCTGCTCCCAGCCCCTCGGGCCCCCTGACCTTAGCCTGACACCAGGGCAGCCCGGAGAGCTCTGAGATGGAAACTTGCAGCACCTGACCCCAGGAACGTGTCCCCAGGGGGCAGGCCAGCCCAGCCGGGGATGCTTATAAGTCCCATGGGGGCCCCTTCAGGAGGCAGCAGGCGGGAGCACAGCCCAGCGCAGGATCCCGGCGCCCAGAGGCAGCGAGGTGAGCGTCCCCGCGGTGCCCGCCCCGCCCACCGCCCCTAAGGGCGCAGGCTGCCTACAGTGCCGCGTCACTGTGAACCTCAGCCCCCAGACCCTGGGTCTCTAGGTCTCTCCAAAAAGGTCTCTCGCGCTCTCTAGTTAGGAATGTCTCTTCATCACTCTCTCTGACTCTGCTCTGTGTCTCTGAATATCTCTGTCCGTGACTCTGGCTCTCAGTCTGTCTCTGATTATCTCTCGCAAGTGCTCTGTCTCTGTCCCCAAGTCCGATCCGCGGGCCACGTCTCCATGCTCCTACTCTTCCAGTTTAGAGACAGAGGGACACTTCCTCCGTCCCTTCCTCTCCACCTAATTCTCTCTCTTTCCGCCTTTCTCTTCTCCCTCTTTCTCTCTCCCTCTCTAAATCTCTCTGGGTTCTGGGGCTCTGGGCTGGGATCTCCAAACCACGATGCGGGTGTTGGAGGGCAGGGGTGGCATACACAGGTCCTTGTCTGACCAGTAATATCCTTAAGGGGACAGTAAGAGAGGGAGACAGAGAAAGATGGAGAGATTTGGGCTGTGCGTCCCCAGACTCACCAGAGACTGACCCCCGTGCCCAGGTGCTGGAGTGATGACCACAGCAGGAAACCCCTGGGGCTGGTTCCTGGGGTACCTCGTCCTTGGTGTCACAGGTATCTGAGTGTGTGTTGTGGGTGTGTGTGTGGTTTGCACGCCTCTGTGTGTGACACAGTGTGATGGGCTGTGTGGTCAAACCCGTGAGAGTCACTGTGTTACCGGGTGAAGGTCAGACGGTCTGGGCCTCGGAATATGCTGTGGAGTGACAACGGTGGATGACGCTGTGAGGACACGGGAAGCCCAGGGTGCCGCTGACAGGGAGGTCGTGCTTCTGGGAGAGTCGCCCATTGCCGGAAACCTGTGCCTACTTCCTGGGTCTCTGATCCACGGACTCCCAGGGGCCCACGTCGCCCCGGGGTTTCTGTGTGAGCCGGCTTGTCGCTGGTGCGACTGTGGAGGAGGCTGAGCCGGGGAGGGAGTGACTCTGAGGGCCACCAAGAGCGACACTGCTTCCCTTGAGCGTCTGACTGTGTCATCCTTGTCTCTGCGCCACATATGAGGGGCTCTGCTTACGCTAGGGGACTGTGGCCCCGGGTACTGCACGAGGCTGGTGTGGCACTTGTGGGGGAGCGGGGACCGGGGGGAGGGAGAGACAGAGGAGACGGCAGGTGGGTCTTGGAGATGGGTGTGACTGGCTCAAAGCTGAAACTCCCCTGGAAGACAGACCCTTCTCCTTTACTCTGATCTCCGCTTCCGGAGTCGTATCCCACCCCTGGAAGCCTGATCTGGCCCAGAAAATCCCTGCACCAGGACCCCGCCCCCGGGAGGTCTAGTCCCACCTCCTGAGCCGGCCTCCGCACTCCTCACACCGCCCCTGGGATCCCTGACTCCACCCATGAAGTCCTGGTCCCGCCCTCAGCCCCGCCCCGCGGCACTGGCCACGCCCCCCCTGCACTGAGACCCCCGCCCCCAAGAGCTCTAGTCCTGCCTTTTGAGCCTGCCCGCCAGCCGGGCCCACGCCCCCGCATCGATCCGTGCGCTTAGGAGCCCTGTTTCCACCCTGAGACCATCCCCAGTCCTGACGAGACCCTTGAAGCCATGACCACGCCCCTAGCCCGTGGCCACGTGCCCAGGAGCCCGGTTTCCACCCGGAGCCCGCCCCCATCCCTGATCCGCCCTCAGGATCCCAGGCCTCGGGTGGCGGCAACCACATCATAAACGGCGAGGACTGCATCCCGCACTCGCAGCCCTGGCAGGCGGCGCTGTTCACGGAAGACGAATTTTTCTGCGGGGGCGTCCTGGTGCATCCGCAATGGGTGCTGTCAGCCGCACATTGTTTCCAGAAGTGAGTGCCAGCCTGGGTGGGGGCGGAGGCAAGGGCCTGGGGCAGGGTGGATGGAGTGGCGGCGGTGGGGGGCAGGGGTGCCTGGAAGTAACTTTAGCTCAGCCTCGGTGCTGAGAGCGGAAACCTCTGTAAAGCAAGACTCTGCAAGGGAAGTGGGGGCTGTTGGCTTTGGACTCAGGCAGCCCAAGAGCGAAATCCCAGCTCAGCTGCTGAGTCACCAGTGAGTTAAGACAAATTCTTGTCGCTGGATAAATTGGGTGTGTGGGCGAGGATTTGAGATCACAGATGGGTAGCTCCAGGCGCCGCGCTTAGCGAGGAGGATGGGGTTGGGATAGGGGGGGGGGGGCGCGGAGATGGGGTTGTGGAGATAACGGTGTTGCCACAAAACTAATCCGTCCCCCATGGCCCTCAGGTCCTACACCATCGGTCTGGGACTGCACAGTCTTGAGGCCAGCCAAGAACCAGACAGCCTGATGATGGAGGCCAACTTCTCCATACAGCACCCAGAATACAACAAACCTTTTATCGCCAACGACCTCATGCTCATCAAGTTGAAAGAGTCGGTGCCCAGGTCGGACGCCATCCAGAACATCAGCATCGCCTCCCAGTGCCCGACCGCTGGGGATTCTTGCCTCGTTTCTGGCTGGGGTCAGCTGATGAATGGTGAGCTCACGAGTGTGCGTGTGTCCGCCCTCTCTGAGGGGTTCTCCTCCCGGCCAGAGGGGCTGACCCCGGGCTCTGCGTGGCAGGCAGGCAGCCCCAAGTGCTCCAGTGCGTGAACATCTCGGTGGTGCCCGAGGAGATCTGCAGCGCGTTCTATGCCTCCGTGTTTCACCCCAGCATGTTCTGTGCCGGTGGAGGACAGGACCGGAAGGACTCCTGCAGGGTGAGAGATGGGGGACAGGGGAAGGAGGGGAGGGGACGGGTGGGGGGGATGGAGCAGGGAGGGAGGCAGAGACACACAGGGGTACAGGGGAGAAACAGACACGGGGAGATGAATGGAGACACAGAAATAAACATGAGAGTAAAAATAAACAAAGAGAGAATGAGAAATAGAGACAGAGATAGTGGAGGCAAACACACACACACACACACACACACACACACACACACAGAAATCCCTCAGGGAGAAAGAGAGAGATAGACTCATAGAGATGAAATGCAAAGAGAAATAGGGGATTTGAAAAAAAAAAAACAGAATATGCAAAGAGATGCACAGAGTCTCCCAGAGACTCTGGGAGTCAGAGACAGAAAAACAAGCCATAGGGGGAGATTAAAAAACAAACCGAATAACGACAAACCCAGGAGAATCGAGCGGCTGTTGGGACCTAGGGGACCAGAATTCCCTAAGGTCAGGGCTCTGGAAGGGACCTCTGAGGTGTGTGCGGTTATCTTTTATTTCCCTATCTTAGTCTCTTGGTGTCACTGGTTCCCTTCTGACTTCAATCCGTCTCCACCTCTCCGTGTTTTGGATTCTCCCTCTCTCTCCAACAACAGGGTGACTCTGGGGGCCCCCTGGTCTGCAACGGGTCCCTTCAGGGCCTCGTGTCTTTTGGACAAGTCCAGTGTGGCCAACCCTATGTGCCAAGCGTCTACACCAACCTCTGCAAGTTCACTGACTGGATACAGAAAACCATTCAGGACAATTAACTTCTAGAACTTGGACCCAAGAAACTCAACCCCTAAATATAGGCTGCAGAAGGGATTCAGGAATTTGGGTTCCCAGTGCCTTCCTCCCTCAGGCCCAGGAGTCTAGGTTCCCAACCCCCTTCTCCCTTAGCCCCAGGAATCCAATCCCACCAAGAATCTTTTCCTGTACTCAGTGCCCCCTAGTGGCACAATGTTGACCCAGCCTTACCAGCGGCAGAGAAAGTTGGTGTTTCACTTTTGTCCCTTCTCTTAAGCCCAAAAATAAAGTCTAAGAGAAACACAGGCTCTGTTTGGACTGTCTTCCTCGCTTTCATTCCAATTCAAAGGATTCTAGCAAATAGCTTTTCCTCCTTGGGCTATTGGAGGGCCATTGGATTCCCAAAGAAGGAGATAATGTTTGAGAGGTTAAGAGAATCTGATTCTGTGGATGTTACCCAATTTCAAAAAAGTCAAGTCAGCAAATGGCAAATTAATGAGGTTTTTTCCTTGCTTAGTTTATTTACCTATGGTTGACTTACTTTTGGTTTTATCTTCCTAAGTGCATTTTAAGAAGTTTTCATTTGTATCTGCCTCAGAACCCTGCTGCTGTAACTAGGGGATGGTGAGAAGAATCATGGAGAGATATGGAGACTGAGGGCAGAGATGGGAGGGGGGAGACTGAGGGCCCAAGGAATTGTTATCATACTCTTTCCTGATAAATTATATTAATAAGAACATACTACTAAGAATTTCTATTCAAGAATATATTCATAAGTATATTATTTGGGAATCTATTCATCTGGAGATATTCCTCAAAATATATAGAGTAAGGAGTAAAATAACTAAAAGTGAAAAAAAAAAACCCATCCCCACTCATCAAAAAGGACTTAAAGATGTTTCTCGGGGGTGCCTGAGTGGCTCAATCAGTTGAGCATCCGACTCTTGGTTGCAGCTTGGGTCAGGATCCCAAGGCTTGCATCAAGCCCCATGCTGGGGCCTACACTAAGTGTGAAGCCTGCTTAAGATTCTCTCTCTCTGTCTCTCTCTTGGGGCACCTGGGTGGCTCAGTCGGTTGAGCGTCCGACTTCAGCTCAGGTCACGATCTCGCGGTCCGTGATTTCCAGCCCCGTGTCAGGCTCTGGGCTGATGGCTCAGAGCCTGGAGCCTGCTTCCGATTCTGTGTCTCCCTCTCTCTCTGCCCCTCCCCCGTTCATACTCTGTCTCTCTCTGTCTCAAAAATAAATGTTAAAAAAAAAATTTTTTTTAATAAAAAAAAAAGATTCTCTCTCTCTGTCTCTCTCTGTCTCTCCCTCTGCCCCTCTCCCCTGATCACATGCTCGCTCTCTCTCTTGCTCTCTCTCTAAAAAAAGTAAAAATAAAAAAATAAAGATGGCTCTTAGAAAATAATAGAATGGAGGCTGGCTGGCTCAGTTGGTAGAGCATGTGACTCTTGATCTCAGGGTTGTGAGTTCAAGCCCTACATTGGACATGGAGCCTTAGAAAGAAAGAAGGAAAGAAAGAAAGAGAGAGGGGGGAGGGAGGGAAGAAGGAAGGAAGGAAGGAAGGAAGGAAGGAAGGAAGGAAGCAAATACAACAAACAAGATAAAAATGAATAAGGACACAGGTGATCTGAACAATAGGATTAACAAACTTTATTTAGGGGTACCTGAGTGGCTCAGTTAGTTAAGCATCAGACTTCAGCTCAAGTCATGATCTCATGGTTCGTGAGTTCAAGCCCTGAGTAGGGCTCTGTGCTGACAGCTCAGAGCCTGGAGTCTGCTTCGGATCCTGTGTCTCCCTTTCTCTCTGCCCCTCTCCCCCCTCTCAAAAAAAAAAACATTAAAAAAAAAAAAACTTTATTTAATTGTTACATATAGAACATTGGACCCAGTATCTGAAGAATACACAATCCGCCCAAAACACACATATCTACCAGAATGGCTAAAATTAAAAAGAATCGCAGTACCGAGTGTTGGTTAATGTGTAGAGTGGCTGTGCGCGTCGGGCTGGGGGCGGGGCTTCATCTCTGGGGTGGGCCCTGAGAAGAAGAGGGAACACTTTTCCTCAGCTGGGGAAAGATGTCAGCGGGGGAGAGGGGTTGCGACTGGGGATGGGTTGCCGCGGAATTGCTTGTGGATGGAATTGAGATGGGCCATCTCGGGTGGGAGCGCAGATGAGGGGGAGGCTGCCAGGGCCCTGCCGAGCCGGGTGGGGGTGTGGGGGAGGGGTGTGCCCATCCACAGCAGCCTACAGCATCAGGCTGGGTCCTCACGGCCTTGGTGCGCCAGCCAGACCTCATGCTCACCAACCACAGACGGAAGTCAGCACCCACAGGGCAGGATTCGGTCAGCAGCAGCCACCTGATGTCTGGCTGGCACTTACGTCCCAGCGTGGGCTTTTCAGTCACTGTCGCCGCCCATGTGCCCGTGGGGGGACGGGGGGGTCTCTCCCTAACAGCTCTGTCCCCAGTCCGTGTCTCTGAGCCTGGGTCCTGTCCCTAGGCGACAGCCCAAGCGTCCTGCAGCACGTGAACTCCCCAGTGGTGTCTGAGGGGGTCTGCCTCCAGTGCTGTGCGCTGGCACTCCTTCTACCTCAGTTCCCTCTTGATCCCCTCTCTTTGGGGCCTCATGGGCAGCGGGGCTGAGGAAACTGTATTCCTTGGTTCACGGACCTTTGACTCAGCATCCGTGACCGGCCCCTCCACTGTGTTCATATTCGTTTCACCGACTCACACCCTCCACCGACGATTCCCTCTTGGCCCCATAATCCACTCCCACTCCCCACTCCTGAGAGGCACCCCTGCTAGTGTTTTCACTGGACATCGTGACTTGACTGTGCTCTGCAGAATGAGTATTTGTGAGCACGCGTTGTAATTTATGTAAAGCTGTTATGCTCCATAACTCATGGTGTGTTCACGCATTTTCACTCATGGCTGTGTTTTTAAACTCCATCCTTGGTGTCCATGCGTCTGCTTTGTACTTCCTACTCTGCTCGGGGCCTCATGGGGATGGTCTAGCACATGTCCCACAAAGAACACGGCCACCCCTGCCTTAAGGGTGTCTCTGCCGAACCTGATGTCTCCAGACATTGCCTAATGTCCCCTGGAGGTTAGGGGCCAGAGTGGGTGGGAATTTCCCCCATTGGAAAACCACTGGTCTTCCCCTTCTGTCGACCTCAAAGGGCCGTGGACCTGGGGCGGCGAAGGAACTGAGAAAAAGAGATGACGGTGTAGCGAGGCACAGGGGACCCCGAGCCAACAGCCGGAGGCCCCAAGGTTTGTTGTACATCTTCTTATATACGTTCTCAGGAAAAACAGATCAGCAATGATTAACAGAAACTTAGCAAAGCATGTCCACAATGTACATCTGATTCAGCTATTGTACGTATCTTGCGTAGGAGAGCAGATACGTACGTTCTGATAAGAATCTTTACGACAGAAGCAAAGACAAAGACGGGAGTGAACGCACTGTGCCATATACAGCTGGCTTCCTTTGAGCAAAACATCCTTATGTGCGTACTAAAGAACAGACCACGTTTCCCAAGGGCTGATTCACTCAGGTCCTCTCAGGTCGTTTTTAACCTTACAATCTCCATCTCGAGTTCTCTCAGATCTTGGAGCCTGAATGAATATGCGCCTCTGGTCATTGTAGTGTTCTGTTTCCCACACCCTTCCCCTTCGGGACACAGGCTGGGTGGGTCCTCCACATCTGGAAAAGCCAGAGGATGCCAGATTTTCATGTGTATTTGATTTGAGTAAGGGGAGGGGGAAGGCAGGAGCATTCAACTGTTGGCCAATACGGTCTCTTTCTCCACTGCACGTAGGGCATCACTTTGGTGTAGACAGCAGGCGTAGTGGGGCAGCGACATGGGATGTGGCCCCAGGACGTGATTCCTTGAAGCATACCATCACAGATCAGTAGGGTCCCTGAGTCCCCCTGCAGCACAAGGGGGAGAGAATGACAAAGGTCAGCGGTGGCGGCAGGGTTCTGCCTGTTAGAGCCCCAGCTCTAACACCTGGGCTCACAGAGCTCGAGACAGCGACTCCCCAGCCCCAGGAGAGGACACAGTTCTCTCCAGAGTCCATTGCCAGAGGGCCAGAGGGATTCCAACAAAGGTGACAGTGGCTCAAGTCCTGGTCAATGGGGATGGGACTTTAGGGTCCAATTTCTGTGCAGGAGGCAGGGTCCAGGAGAATAGTCCCAGCTGACAGGTCAGTGGGGAAGAGGAGCGGATTCCATCTACAGGACCTTCTACATTCAGGACTCATCTCTGATGTCACTTCTCCGAAACAGCTTTTTTTGACAGGATGCACCTCCACAGGGCACTGGGGAGCCATGGGAGGAGCATGGTCAGTTCTGAGATGAGAATGACCCACTGGGGCAGGACGGGGATGGAATAGAGGGGGGGGGAATGAGGGACAGAGGCGGGTGAAGAAGTCTGGAGGTGCTAAAAGGCCTGATCTGGGCTGGGGCGTAGGAACAGAGAAGGGGACAGTCAGTGAGAGCCGGGAGGCAGGAGGGACCAGGCTTGGGGAGGGATGGGTTGGGGGAGGGGAAGTTAGGGGTGTGCCCCAGAGACTGGGGGGCTCACAGACCCAGGGGGTGGAAGAGGAAGAGCAGGGCTCTTGGTGGGAAATGCTGGGCTCAAGTGGGGCTTGAGGAGGTGAGAGGCTGGGCTCCCACCTGCGTGTTGTGAGGGGGGGACGTCGTGAGTGTAGATGTGTCCTTGGAGCTGCTCAGCTGAGAGACTGGGGCCAGAGCTCAGATCATCCTGAGTCCCATCTGCCCCTCTCCTCACTCGCACTCGCTCAGCACACCCTGAGGGCTCCCTTTAGAGGTATCAGGAGTGGACCCCTTCTCCCTCCCTGCCTGCGCCCCCGCTAGCCCAGTCCTCACTCCGCCTCTCCTCAGCCCTGTGGTCTGACCCCCCGCACAGATGCCCGAGGGACCCGTGAGGTGAGGCCCTGTCCTGCTTCTGCTCAGCATCGCCCACGGCCCCTGGGTCCCTCAGAGGAACGGCCGCGTCCTCCCCGTGGTGCCAGGTGAGGCCCCTTTCTTCCCTCTGGCGTCACCTTCCCCCCTCCCCTTGCTCCCTGGGCTCCATCCACACTGGCCCCGCTGACACCCTCACACACACCAGGCCCGCCTTCCCGGCCTCCTCTTCCCCCACGTTCCGCGCCGCACGGCTCACCCTCACCTGCTGCAGGTGTTTCCTCCCTGTCTCCCCTTCTGCACTCCTTCTCCTCCCCCCTCACACCTGCTGTCTCCCCCAGCGCCACTGGGTCACTCCTGACATGCACTATCCCTTCTGGGTCAGGTTCACTGTTTCTGCCTGTGCCCCCTGGCACAGTGGGGCCCCAGGAGGGGCGCTGTTCTCTGTCTGGCCACTGCGGGCTTCTCAGGGGCTAGGTTGGTGTTGGGCACGTGATGGATGCTGAGCTGATACGTGCTGCACGGAGAAGGGGGTGGACTGTGGTGTGGACGGAGGTGCGGGTAGTGCCGGATGGGGCGTGGGATAGGGTAGGGCAGGCGCGGAGGCCCTAGGGGGCGGGGCTACAGCTGGGCTGCGCAGTGGGACAGATGCCAGGTGAACCCTCCCACCCCAGTTCTGAATCTGGTACCCCCCCCCCTCCAAGCCACGCATGGCCCCAAGGGCACAGGCTGGCTCACCAGACACTTGTCACTGTTGCCCTCTCAGGGTCTGGCGCATAACATGTGATCTGTCACGTTCTGGGAGTGGGCCTTGGCACATTCATCACTGGGCAGCAGCCTGAGGTCCACACACTGGACATCGCCTATGTATGTGACTAGGACCCGGGGGGAAAAGGGCTGTGGCCAGACTCCTGGTGGCTCCTCAGCCCCTCCTACCTCAGACCGTGGAGTCCGGGTCCCCAGCCCCCTCTTCCTTACACCCAAGTGTCTGGGCTCCAGGCTGCACAGTCTGGCCCTGGAGTGTGCTTACCAGGTTGGATGCTGCCCCAGCCAAAACTGTAGCAGATGCTCTGCAATTTGGGTTCCTGGACGGGCAGGCTCAGGATCCTCACAGTTTCTCTTTTCTGGACGGGCTCTGCCAGGCGGAGCAGCGTGAGGTCACGGCTGTAGTGCTCTCCCGGAAGGCGGGTGTGGTTCTCCAGGAGACTCAGGTTGAATCCAGGGTGGGGGAAGCTTGTAACTCAGTCGAATAATTGGGCTGTGCCTTCCCTCTCAAACAGCCAGAGCTGGTAATAGCTGGGGGAGAGAGAGGGTCCCAGGGAGTGAGGAGAGAGGAGGGGGAGGAGATGGGGCCCGGGGCCCTGGGGGGGGGGGGTCCCGGAGAGAGAGGAGTAAACACGGAGAGAGGCCGTGCAGGAAGGATTTAGAGTCATGGAGAAATAGAGGCCTTGAGGAAACAGACGGTTGTAACAGCATGAAGGGCAGATCCAGAGACAAAGAGAAGCAGTGAAAAAGAGAGAGCTTGAAACAGAAGCGGGCACGAGGCAGAGGGGAGAACAGTGAGCCAGGAGGAGCACAAAGGAGACAGGAGAGGAAGAGAAAAGGCAGCAACCCTGAGAAAGGGTCCCAGGGAAGAAGCAGGAGTGAAGGACCAGACAGGGAAGGAGAAGGAGCAGCAGGCCAAGTGACAGAAAGACAAAGAAGCAAAGGAAGACAGTGAGGAATACAGGCGGTGGGGGTGGGGAGGCAGCAAGAGAGAGAACAGGGAGGGAGGACGGGAAGGGCGGGGGAGGGGCCTGGGACCTGCTCAGGTGCAGCTGGGGCTGTGGGGTGGGGTCCCCAGAAGAAGGTGGCCTGGTCCCAAGCCCAAAGTCAGCATCCCCCTCCCTCCCTCTCCCCTCCTCCCACTCCTTCCCCTTCCTCTTCCTCCTCCTCCCCCACCTCCTCCTTCCTCCAGGGCTCACACTACGCTCAGGCTGAAACCAGCCCTTCCCTGTGTCCCCCTAGAGTGGATCACTGTCCTGGAGGGAGAGACTGAGCAACGTGAGAAGACCCCCTCACACAGAGACATGTCATGACAATCACTTCCTTTTCTCCAGGGTCTCCCTCAGTCCCATCCTGGGGGGGGGGGGGGCGGGCGGTGCTCGGCAGTGATGGAGAGGGAGTGAGGCAGAGACCCAGAGACAGAGGTGGAGGGTGAGACATACAGTGACAGGGATATGGCAGAGGGACCCAGAGATGGACAGAGACATGGAGAGACACACAGTCCTCTGCTGGGGAACATGACAACGAGGAGGGGCTAGGAGACATATAAGAGAGACTGGTAACCTAGTCTGGGGTGGACTGGAGTGGCATAGGCTGGGGTGCTGGATGGGAGGGAAAGGGCTTATTGGGGAGGTGAGAGCAGCATGAAAGCCCCAGCGCACTCCCCTTTCTGCATCCCCCACCCCTCTGTCTCACCAATCTCAACTACGGACAGGGCAAGGCACAGAACCAGGAACCGCATGGTGACAGAAGTGTCCAGAGGCAGGCAGGTGGTGAGCTTGCAGCTGAGGAGCCTCCCTGAGGAGGCTTTTAAAGCCTTCGTCCACTGAAGGCTCCCCTTCTGCCCCCCTGGTACCCAGATGCTGGCCAAGACCATGCCTTTGCTGCCAGAGGCTGAACAAACTCCTCCCAATCCCAGAGCTGTGGAAGTTGTCTGTCACCAGTAGATCACCCTGGATGCACTCATGCATTCCCAGGGAATGAGGGCAGACGGGGGAGAGCTCCTATAGCTCATGAACCTTGATATAGGGGACAGAGCCCAAGAGGAGAGGCCCAGCATAAACAGGAAAAGAGGGTAGGATAATCGCTGATTCTCAATACAACGCTTCAAATGCCTAAACTCCAAGTAAGTCCCTCGCACCCCAAGACCTAGTGTGTTGTGTTCTGAAATGCCAGCACCACTGGGCAAGGAGACTCCCAAATCCCTGCACAACTATGAGCCAAACTGTCAGCACTTTAACTTCTCAAGTTCCTGACACCAAAGCTCTGGCATTCAGAACTCCCTAATTCTGGCACTCTTACACCCAGAATCTAGTTCCCCAAATCTCTTGTTCCTCCCATAATAAAATCCTGTTGTAGTCCCAGAGATCCACATGCCTAGCACCTCCTAACCCATGACAGTCCAGGAGTCCACCAAAACTATTTCATTTAGCTCTTTAGCATTTCAAAACCCAATGTCCTTCAAATAATGTGAGATTACAGTGACCCCCCCCCCCCCGCCCAGTCCTCATTCTCCAGATGTATGCACTCAACGCTCCAGGAATGATTCCTGTTGATGTGCCCTTTCCAAATCAAGAACATCCTCACACAAAATCCAATTCCCCCTCCCCAATGAAGCTATTTAGATCTCACGAACCAGACTCAGACAATTCAAGATTAAGTGGCATTGGAAATTATTTTTTGAGTTTCAGAAGTGAATCAGGAATGAGACCCTTGCAGCATCCACTATTAACCCTATAAGATTCCATTTATTTCCAAGAAATAGGTTATTTCAAATATTCAGTAACCACAGCAGTTAACATAAGTCTACCTCTAAATGTGTCTCAAGAATTTGATAAAAATGAGCCACCTGGGTGGCTCAGCTGGTTAAGTGTCAGACTCTTAATTTAAGCTCAGGTCATGATCACATGATTCATGAGATCAAGCCCCCTTTGGGCTCTCCTCTGACAAGATGAAGCCTGCTTGGGATTCTCAACCTCTCTCTCTCTCTCTCTCTCTCTCTCTCTCTCTCAAATAAATAAGCATTAAAAAAAAAGAATTTTATGGGGCGCCTGGGTGGCTCAGTTGGTTGAGCACCCAACTTCAGCTCAGGTCATGATCTCACGGTTCGTGGGTTCGAGCCCCGCATCAGGCTCTGTGCTGACAGTTCGGAGCCTGGAGCCTGCTTCAGATTCTTGTCTTCCTTGCTCTCTCTGCCCCTCCCCTGCTCACACTCTGTCAATCTCTCTCAAAAAAAAATAAATAAATAAACATTAAAAAACTTTTTTTATATAAATAAATAAATAAAAAGAATTTTATAAAATCTTCCCCCTTTCCTAGGTGAGAAACTAGAGAAACTCCAGTATAATGAGCTCAAATAACTGAACCGAAATAAACACAATTTAAGACCATGAGGTCTAAGTTAAGATGTATACTAAGCCAGTGGACTGACCTCTCCCACACAGAGATTCCCTGAGACTCTCCTGTGAAGAGAATCAAGGATTCCCTGAGACTCTCCTGTGAAGGGAAGTTTGCCTCAGCTTGCATGAGAACCCACTGGATCCAAAGACCTCTAAACCATCCTAATCCCTGTTCACAACCCCAGTCAAAGCCTGACCTAACCAAAACCCAAACAAACTTAGCCTGACCCAGTTCAACCTAACTCAACACAACCCTCAGCCTAACTCAACTCAACTCAACTCAACTCAACTCAACCGAACTTAAACTAACCCAACTCAGCCCAATCCAATTTAACACCATCTGATCCAGTCACAGCGTACCCAACCCCAGCCCAAACCTAACACTATCCAATCCAACTGCGCCTGACATCTCCAACCCAACTAAACCTAACCCAAGCCAACCCCCACATCTGCACTCATTTAAAACCAAACCCAACCCTTATCCATTGTCACAGTCAACACAACCCCATACCTAGCTCCATGCTTTTCATATCCCAAACCAAACCTATCTACATTCCCAATTCAGTGTGCACGTATTTTCCATCTATCCGCAAACCAAACCCACTTCCGATCGCAGAGTCCAACTCATGCTATTCCTAAACTACCCCGACTCCGTCAATCCCAAACCCAACCCAAGCACAATCTTATCCCCGTGTCTAACTCAACTCCAGCCCCACCCTCTGTTCTAAGTGATTGTCATATTCTATCTCCAAACCTACAGCTAGCATTTTCTCTGCCCAGTGCAGGCAAACCCAATTGCATTCCAACTCTTAAAACCTCCCATATTCCTCTTCCCCTCCCCACCATGATCCACTCTGCTCTGACTTCACAAGAATCCGTGCCTCCACCTTCCACACATGCACACACTGTGGTGTCCATCAGGTGCCCTGGATAGGCACAAGATGTGGCTGAGATAATGCTGATGTTGGCACAATGTAGCATATTTGGGAGACTCACCGGGGAGGACATAGACTTGGAGCAAACTCATAAGATCAGGCCCTTGCCCACTCTGTCCAGAAGTCCTTGAGACATCCTGAAAGGCCCAAATCTAAAGCACGTGGCAACCCTCAGCTCCCTAAGGTCCCATGCACACAAAGGGGTGGATGTGAGTAGTGCACAGTGCTGGGCACATGACTGGAGAAGTGCACAGGCTAGTGGTAGCAGCATGACATTTTGGCGGTGGCTACGCCCTCCCTTGTAATGGATTTGCTGGAGGATGTGGGATACCGACCACAGTTGTGCTGGGACACCTCGCACACACAGATTGTACTCACCCAAGTGGACCCTCATGGGTCTGCTCATGCAGGGGGGTGGGTGTTTGCAAGTGGAATGAGGAGTAGATGGGAAGATCAAAGAATGGGCAACTCTTATTCCCTTGACCCTTTGGGAATCTGGATATCCCATTACCTTTCCTCCTGACCCTGGAGCCAATTGTTCCAGCCTCCTGGGACCAACAAGTCTTAAGCCACACACACCTGGAGCTCAACTGCCAAGTTCCAGCCTTTCCTTCCTCAGGATACAGGATTCTGAGACCCCCTAGGCCATTCCCACATGAGAACCTCAGGGGATGGGCCCTTCCCAGTCTCCTCACTCATCCCTCGGGGACCTAAGATTAGGGAACCCACACTCCTCTTCACCCAGGACCTTGACCTCCAGCCTCATCCTCCATCAGAACCCAGGAATCTGGGGGTGCCTGGGTAGCTCAGTTGGTTGAGCGTCCGACTTTGGTTGCGGTCATGATCTCACAGTTCATGGGTTTGAGCCCCGCGTCGGGCTGACAGCTCAGAGCCTGGAGCCTGCTTCCGATTCTGTGTCTCCCTCTCTCTCTGCTCTTCCCACTCACACTCTATCGCTCTCTCAAAAATAAATAAATATAAAAATTAAAAAAAAAAAGAGGGGTGCCTGGGTAGCTCAGTTGGTTGAGCATCCGACTTCGGCTCAGGTCATGATCTCACAGTCTGTGAGTTCGAGCCCCGCGTCTGGCTCTGTGCTGACAGCTCGGAGCTTGGAGCCTGCTTCGGATTCTATGTCTCTCTCTCTCTCTGTCCCTCCCCTGCTCATGTTCTGTCTCTCTCTGTCTCAAAAAAAAAAAAAAAAATACACACACATTAAAACAAAACAAAACAAAAAGAACCCAGGAGTCTGGGTTCCTTCCCCACTCAAACCCAAGATTTTTGATCTCTAACCACACCACCTCAGGATCCTGAGCCTTGCCCTCATCCCCAATTTGACAGTGTGCTGCAAAAAGCACAGTGTAGGGAAAGCATCTCAGTTCAAGTGTCTGTGTTTGCATATGGCCAGACCAATCTCTGACATGTTCAGGAACTAGATGGGAGATGAGAGAACCAGGTTAGGCAGGGGGAACCAGCGAGTGGTAGATAGTGTTTAACAATGGAATGATGTGGTTGTCCTGAGGCTGACCAGTGTTGACAGACAATTCTCTGTGGGCCTTTCAGGGCCTTTCAGGTGTTTGCACATCTTCTTGGCAAAGGTATTCACACTTTTTTTTTTTTTTCTGGACTGTCTTTTCAAGGATGTTTGGATAGAGGCAGGCTTGTGAGATAGTATCTCCTTGAGAGCAGGTTGTCTTATTGTCCTAGATAATGAAGATAAGGTCTCCCTTACAACAGATTTGTTTGCTGTCAGAATAGCAAATATGTTCCTCCAGAGCAAGTCTGTTTGTGGTCCAGGATGATAAAAAGAATATCTCTCTCCAGGGCAAAGGTCAGGCAGGTTTGCTGACAATCCCTTATATTAGGTTAAAAAAAAAAAAAAAAAAAAAAAGCTCACATTCTGGAAATGGGTAAGCATATTATTTATTAACTATTCAGTTAAACATAAATCAGAAAAGGAATTTTGAAATTCCTAGAAACGAATGACAATAAAATAGGTAAAAATTTGTGGGAAACAGTGGAAGTAACAATTAGAAGGAAGTCTTAAAAGAAATGAGCTGAGGGGCGCCTGGGTGGCTCAGTCGGTTAAGCGTCCGACTTCGGCTCGGGTCATGATCTCACAGTCCGTGAGTTCGAGCCCCGCGTCGGGCTCTGTGCTGACAGCTCAGAGCCTGGAGCCTGCTTCGGATTCTGTGTCTCCCTCTCTCTCTGCCCCTCCCCGCATTCATGCTCTGTCTCTCTCTGTCTCAAAAATAAATAAACATTTAAAAAAATTAAAAAAAAAAAAAGAAATGAGCTGAGTGTTCATAAGACAGCATAGAAAAAACCCAAAGAACCAATAGGTTAGCAAATAATCGAAAGAGGGGTGGAAATCAAGGAGGATACGGGGAACAGCAAAAATGTTGAGATAATTCTCTCAACCAAATATTAGCTCTCTTAAAAAGATTAATGAAAGGCAAATAATAAAGACAAAGACACAAGAACATTAATTTTAAAAGGCAGAAACAGGGCGCCTGCGTGGCTAGTCGGTTAAGCATCAGACTCCTGATTTCAGCTCATGATTGCAGCTCAGGTCATGATCTCACGGTTCGCAAGTTCAAGCTCTACTTGATCAGAATGTATCCTTTTGGTTTTTATTTATTTTTTTAAGCTTATTCATTCATTTTGAGAGAGAGAGAGAGAAAGAGACAGAACTAGCAGGGGAGGGACAGAGAGAAGGGGGTCAGAGGATCCTAAGCAGGCTCTGTGCTGGGAGCAGAGAGCTCGATGTGGGGCTCGAACCCACAAACCTCGAGATCATGACCTGAGCAGAAGTTGGGCACTTAACCAACTGAGCCACCCACGCGCCCCAGGATGTATCATTTTAAGACACACGGTTGGATTTGGTTAGCTTATATTTAATTTTTTTTCTCATCCATATGCAAATTGAAACCAGTCTATAGTTGTCATATTCTATCATTATCCAGACTTCAAAAAATAAATCGAACTTCAAAAATAAATTGCAGCTTCCTGCCTTTCTCCTTCTTTCTAGAAGAATTTGTATAAGCAAGAATTATCTGTTGCTTGAGAGTTTCGTCACAACATTTTTCAGATTCTTATTTAAATATCTTTAATGATTGTAATCCATTCAAATTTTGTGTTTCATGTAGCGACCTTATGTATGTTTTCCCATTTATTGGATACATTTGTTTTACTATTTTTATGATTAAAAAGAATTCTATTATAGTTGTTTGCTCTTTTATTTCTGTATTTTTTTTTATTTTATTTTAATGTTTGTTTATTTTGAGAGAGGGAGCATGTGCACATGAGAAGGAAGGGCAGAGGGAGAGGGAGAGAAGAATCCAAGCGTGACTTTTTAGTCTTCCACGTCCCAAGCTCAGAATTCCAGACTTTAGATTCCAGACCCCATGATTACAGACTCAGATCTGTGACTCCAGGCCTCACAATTCTGCCTTGGGATGGCAGACCCAGCATGTCAGATCTGTGTTCCAGAATCCAGCCCCACAGCACTGAAGCCAAGCCTCACAGCTTAACTCCAAATCCCAGATTCTGGACTCCAGAATCCAAGCTTTGGGTCTAGAACTCTCACACGCTAGGCTTCAGGTGAGGTTTGCAAACATGTTCATCTTAGAACACCTTAACACACTTAAAATTTTTGTTTATGTGGATTGTATGTACCAATATTTATCATACTAGGAATTAAAATGGAGACATCTTTAAAATATTTATTCATTTAGAAAAATTTTTTCAATGTTTATTTATTTTTGAGAGACAGAGCATGAGTGGGGGAGGGGCAGAGAGAGAGGGAGACACTGAATCCGAAGCAGGCTCCGGGCTCTGAGCTGTCAGCACAGAGCCCGACGCAGGGCTCGGTCCGCCGAACCAGGTCAGACGCTTAACCGACTGAGCCACCCAAATGCCCTTCATTGATTCATTTTAAAACAATAACAGGGGCGCCTGCGTGGCTCAGTCGGTTAAGCGTCTGACTTCCGCTCAGGTCATGATCTCACGGTCGGTGAGTTGGAGCCCCGCGTCGGGCTCTGTGCTGACAGCTCAGAGCCCGGAGCCTGCTTCGGATTCTGTGTCTCCCTCTCTCTCTGCCCCTCCCCGCATTCATGCTCTGTCTCTCTCTGTCTCAAAAATAAACATGAAAAATTTTTTTAATAAAAATTAAAAAATAACACAATAACAAATATATGTCAATATAAATAATGTATCTTAATGAAAAATAACTCTATTTTCTGAGACCAAAAAACTATTGAGAAGATAACAATGTTTTTACATTTTTGCAAGTTTCTTTAAAATGTGGTGGGGCGCCTGGGTGGCGCAGTCGGTTAAGCGTCCGGCTTCAGCCAGGTCACGATCTCGCGGTCCATGAGTTCGAGCCCCGCGTCAGGCTCTGGGCTGATGGCTCGGAGCCTGGAGCCTGTTTCCGATTCTATGTCTCCCTCTCTCTGCCCCTCCCCTGTTCATGCTCTGTCTCTCTCTGTCCCAAAAATAAATAAACGTTGAAAAAAAAAATTTTTTT
>NW_024412451.1:6389372-6395594 GCF_014898765.1 Herpailurus yagouaroundi | reverse complement strand
CCCCCGTTCATGCTCTGTCTCTCTCTGTCCCAAAAATAAATAATAAAAAAAAAAAAAACATTGAAAAAAATAAAAATAAAAAAAAAAATAAAATGTGGCAACAGAAGACAGCTGGGTTGATTCTCCTATCTGCTTCTGCATTTAATTTGCTGTGCTATTACTTGTCATGTAGGCTCCAGAAAATTTCACTATACACTCATGAAAGTCAGAGCGAGAAAGGTAAATAGTGCGTTAGGATTAACAGGAAACTAGTTTTTGACCTCACAAGACCCCCTATGACAGTCTCAGGAACCCCTTCAAGGTTCCACTAACTACACTTTGAGAACCACTACTCTGGACTACAGATTTCAGGCCCAAGACTCATGCCTTAGCCTCTGGAGAACACAGTCCATTTCCACAGCCCTATTTTCTTTTCTTTTTTAAAGTTCTATCTATTTAAGTAATCTCTACGCCTACTGTGAGGCTCGAACTCAGGACCCCGCGATCAAGAGCCGCATGCTCTTCTGACCGAGCCAGCCAGAGCCAGGCACCCCCTTTGGCCTATTTTCTGAGTTCAGATTCCAATAGCAAATTCCAGAATCCACTTCCCACACTCGGACCCCAGGCCCAGACCCTGGACTCCAGACGTGATGTTCCAAACTCCAGAATCCCGGTTACAAACCCAAGATTGTTGGTCCCAAGTTTCTGGCTCCAGACTTCAGTGGCAAGCGCCCAGCTGCTGTTTCTGGATGTTGGTCACTCTGACCCATCCACCGTGATTCCCAACTTCTTCCTTCAGAACTCTGCCTCTCTCGTTACTGCCTTTTGGCTTCCAGGTGTGCAAAACAGCAGGCTCTCGGGGCCTGGCCCCTCATCACCACCAAGTCCTTGGGCTCTTTGTCAGCCTCTCCTGCTGGTGCCAGGGCACGAGGGAGGGGGCGGGTAAGGCCGGTCTGTTAATAAGCCAAGGGGTGGAGACATGGGTGGAAAATCAAACAGAGAGATGGACAAAGGAAGAGTCAGAAAGGAGGTGGAACCAGAAAGACAGAGAGAGAGATCTAACTGAAACAGAGCTGGGCAGAGGGAGGAAGGCCGAGGAGAGAAAGGAACAGACATCGAAAGGCAGAGGGGCAACTGGGTGACTCAGCCAGTGAAGCATCCGACTTGGGCCAAGGGCATGATCTCACTGCTCATGAGCTCAAGCCCCGCTTTGGGTGAGCTCAAGCCCCACTCCAGGCTGGGAACTCTCTTTCTCCGTCTCTGTGTCTCTGCACCTCATGGGATTCTCTCTCTCTCTCTCTCTCTGCCTCTGTCTCACTTGTGCTCTCTCTCAAAAAATAAATAAAAGAAAGTTATTAAAAGAAAGAAAAAAAGAGACAGAGAGGAACCCAGAGAAAGGAGGAGGGAGGAGGAGGGAGGGGAGGAAGGGATGGAGGCAGAGAGGAGGGAGGGAGGGACGGAGTCTGAAATGGCCAGAGAGCACCCCCTCCGACTCCCTGCGGGACAGGTGGGACAAGATTTTGTAGGTCTTCAGCTTCTAAAGAATACTAATAAAAAATACAAGATTGCCAGTGTAAACTTGTATAGGAACCTGGTTATTCTAATGAGAAAAGAAATACAAAATACAAATAGCAAATCTACGGGATAAAAAAAGAGTAACGGCAAATGACATGTTTGAAATCATCTCGAGGCGCCTGAGTGGCTCAGCCGGTTAGACGTCCGACTTCGGCTCAGGTCATGATCTGGAGGTTCATGGGTTCGAGCCCCGCATCCGGGTATGCGCTGACAGCTCGGAGCTGGATTCTGTGTCTCCCTCTCTCTCTCTCTGCCCCTCCGCCGCGCGTGCTCTCAAAAATAAATAAACGTTAAAATTTTTAAATACAAAATAATACATAAAAAAATCATTAAAATTTTTTTTAAACTATGCCTAGTAAAAGAAAATAGTAGATCAGGAAGCTATTATGAACCCAGGCACCAACTGTGGGCTTCCGTCATTTGCCCACAGGGGCGCTGCCTGCGGCCCACTGCCGTTACGGTATAAAAGGCTCCCGCGTCCCAAGGCGGTAGGGCTAGGACGCCACAACGCTCGGATCGGGGACCTGAGGGAATGGGGGGCTGGAGGGTTTGCCCTCTTGGATCTCGTGGGAAGTGACGGACGGGGTTCTGGATTCCTGGTCGGAGAGGGGAAGAAAAGGGCGGGTCCGACTGCCGCTCGAGCCATCGTGAGCGGTTTGGGACTTTTAGGTAGCCGAGAGGCAGAGTCAGGGATGGCGCCCCGGGGTCTGGGGAGAGGTATTGGGATCTCCAGATTCCCGAAGGGTCAGAGGGCCCCAGGTCGCCCACCGGTTGATCGTTCTCTCCTCTCTCCTCACTCGGTGTGCGGGTAACCACGCGGGCGCACGCCTCCAGGCCGGTGCCCCTGGACAAGCATCATCAGCGCAAAGGCAATGACTGAAAGCACCAGTGGGGGGCTCCAGGCGTCGGCCACGACCGCGCTGAGGTGCGCGCACCACGTCCCTCGCAGCCACTAGCCTGACCGCGAGGCTCCTTCTTTGGTGCCCTCCGGCGTGCTGCTCACGCCTGCCCCCTTGTGGACGCCCGCCGCGTGGCAGCTGGCTGAGCCCTGGTGTCTGACCAAGAGCCCGGGGCCACAGGGAACCCTGAGTTGGAAGACGTTGAGAAGAGCCAGATGCCCACAGTTTATGAAGCCTAGACTCCTCGGCTTCTGGGCGGAGGGACCCGAACTTAATGGGTCCACTGCAAGTCCACCGGCCTCCCCAGCGACTCTCCTCCATGGTGCATTGTGCCAACCTGTATCGCGGGCTGGGGGCATCATCGACCCGAATGATACATGCCAGGGCGACCTCGCCGACTGCATCCAGGACACCTGAGTCTGAAGGAGGAGGAGGCTGGAAACTGACGCCTCTCGGTCCTCGGGAGGAGGGGCTGAGGAGCCAGATGATGTCGCCCGCACCCCTGTCCCTCCATTGCCCGTAGCCAGAAAGCCAAATGATCTCCACTGTGTGGACCTCAAACCTGTCTAACGACTTGTGTGCCAGATACCTCGCCCAGAGGGTGACAGACTTCATGCTGTGTGGCGGGGAGTAAGAGGACAGTAAGGACACCTGCCTGGAAAAGTGGTTAAAATGAAAGGAGTCAAGATGGCAGAGAAGTCGGGGGGCGCGAATTTCCCTCCTCCCTCAAACTCGGCAGTATTGAGGTCAGAGCACTTGGAATTCCAGGAATCCGGGCTACAGAGTGACAGAAACGTCTCCAGGGGTCCACGGAGACAGCTTGGCGGGACAGAGGATTTCTTCAATGAACAAATCAAAGCACACCTAGTGGAAGATCCAAACCACCACTCTGAGTAGTGACATAAAGCAACCAGAGACACAACAACAGAGAGCACACAACACTGCAAAGACACCTGCCTGCTGGCCACCTGGGCTGGGGGAGGGGACCAGATTCAGAGCTGGGGTGGAGGGCTCACCAGGCCCAGCTGTAGCCCCGCCCCCCAGGGCCTCCGCGCCTGCCCTACCCTATCCCACGCCCCATCCGGCACTACCCGCACCTCCGTCCACACCACAGTCCACCCCCCTCTCCGTGCAGCACGTATCAGCTCAGCATCCATCACGTGCCCAACACCAACCTAGCCCCTGAGAAGCCCGCAGTGACCAGACAGAGAACAGCGCCCCTCCTGGGGCCCCACTGTGCCAGGGGGCACAGGCAGAAACAGTGAACCTGACCCAGAAGGGATAGTGCATGTCAGGAGGTGGCCCAGTGGCGCTGGGGGAGACAGCAGGTGTGAGGGGGAGGAGAAGGAGTGCAGAAGGGGAGACAGGGAGGAAACACCTGCAGCAGGTGAGGGTGAGCTGTGCGGCGCGGAACGTGGGGGAAGAGGAGGCCGGGAAGGCGGGCCTGGTGTGTGTGAGGGTGTCAGCGGGGCCAGTGTGGATGGAGCCCAGGGAGCAAGGGGAGGGGGGAAGGTGACGCCAGAGGGAAGAAAGGGGCCTCACCTGGCACCACGGGGAGGACGCGGCCGTTCCTCTGAGGGACCCAGGGGCCGTGGGCGATGTTGAGCAGAAGCAGGACAGGGCCTCACCTCACGGGTCCCTCGGGCATCTGTGCGGGGGGTCAGACCACAGGGCTGAGGAGAGGCGGAGTGAGGACTGGGCTAGCGGGGGCGCAGGCAGGGAGGGAGAAGGGGTCCACTCCTGATACCTCTAAAGGGAGCCCTCAGGGTGTGCTGAGCGAGTGCGAGTGAGGAGAGGGGCAGATGGGACTCAGGATGATCTGAGCTCTGGCCCCAGTCTCTCAGCTGAGCAGCTCCAAGGACACATCTACACTCACGACGTCCCCCCCTCACAACACGCAGGTGGGAGCCCAGCCTCTCACCTCCTCAAGCCCCACTTGAGCCCAGCATTTCCCACCAAGAGCCCTGCTCTTCCTCTTCCACCCCCTGGGTCTGTGAGCCCCCCAGTCTCTGGGGCACACCCCTAACTTCCCCTCCCCCAACCCATCCCTCCCCAAGCCTGGTCCCTCCTGCCTCCCGGCTCTCACGGACTGTCCCCTTCTCTGTTCCTACGCCCCAGCCCAGATCAGGCCTTTTAGCACCTCCAGACTTCTTCACCCGCCTCTGTCCCTCATCCCCCCCCTCTATCCCATCCCCGTCCTGCCCCAGTGGGTCATTCTAAACTCAGAACTGACCTTGCCCTTGCGTGCTCACTTCAGGGCAGTGCTACAAGCAGTGAGCCCCTTGCTCTAGGAACTTGAGCTGACTCTAGGAGCTGCCCTCCAAGAGTTGGACACGGCCAGGATTGGGGGCGTGGTCTCTCTGCTCCTTGGGGGGGCGGGGGAGGGAACTGGATGGGGGCGTGGCCTCACCTCCGGGGGGCGGGGCGGGGCCTAGGCCGGATGTTACCTGGGCAGGCCTAGGAGAGGGCCGTGGAATTAAGTTAAAATCTCTATTCGGGAGAGGGCTGGTCGCCCGGCTATGGAGACTTAGCACGGAGGGATGATTAGAAGCTGGACAAGAGGACCTAAAGGGTACGGCAGAGACTGGAGTCTGTTGTGATGGGAGATTCCTTCAGCTCTGGATCCGAATCCCAAATCAGCCTCTCAGGCAGTGCGTGAGATCAGGAAGGTTGTCTTTGAGCCCGGGTCCTCATCCTGGGGGTCCAGGATGGAGAGGCAATTGAAGGTGAGTCTGGGATTGAGGGCGGAGCCAGATTAGCAATGGGGACGGACGGACGGACGGACGTGATGAAGCAGTTGCCCAGAAGCTGACCTGCCCACTGGTCCTTCTTTGTGCCACACCAGAGAAAGCCGTTCCAGCAGTAACAGCCTCACGCTACTCAAGCTGAAAGCACCAACCAGCAACTCCGACGCCACCAGCTCCACCGGCAGCGCCCCAAGTGTGCCAGCCCAGGTAACCCTGCCTCATCTCCAGCTGGGTCTGGAGGAGGGAAAATGAGCCCTATCTTTAAGTGTCGCTGTGTCTCCATCCTTGACTGTCTCTGCTCTCGTCGTGTGTCCCAAGCCAGTCCTCCAGTGCTGTGGCGTGGCAATGTGCAGGAGGTGACTGAGGAGGTCAGCAAAGCCACCTGCTGGTTGCCGTACCCTCCCCGCACGCACATTCTGTTCCAGTGGGGCCCGAGGCGCAAAGAGAACAAGATGGGAGCGAGCGGGCCATGCACAAAGGAGGGAAGGTGACAGAAAAGGAGGAAGGAGATGCCCAAATTGAGATGAAGACGGGGGAGGAAGGGAAGCACTCGGAAAGGCCAGAGAAAGAGTAAAGAAAACAAAGAAATAGAGGGAACCAGAGGGGAAGAGAGAGGAAGAGGGATAGATGGAGAGACAGGCAGGCTGGGGGACACCCAGAAGGGCAAAAATTAGGGAGGAGCAAGGACAAGCACAAAGAGGGTGGAACAGCACCAGGGATGTGGCAAGAAAAGGCAGCAAGGGGCGCCCCGGGTGACTCAATCGATTGAGCCGAGCATCTGACTTGGGCTCAGGTCATGATCTCACAGTTTGGTTCGTGAGTTCGAGTCCTGCGTCGGGCTCTGTGCTGACAGCTCCGAGCCTGGAGCCTGCTTCAGATTCTGTGTCTCCCTCTCTCTCTGCCCCTATGCCGTTTGCGCTCTGTCTCTCTCTCTCTCAAAAGTGAATAAACGTTAAAGAAAAGAAAGAAAGAAAGAAAGAAAGAAAGAAAGAAAGAAAGAAAGAAAGAAAGAAAGAAAGAAA
>NW_024412451.1:6322321-6389362 GCF_014898765.1 Herpailurus yagouaroundi | reverse complement strand
AAAGAAAGAAAGAAAGAAAGAAAGAAAGAAAGAAAGAAAGAAAGAAAAAGGGGCACCTAAGTGCCTCAGTCAGTTAAGCATCTGACTTTGGGTCAGGTCACAATCTTGCAGTTCATGAATTCGAGCCCCATGTCAGGCTCTATGCTGACAGCTCAGAGCCTGGAGCCTTCTTCCAATTCTGTGTCTCCTTCTCTGTCTACCCCCTCCCTTGCTCGCACTCTGTCCTTCTCTCCCTCTCAGGAAAGGAATAAATATGGAAGAAATAAACAAACATTTTTAAAAAGTGAAAAGACAAGGCAGCAGGGCGGGGTGGGGGGGGGCAAAGCTCTGACACAGGTGTTGCTGGGGGCAGATGGGAAGGAGGTGGGTTTGGGGGAAAGGTCTGTCCCGCCTTCCTTTGTCTTTTGTCCTGTTCTCTCTCTCTCTCTCTCTCTCCCTTCTTCTCCCTGCCATATTCTCTCTCTCCCCCACCATCCCCACCACCTTTGATGTTCTGCTGGACTGGATGTTGGTCCCTCCCCCTCTGTCCATGAAGGACGGTGGGAGCTCTCTGGTCTGGGTGGAGGGACACGGCCTTGCGTCCACCGACCACGGCAGTCCACCCCTGTGGGAAACCAAATGCCTACACAAACCCGTCCCATCACTGATTGGATCCCAAAACTCCCGTAGACCAATTAGGGACAAATCCCGGGACAGGTCTCCACCCCCCACCCACCTCCATACCTGCCCCGGCAGCCGCCAAGATTCACCTCGTTCTTCAGTCAGAGTTCCAAGATTCTGGGTCCTTCACCCAAACCCTCCTCCCTCAGACCCAGGAGCAAACCCTCCGGCGGACAAGTGCACATTGGCGCCACCTAGCGGCGGGAGCCTCCCAGGACAAGAAGAAAAGAGGCAACGTTTTCAAAAGTCGCCAGGCACGGGTTTCAGGCATTCATGCCTCAAAACACTCCTGTGAGGCAGAAGCAATTATTCTCGTCTTACAGATAAGGAAACCGAGGCACAGAGAGGCCAAGCGACTTTCCCAAGGATGTGTTATGTGTTCGAGGCAAGATTCCAACCCAGGCCCCCTGGTTCTGGAGTCCACATCTGAATCACACCCTGTGTTAACCAGTCTTTCAAACGCCAACTTAATTTTGTGATTTCACACCTGCTGCATGCGTATTCATCCAACCCAGAGACCATCCCCATCCCTTTTCTACTCCTACCCCACACTAAGACCCTGATAACCAGAGAAGTGACGCTTTGCACCCAAGAGGTAACAGGGTCCCTTGGACCATTCTCTTGCCCCCCTCCCAACTTCTACAGCCTGGGTGATCTTGAACCAGTGGGACCCTCCCCTTCCCCCTGTCTGTTCCTGTGTGAAATGGGGCGAAATGAACAGTCATGGTTTGCTATGTGCTCTTAGCTCCTCACGTGCACTAGCTCTTAGGTACTCCTTGGAAAACTCTATGATGGGGTCCTCTGATGACCTGATTTTAAGGATGAGACTCAGAAGCACAAAGAAGCGAAAATACATAACAGGATCTCCCAAATTAGCAAATGGGGGAGCAGGGGCCTGAGCCCAGGCTGTCTGACTTTAGAGCCAGCACCCTGAAACACCACCTTCGAGTGGTCCCATAATGAAGGGGAAGGGGGAGCTTCCAGCACCAGGAATCCAGGCTTATTCCAGGGTGGTCAGCACACAGGGACTGTCTCCCGAGGGGAGGGATTCAAGGTGAGTCTTGTTCAGACAAGGGGGGGTCCCAGCCTCGAACGTCCCACTGAGGGCAGGAACCTTGTCCAGCGGGATGCGGAGTCACCACAGAAGGGCTTGTGAGCAGGAGGAGAAAGGGGTCAACTCTGAGTGTTAAAGAGACCTTCAGTGTAGTGAGACCTTCTGAGGCCACCTGGAGATGGATGGGAGGGAGGCTGGAGGCAAGGATCTAGAAGCTGCACCCAGGCCAAGGAAATAGAGAGAAGGGGTGGGGCTGGGGACCGCGGAGCTGCCGGGCCTAAGGGAGAGGGAGGGGCTGGGACAGTGCCTGGGGGGTACTGGGTGGTGGGTGGAGCTGTCCCTGAGACGGGAAACAAGGGAGGAGGAGTTTGGGGAGAGACAAAGGAGTTAGGACGCGAGTGAGAAGGGCCTGGGGACACTGGGGGGGGCCGGGGGGGCAGGATGCCCAGGAGCATGTGCCTCCAGAGGCTGGAGTTCAGGGTCAGATGAAAGAGACCTGGATGGTTGGCGGTTGATCCACAGGAGTCGAGGAAAGAAAGGCTCCGGGGAGTGTTCGCAGGAGGAGGAGGAGGAGGAGCAAGGCAGAGGGCGGGACTCGGCCTGCCTTTGGAGGTGAAGGACAACTGGAAAGATGCCCAGGAGGACTACGATCGATAGCCCAGGTCTGCCGCGGTCAGAGTGGGCGGGAGGAGGGGCGCAGACGTCACCGCGTCGGAGGCGGAGCCAGGCGCCCTCCCAGTGAGCCCGCGAGCATGGGCTGAGCTAGGTGTCAGTTCCCTCGGGGTCCCCATCTGTGTCACACGCCTGCGTGACTTAGTGGGAGGAACACATGCGATCACGATGGAAAGCGCTTAGCCTGGCACCAGGGAAGTTCTCATGATGATTAAAATCCCCAGGGGTTCGCCTCCTTCCCCTCGCCACCACCCACTCAGGTCCCACCAAGGAAGGTGGCTCAAGGCCTCAAGTCTTAGATTCCAAACACCAAATTCCAGATTCCTAGTCTGGACTCCAGATTCAAAGGCTTCTAGGATCCAAGACCAAGACCTGTCACTCAAAGACCAGACTCTTAGGATCCAGATTCCAGACCCAAACTCCAGAATGCAGACTCTAAAATCCACACTCTAGACTTCAAGTCATAAATGCCTGACTCTAGACCTCCAAACTCAGAGTCCAGAGTTGGAGAGCCACAGCAAAAACTGCAAAACCCAAGATCCAGAATCTAATATCCAGAATCCAGAGTTAGGAGGCCCAGGCAGCAAGGTCCAGAATCAGAGATCTGACTCCAGAATTCAAGATCAGGAAGTGGGGATCCAGATCCAGAATCCACTGGCCAGAATCAGAGATCCAAGGTTCAGAATCCAAAACCAGGGATCCAGATCAACATCCAGAATCCAAGATCCCGAACCCAACTCCAGGCACAAGAAGCATGACTCTAGAATCCAGTTTCCACACTCTAGACCCCAAATTCCAAGTTGCAGACTCCTGGTCCTATGTGTTGATCTCTGATTTGGGGCTCTTGCCCTCCTACTTCCTCTCCCTTGAGGAACTGTCCCTGGCAGGGAATTCTTCCTTACAGACTCAGACAAAAACTTCAATCTAATAAATGCTCATTAGGCCTTGTCCCCCACCCCACTAGCCACCTAGGCATCCCGGCCTGTAAACCTGAATCTCAACCACCTCCCACCCCACCCTACCCCCTCTAGACCCGGGTGGGGCTGGGGACTTAGAAATTCAAGTATTCAGATGCCTGCTCCCCTTCCCCCGGCATCCAAGCTGCCCCAGATGAAGCTGGGGGATCTGGAGGGGGTGAGCTCTTTTGAGACAAAAGTCAGGGTTGGGGGGAGGTGAGAGACACTAGAGGAGACACAGGTCTGCCCTGATCTAGAAGAAACACTGGGTGCCCTATCCCCGGGAACCGACACGGACTGCCCTGAGGGAGCTGAGTTTCAAGGGCACCTGTGTAATTTCATGTGTCCTTTGCTGAGGCTCCAAGTTGAACCTGAACCAAGAAAATGTCCCGGAGATGAAAGAGGGAGTGGGGGGTGGGGGAGGGACGGGGAAGGGGTGGGGGTGGAGTGAATCAGGAGGATGTCCCCCAAAACACTTGTGTCAGAGCCAAGAACAAAGTCAGGAGTCATCAGGGGTTCAGGTCACCTCAGCTCAACCTCCCCAAGGTGCCCCGTGTGACAGGCTCCAGGCTGGGCAGTGCTGGGGACACAGAGAAGACCTTGCCTGAGCATGTCTGGGGATCTGTGATGTGATGGAGGCAGAACCAGGGCTGAGCGGCCCAGAAAGGACACCTGTTAGGTCCCAGGGCCTCCCAGAAGAGGTGGGGGCTGAGCCTTGGGGGCGGAATATGAATTTGGAAGATGAGAGGAAGGCTTTCCTCCACTCCCTAAGCTTGCTGGGGCCTCCCATGGACTAGACCCTTCACTGGGCAGTGCTGGGGATCCAGAGTCCAGTCAGGCCAGGCCTGCCCTCAGTAAGTTCCCAGTCTGGTGGGTAAGGTAGACACCATGGACCAGAGAAGGTCAGAAAAGGCCTCAGGGAGGAAGTGGACCTTGAAGGGAATGGCATACCTGCCAGGAGGAACAGCCTGAGCAAAGCCAGGGAGGCATGAAATCGCAGGAAGGAAAATGGGAGAATGAGCTATGCCTAGAAAGGCAAGGTCATGAGACACCTGGTCAGAGGGGCTGGAAAGGGAGAAACCCCCATATCCTCAAAAGTGAGGCTGGGGAGCGAGGACTTTATCCTGAGGGCGCTGGGGAATCTATGAGGGCTATAGGCAGGAGTCGGACAGGGTCAACTCTGGGCATGGAAAGACCCTGAGGGGGCATGTAGGGGAACGAGCTAGGGGAGTGGGAACTTGACTGGAGGGACAAATGGGGGGAAGACACACCCCCAGGAGGCCAGACAGGAGGCTGGGATTAGGGTCTGGGGGGGGAGAATGTATCCTGACCCAGAGCCTCAGGGTTGGAGAGAGATCCAGGGCCAAGTGGGATGGTGCTGGGGGCTGACGGGCTGTGGGGCACCTGAGGGCCTGTTCTGGTGCCTAGAGAAACAACAGGAACCCTCAGAGATGGAGAACCCGGGTGGGGCGGGGAGGAAGAACAGTCTGGGGTGGGGGTAGGGGGGACCAAGATGGTGAAAGAAGTTTCTCAAGCAGCAGGTGGGATGGATGTGTTTGTGTCTGGAGGGATTCAGGGGAGGGCGGAAGTGTCCAGGCTCAACTCCATTCACTCTCTCCCCTCCCCAGACTTCAGCAGAACCCGCATCCCTTCTCCATAATGTGGCTTCTCACCTTCTCCTTCCTGCTGACGCCTGCAGGTGAGGTGGGCCCAGGTCAGGTCTGGGTCTGTGGGGGTGCGGTACCTCTCCGCTCCATCAGGAGCAAAGCCAGGGCCTACGATCTGCCAGCACCCCCAGCCCTGCTCCACCCCACCCCACCCAGCCACCCGATGCTCCTGAGTGCTCACCCTACCCCAAGAACTTTCAGAAGCCTGGGGCTGCTCTGGAGTCCCCAAGCCAACTGGGTCTCTCGCTGCTCCCGACAGCAAATCAGCTCTGGGGATGACACAGACCTGAGTTCAAGGTCTGGGGCTGCCCCTTCCTTGCTGTGTGACCTTGAGGAAATGACTTCACCTCTCTCCACCTAGAGTGCCTTCTCTAGAAGACAGCACCTACCCATGACCACCACGGTGAGGTTTCAATAGCACAATGTAGATAAAGCTCATAATAAGCATTCAACAAGTGTTAGCAAGGTCAAGAGCACAGACTCCAGGTTTGAATTCCAGCTCACCATTTTGCAGTTACTGAACATCTCTGCGACTCGAGATCCCCAACTGTACCGTGGACATAGGAACTGATGCCCCCAGGGCAGGATTGAATGTGGTCCTGTGTGTAGGGCACGAGAAGGGACTTAGCCCAGGGCAGTACCCCCGTGAGGGTGTTGTTAGCACTGCTGAGTCCTGGGTACGTGCTACAGCTCATCTAATTCTCAAAACATCTCTGTAGGGTGGGCTCTACCGGCCTCACTTGACAGGGAAGAGGGCTGAGGCTAGAGAGGGGTGGCCACAATGTCAAGGTGACCCTGGGTAGCAGGAAAACTCCAAACCATGTTCAGCTACCACCCATGGAGAACTTAACTGTAACCTGACGCCTCTACCTGGAGAAGTTGAGGGTGGACTTTCATTATGTCCCCACGTGACCCTCGCCTCTGGGGGCCCCTTGAAGCTCCCCCCTGCTGCCAGCCTCCCCTCAGGCTTTCTCTGTGCTCTCTCCTCCCTGCCTCCCGCCTGCCGCTGCACCCAGCCAGGGCCTCCACCCTCCTCCGGCTTGGACTGGCCAGATGCAGCCTCGATGCCCAGCTGTTCAGCCCACACCTTCTGTCCTTCTTTGCAGGACAACCCCACCCTTCCCTTGTTAAGCCCCCTGTCTACCACATCCGCATTCCCCCAACCTTGCCAGGGCCCTTGGCCCAGTTCTTGACCCTGGCAGGCAGAATGTGGGTATTTTGTCTAGCTGTGCAAATTCCTGCCCCAGTGTGGGTGTCTGTGTGTTTGGCTGTGATCTTGAGGGATCATATCCCCATTGCCCAGTAGCGGGTCACGGTTTTGTGACTTTGAAACATCGCTGTTTATGTCCTTGTGCATGGTACAATGCTGCAGTGTCCTGCGTGTGTGTGTGTGTGTGTGTGTGTGTGGTGGGTTTGCAAGGCCCTGTGTGTCCACATCCTGCCCACATGTGTGAGCCAGGTCCCCCATGTGAAACGCAATGAGTGACCTTGAACACCAAGTGACTGACAAGGCAACAGGTCTAGAGATGGGAAAACATGTCCTGTCTTGTGCCTCTGGCTACGTCTTTGACCTTGGATGCCTAGCCCTGTGTCCTTTGTTTCCCTGGGGTGTGATCTAGTGGGGCCACATCTAAGTGTTGGCCCTCTGGGTCAGTGTCTATTACTCTGGATCCCCACAAAGTGACTTGAGGATGAATCATAGTTTTGACCTTGATTATCTTCATTTGAGCCTGTTCATATGGCTGACTTACTTTGGCTAAATTTCTGTCCACAACCTGAACATCCACATGCATATCTGCATAAATAAGTCTACGTGGGGCGCCTGGGTGGCGCAGTCGGTTAAGCGTCCGACTTCAGCCAGGTCACGATCTCGCGGTCCGTGAGTTCGAGCCCCGCATCGGGCTCTGGGCTGATGGCTCAGAGCCTGGAGCCTGTTTCTGATTCTGTGTCTCCCTCTCTCTCTGCCCCTCCCCCGTTCATGCTCTGTCTCTCTCTGTCCCAAAAAAAATAAATAAACGTTAAAAAAAAAAATAAGTCTACGTGTCCTTTGTTTAAAATAAGTAGTATTTATTAAGCAGCTATAATAAGCCAGACATCTCTCTCTCTCTCTCCCTCTCTCTCTGTCTCTGTCTCTTATTCATTCCTTACAACAATCCCATCTTACAGATGAGGAAATGTAGGCTCAGAAAGGTCAAATAATTTGCTCAAAGGCTCACAGATAACATGGACGCAGGGGTTTTACTCTAACATTCCGATATAACCACTATACTCAGACTCACGTCTGTGCGCAAGTCTTTGGGGGACCGAGTGCATATCCATGTCTCTCCCCATGTACCCTTATTAAGGACCCCACCTTGTGGTCCAGCCCCTGGGTGCTAGTGTGCAAGTCTGTGACCTAGTACGTTCAGACCCACACAGGAGACTGTAAATTTAGATGTGAGCTTGTATGTCCAAATCAGTGTCTGTGCGTGTGCGTGCGTGTGTGTGCGTGTGTGTGTGTGTGTGTATCCACATGCACACCCACACTGGAACTGTCCAGACTCATATATACCTATGAATCTCTGTGCTGTGATCCTTGAAGCTGCAGCTGCAGCTGTATGTTTGCCCATGACCTTGTGTGGCCACATCTGCATTTGGCTGAGATGTCCGGACTCTGGAGCCAAGACTGGGTGTCATACACCGAGTGGCCACATCCCATCCATCTGATGCCTGTGGCAGCGTGGCGACCTCGAATGGCTGGTCCCAAGTGACCGTCTTTCTGGATCCTTATCCAGTGTCCCTGTCTCCACTTCTAATCTCAGAGGACTTCTTGCCTTCTGGTCCTTCCCCACATACCCGCTCTCCCAGAATCCTGTAATAAACGGGTGAGGGCGAAGGGCAAGGGGCCAGTCCTGGAGAAAACAAGCAGCAGTTGTCAAAGCCTGAGAGAAGACAGTACTTGAAATTCAAGGATGGGGACGTCCTAAGACATGGGGGGGGGGGGTGGGGAGCACAGGTGAAAAATACATACCATGGGCAGGGTGTAGGCAAGGTGCGACAAGGGAAAAGACTGTGTTGTGAGGGATCCTTCTCTGCTTCCTCTCCCAGCGGCCCAGCACCACTCCGCCAAGAGGCTGAAAGGTGAGGCGTGTGAGCCCCACTCCCAGCCGAGGCGAGCGGCCCTCTTGGAGCGTGGACGCTTTAACTGCGGTCTTTCCCTCACTCTGCACGCCGGATGCTGTCTGCTGCCCACCGCCACACCGGGTATGAAGGCAGGGCTCAGGGTCCTGAGGGGCAGGATGCCAAGGGCCTAGGGATCTGAGAATCCTGGATTCTGAGGAGGAGAGAGCTGGAGCCTGGGGGCTGAGTTCTAAGTGTGCGCACCTCCGTGGCCCCAGAGGGGCAGGGGCTAGAACGGGGCTTCAGCGCCTCGGAAATAGAGGGTAAAGGCATCTCCAGATTCCCCGAGGGGTGAAGGACCCCAGCTAGCCGGCTCTTTGGTCTTTCCGTCCGCTCCTCACTGCCCTTGCGGATAATCGCCCGCGCACGCGCACAGCTTCATGAGCGTGCGCCTAGGCGAGCACAATCTGCGCAAGCGCGATGGCCCGGAAGGGCTGTGGACTGTAGCTCGCCTCGTCCCACACCCGTGCCACGAAGCGCGCAGCCGTCGCCACGACGTCATGTTGCCACGTCTAACCCGGCCCACGTGCCTCTCCCCGCAAGTGCGTCCCGTCGCGCTGCCCACGCATTGTCCCCAACCAGGCAAGGCCTGCGTGGTGTCCGGCTGGGGCCTGGTGGCTGATGACAAGCCTGGGGCCAAAGGGAGCGCAAGGTCACAAGGTGCGTGAAAGGATGGCGCTGGGTGTCAGGCCTCCAGGGACCCTATTCTCCAGGGTTCGTGGGCGAAGGACACAAGGGCCTGAAAGTATGGATTCACTCCAAGCCCACTGTCCTCCCCAGTGAGTCTCCCAGATCCGCTGCATTGTGCCAACATCAGTGTTATCCCGGCCACATCTTGTAGCAAGGACTACCCAGGGCGCCTTATGAGCACTACGGTGTGTGCAGGAGTAGAAGGCGGAGGCACGGACTCCTGTGGGGTCAGAGCCATGGGTTTAGGGGAACAGGCTTGGGTGTTGGGATGGGGTCGGGTTGTGCTTGCTTTGGGCCAGAGAAGATGCTAGGGATAGATGTGGGGGTGGAGAAGGAAGGGCAGTTAGAACGGGGGTGGAGTTGGAGATGGGGTTGGGGATGCAGGTAGGGGTGCGTTGTATTTGGGGTGGATGATGTGGTGGTTGGTGTGGAATGGCCTGGCTTTGATTTGAGAATAGGAATGGGCTTGGTTTGATTTTAGAAGGAAAATACGTTGGGTTGAAATGCGGATGGGGTAAGTTTTGTCTGGGATGTGAAAGCCGTAACAGCAGGGGTTGGCTGTGTTGGCAGTAAGGATGGACATAGATAGGCCTGGTTTGGGTTTGAATGGGGACGACGTGGGGGTTGGGTCGGGTTGGCGCTACATGGCGGGGATTGAACATAGATTGGCTGAGTTGTATTGAGTTGTGTTAGGTTGCGGTTGAGTTGGATTAGATTGGGTTAAACTGGGTTGTATCGAGTTGAGTTGGAGAGGGATTGCATGGGGTGGGGTCGGATTGGGCTTTGACGGAGATCGTGCCCGGTGATTAGGCTAAGGATGGGCGCACTGGATCCAGAAGTTTCCCACTCAAACTTTCTCTTCCCCACACAGGGTGACTCCGGGGGACCCCACACAGGGTGGCTGGTCTGTGGGGGAGTCCTGCAGGGAATCGTGTCCTGGGGTAACGTCCCCTGTGACACTACGAACAAGCCTGGTGTTTATACCAAAGTCTGCAGCTACTTGGGGTGGATCAGGGACACCATGAAGAGGAACTGACTGTTTTGGTCTACCACCTGTGTCTCTGGCTGAGCAGAAACTCCTGTAGCTGGCCACCCACCCCACCCTGACCTGGGACAGAACTGAGCCATCCCTTAACACCCCATCTGTCCAAGACGCACATGTTGGCCAAGGATTTGTCCCATGTCAAGCCAGAGCTGGTGCTCAAGGTCACCTGTTTAAACACTGAGATAACAGTGCTGATGCAAGTTTCTCTGTAGGAGTTGCTGTGACTTTCTTCTGGAGATGAAGGGAAGTGGGAGCCAGAGACTGGGTGGGGAACCCAAGGCCACTGTACGTTGCTCCATTTCACTCGCTGCCCCGATGCCTAGGTGAAAAGAAACAGCTTGAAGCAGGGCTCTTCGTTCACATACACACAGGATTAGCTGTGCAGTCTTGAGGAAAAGACTCGATGCCACTCAGCTCCGGTTTCCCCAGGTGTGAAACAGAGATCTTCATGTTGCTTACCTCACGGCGTTGTAAGGATTAAATGAGGAAGGTTATATGAACTCATCCCAATAGTGCCTGGCACAGGGCAAATGTATCTCTGGACCCCAGCGGAAAAGACCCCCAGCACACGCTAGATGATCGAGAATGACTTCATTTTCTTCGAGATTCAGTTGTGGGCCTCCTGGCAGCCAGGCAAAAAGGCAAATGCTCTCTTTTTCCTTAAGCAGTCTCCCGACGTGCAGCGGAGGCTGGGCTACCCTGTGGCCTACTTTGATTTTGCTGAAGAGCTCAGAGAATGTGCCAGAAGCCCATGAGTTTACCATTGAGGTTGCGGAAATCTCGTTCCTGATTCTCAACAGAGATTCCTCCCAAAATGGGGTCTTCAAGGTCACTGAATGTTGAACCACATAAACCTGGCTCTTGAGATCTAAATATCCTACCGGGGGAAGGGGACTTACGTTTGTAGAGAGGCCTCTCTTGACCTTGGGAGGCAGATAATCTGGAATTCCTGGGACTTTAAAGGACCTAAACGTGAGCGTCCAGGCTTGGACGCTCAAGGAGTAGTGGTGGGGTGTGATGAGATCCCAATGTTGTTCTGGGAGTCGGGCGGGGGGGGGGAGACATTGGATTTTGGAATGCTAGGGGACTTATTTAGGGAGACCACTGACACCTCGTTTCTGGATCTGGGGGCACTAGGCTGGTGGTGGTAGGTACCCTGAGATTTTATTCGGAGAGAAACAATAAATGGATTTGGACCTAGATCCTGAGTCTGGGAGTGCAAGGATCAGGGTGTTCTGAAAGCCTTACATTTCGGAGGCAGCTGAAGCCGGGAAACTGGCGTGTTGGCTCCAAGTGGTGCGGGGAGAAGGGAATCGGAGCCCCTCAGCTGGTGTTTGAGGATACCCTGGGTCTTCAGGTGTGTGACCTTCCTTGGGGTTCAGGTATATATCGGACTTTGTACTGGAGGTCATTGATTCCTCCGTGCTCCTGTTTCTTCTCACCGCCCCCCCCCAACTCCCCTCACCGGCTCTGTCTCCAAGAGCAGGGGCCCAGGAGCTCCAGGCCCTGCCCTGTCTGGCCTCAGGCCCCAGGAACGCTTCCAGCACAATCAGGGCCCACAGAACAACAGGTGCTTGCTCTCCCGCCCCTTCCACAGCTCTGGGGTGGGAGGAGGTGTCCAGCCCCCAGGAGGCAGCGGGGGCAGGGCCTTGGCCAGCATCTGGATGCCAGCAGGGCAGGGGCGGGTCCTCAGGGTGGGGAGGGGGTGGATGAAGGCTTTAAAATGCTCCTTGGGGAGGCTCCTGAGCTCCAAGCTCACCACCTGCCTGCCTGTGGTCACCATGTGGTTCCTGGTTCTGTGCCTTGCCCTGTCCCTGGCGGGGGCTGGTGAGACAGAGGGATGGGAGGGGGAGGGGGAGAGTGGACCCCACTTTCATGCTGCCCTCACCCCCAATAACTTCTTCCTCTCCCACAGTCCATCCCAGGCCGGGTCCCAGGCTCTCTCCCAGCCCCTCTTCTGTGGTCACAGTTCCCACTATTGTGCTAGGTCCTGCTCCCTCCCAGGAACCCCCCAAATCTTCTCCTCCTCCCCACTCCGACCCCTGCCCTGAGCCACTTTACCAAAGGGGCAGAGGCTGGGCCATCTGTCTCTCTCTTTGGGGGACTCCTGCTCTTGCAAGGAGTGCCCCCAGTCCCAGCAGATCCTGGGACCCCGACAGCCCCCTTCTAGTCCTTAGTGGTTCTCTGTCTGTAGCTCCTGAGTCCCCACATCCTTCCATACCCTGGTGACTTTTCCCTTCCAGCTGTCAGTTCTCAGCTAGGTCCTCCAGTCCCTGGCATCTGGTTTCCCTCAAATCTTCCCGAGACTCCCTAAATTCCATCAGACACCTATACTTCTCCCCAAACAGACCCCATGACTCCGGGTGGACCCGCTTCCCCTCCTGGTATGAGGATTCTACAGATGTCTCTTCCTTCCCCACCTCTTTGCCGCTGAACCCCGGTCCAGCACCCCCAGCCTTCTCCCTGAGGAAGAACACCCAGAACCCCCAACCACACACTCCTTTCCTTGTGGAATTTCCTTCCCCCGCCCACGCTCCAGCCCTCCCCAAATGCACCCCTCCTGTGAAGCTCTGTTTTTCTAGACTTCCCTCCAGAATCCCAAGTACCTTCAGAACCCAGCTGTCCTCCCCGACCTCCCGCAGGACCCCCACATGTGATTCTAAAACCCCACACCAAGTGGGAACGCAGGGAGGACCCACAGCTGCTTGGCCCCAACACGTCTCCACCTTCCTTCCTCTCCGACACCACCCCCAGGAGAACCCCAGATCCCTCCAACACCCTCAGACCGTGACCCTAATCTCCATGAGAATCACCCAATCCCAGAAGAACTATCATCTGGCTCTCCCTCCTCCTGAGCCCCATCCCAGTCCTGACCCCAACCCTAGTCCAGGACCCCAGACCCCCAGAGGACCCTCTCCCAGTCCCAGTCAAGAGGCACCACATCACCCCTGAATCACCTGACCCCCACACCACATGCTGCCCCAGACGCTGCCTTCTTGTCTCCTGCCTGATCCCTGTGGTTGGCTCTGCCCTCAGCAGTCTCCCCCGCCAGGACCCGCCACCAACCCACAATCCCAGGGCAGGCTCCAGACTTCCAGGCCCTTCCCGTACCCCTTGCCCGTCTCCCCAGACCTCCAGCCCTGCTCCTCTGGACCCATGTCCCCCCAACCCCACCGCACAGCCCTCTCTCCTAGCCCAGGCCTTCCTGGTGCCACCTCCCCACCTGCTCTGACCCGGCACCCTCTCCACAGGTGCTGTGCCCCCCATCCAGTCCCGGATCATAGGAGGCTGGGACTGTAAGAAGAATTCCCAGCCCTGGCAGGCAGCTCTGTACCATTACAGCAAATTCCAGTGCGGGGGCGTCCTGGTGCACCCCCAGTGGGTGCTCACAGCTGCCCACTGCATAAATGAGTGAGTGGGGGCAGGGGGTCTGGGGGGGGGGGCGGTCTGTGCTCCCACAGGAATAAACAGCGGGCACTGTCCCGGGTTATCCTCAGGGGAGGCTGGAGGACTGAGAGAAAGAAAGACATTCCTGGTCTAGGTCATGGAGAGTGGCGGGGACCACCCCAGGAAAGCCCTCCACTGGTACCTGTGTCTTTCATCTCTCCTTGTAAATGTCTTCCTGTGTCTCCCCCTCCTGCCTCCCTGTGTCTCTCCATAACTGGCTCTGTTGTGTGTCTGTCTGTATGACTAAGATTCTTCTCGGTCTCCTTCTCTTTGGTCTCAGCGCCTCCGTGTCTCTCCAGGTCTCTGTCCATCTCTGGGTCCCTCTGCTGCATCCCTGTCACTGTTATGTCTCACTCTCCACCTCTGCCCCTGGGTCTCTGCCTCACCCCCAGTGCTGCTGAGCACCCCCCCCCAGGATGGGACCCCAGAAAAAGGAAGGGATTATCCCCATATGTCTCTGTGTGAGGGGTCTTCTCACGTGCTCAGCCCCTCCCTCCAGGACAATGATCCACTCCAGGGGGACACGGGGAAGGGCTGGTTTCAGCTGGAGCCTAGTGGGAGCCCTGGAGAAAGAGGAGGAGGAGGGGCAGAAGGAGGAGGAAAGGGTGGGAAGGTCTGGGGAGGGAGGGGGACGCCGTCCTTGGGCTGGGGGCCAGGCCACCCGCTCCTGGGGAGCCAGCCCCACAGCCCCTGCTGCAGCTGAGCAGGTCCCAGGCCCTCCCCCCCCCCCATGCTCCCTTCCTGTTCTCTCTCGTTCCCGCCCTCCCCCCTCCACTGCCTGTGTTCCTCACTCTCTCCCTTTGCTTCCTCTTCCCTCCGTCACGTTGCCTGCTGCCCCTGCTCCTTCCAAGTCTGTTCCTTCACTTCTTCTTCTTCCCCAGGACCCTTCCTTCTGTCTCTGTCTCCTTTGGGCTCTGTTTCTGTCTTCCCTCTGCCTCTCATTCCCTCTCTCCTTTTCTGCTCTCTCCTTTTCACTCTGTCTTTGTCTCTGGCTTTGATCTTGTCACATCCTTCTGTCTTTCACTCACTGTCTTTTCTTCATAGCTCTTTACCTTCCCAACTGTCTCTCTCTCCATGGTTACTCCTTGTTTCTCTCTCTCTCTCTCCCCCCCCGCGACACACCCCCCCCCAGGCTCCCCATCGCCCTTTCCCCCTCCTCTCTCCTCATTCCCTGGGGCCCCCTCTGTCCCCAGCAATTATCAGCTGTGGCTGGGTCGCTACAACCTGTTTGAGCACGAAGACACAGCCCAGTTTGTCCAGGTCAGTGGTAGCTTCCCACACCCTGGATTCAACCTGAGTCTCCTGGAGAACCACACCCGCCTCCCGGGAGAGGACTACAGCCACGACCTCATGCTGCTCCGCCTGGCAGAGCCCGCCCAGATAACCGATGCCGTGAGGGTCCTGGACCTGCCCACCCAGGAACCCCAAGTGGGGAGCACCTGCTACGCCTCCGGCTGGGGCAGCATCGAACCAGATAAGTGTATGCCGGGGCCAGACCCTGCAGCCTGGAGCCCAGACCCTTGGGTGTAGGGAGGAGGGGCTGGGGAGCCGGACTCCAGGGTCTGAGGGAGGAGGGGCCGAGGAGCCACTTGGGGTCTTTTCATCTCTGTTCTGTAGTCACATACCCAGACGATCTCCAGTGCGTGGACCTCAAACTCCTGTCCAACGATGTGTGTGCCAAAGCCCACTCCCAGAAGGTGACAGAGTTCATGCTGTGTGCTGGATACTTGGAGGGCGGCAAGGACACCTGTGTGGTGAGCCAGTCTGTCCCCCCTTCCCCTCCCTCCTGGGCCTCAAGGTGCTGGGGGAGGGGACTCGGGCTCTGGACTGCTGCTGAGAGCTAACTGGGCATCTGTCTCTGCGGCTTCCAGACTGTATCTCCCCCCAACCAAGCCTCAGCGCCCTCTCCCTGCCCCCTTTCCTTCCCACACCCCCATCCTGGTATCACGGGCACCTCCCTCCACCACATCAGAGTTCACCTGTCCCTCCCTCATATTTACTGTCTAGTCAGAGAAAGCTTATTTGGGAGAGGTGACATCAGAGGGGAGTCCTGAAGGTAGAAGGGTCCGGTAGATGGATTCCGCTCCTCTCCCACTGACCTGTCGGCTGGGACTGTTCTGGACCCTGCCCCCTGTGCAGAAACTGAACCCTGAAGTCCCATCCCCGCTGGCCATGACTCCAGCCGCTGTCTCCTCTGTTGGAATCCCGCCGGCCCTCTGACAGTGGACTGTGCAGAGAACCGTGTCCTCTCCCGGGGCCGGGGAGTCACCGTCTCGAGCTCTGTGAGCCCAGGTGTGAGAGCTGGGGCTCCACAGGCAGAACCCCGCCGCCACGGCTGCCCTTTGTCATTCTCTCCCCCTTGTGCCGCAGGGGGACTCCGGGGGGCCACTGATCTGCAATGGCATGTTTCAAGGAATCACGTCCTGGGGCCACATCCCATGTGGCAGCCCCAATATGCCTGCTGTCTTCACCAAAGTGATTTCGCACCTGGAGTGGATCAGAGAAACCATGACCGCCAACCCTTGAATGCCCCCATCGTGTTTCCTACCCCAGTAAACTCAATTCGCATCAGATTCACCTCACGTTTGCTGTCCTCTGGCCTTCCAGGCCCTGCGCACCTGGAAGCTGGGGACCCACCCCGCCCAGTCTAGAGCCCGGTCCTCTCAGTCTCTCGCCAGGAAGCTTATGAGCCGGGGGGAAAGGAAGGAGTAAAGACAGGTGTAGACAAACCGGCCCAGAGAGAGGCTCAGACCCTAAAGGGCCAGGCAGGGACTCAAGAGCGGTTCGCACGCCGGTTCACACACGCTGGGCCCGACCCTGCCCCGGGGAGAGAGGACGCCACGGAGGGTCACACGTGGAGGTTGTGAGGCACCCAGGTTTTATTGTGGCAGAGAAGTCCGGAAGGGGGGGGGGGGAGGGGAATGTGTTTGCAGGCCACGCCTTTCTGGGGAGGGGCCTGTTCCGCAGAAGGGCGGAGCTACATCCAGAGGCGGTGAGCGTTGTGACCGGCCCGGGGTCCCGACCGGGTATCCAGGGGCGGGGCTCCCCCTCTGAGGGGTAGGTGTCGAGACCGCGGAGTGCAACTTCGGGGCGTGGCCTAAGAGGGCCAACCATCCAGGGGCGGGCCCTAGCTAGGCCCAGGGGCGGGGCCACACCAGCCGGTTGCGCTGCACGCCGCGCTCAGAACTGGGAGGGGGCGGTGTCGCGCTGTAGGAGGGAAGGCAGGTTGAGGACTCCGTGGGCGGGAACCGAGCCGAAAAGGGAAACCCCAAGCTCGAGGGGTGGGGGTTTGTCGCCTGTGCTCAGAAGGCACGGCCTGTTCTTTGGCAGCGGGGCCACGACGGAGGGGACGGGCCCGGCATGTTGGCTGCGGTTACCGGTCAGTTTCCTGCGAAGCTCGGGTGCAACTGTTTAGAGAGGCTCGAGGGGGCGCCCCTCGGGGGTGAGTGCACTGGACAGGTCCCGGCTGAGCTTGCGGTCCGCGTCGGACTGCAGTTCGGACGCGCGTCTCCGAGCGTTCTGCTGCGAGACCCACCGACGGCAGCTCAGACGCCGCTCCATGAAGGGCGAACTTCTGCCCCACATGCCCAAGTGGTTTAAGTAGTTCAGCACTCCTGGGGGCCGGGGGCTGGTGAGCGGCTGAACTCCGAGCCCCGCCGCAGGCCCCGCGCCACCCCTCGAGGCGGCCTCCCCTCCGGTCCGCCCCTATCCGGCCCCAAGCCCTGCCCCGAGTCCTCTCCCGGGCCCCGCCCCCTGCCCTACCGAGGCACCGCCCCTTTCTCCCGAGGTCCCGCCCTCACCGGCCAACAGCATCAAGGCGCCGGCGCCCCAGCACAGGTAGGTGGTCCCCAGGTAGGATACCTGTGGCGTCGGGTGTAGCGTCTCACAGTTGACTACAAAGAGCGTCAGACTGAGAACGATCAGGAACCCTGCACTGGGGTGGGGCCGGAGAGACGGACACAAAGGCTGGACAGGAACCCCAGGATACCCCCATAAAGAGAAGAGAGACAGAGACAGCCTCTCCCCTCCCACCCTCCGTGACAAGCAGGTGTGTGTGCATACACAGGCACACAAACTCCTGTGCAGACACAAAGACACCCGGAGAGAAGCAGAAAGAAAAAGAGGGAAGCAGGAAGGGGAGACAGATGCCCCCGACACTCACCCCGACTGAGAAATTTAAAAATAGAGCTGAAAGAGTGGGGCAGAGATCCCAAGAGACGTTCAAAGACAGAGTGAGCAGGACAGAAATCTTGAGATACACCTCCCCAAAGCCAAAAAGAGAGTCCTGGGGCAAGACACTGGGGGTATCTTCCCTTCCCCCAGGCCGACACTTACCAGTGCTGAAGCTGAGAAAACTGAAGACAAGGTCCATCTTAGTAAGGCGTCGGAAGACCGGCCGGAAGGAGAGGCACATGAAGGGGAGGAGGATGAGACACAGGGTCAGGGCCAGCATCATGAAGCCCATGCTCATATGGATGAGAACTGGAGGGAGAGGAAATGCTGCAGTCATCCCCAGATGCTCTCCAAGGTCACCCTCCAAACTCACCCTACCGACAGCCCATGGGCAGCCCAACAGACACCCCCAAAGTTTGGCTGCAGACAACCTCAACATCACCCCACTTCCACCACCAAAGTCCCTTCTAAGAAATCCTAAAATCTCTCTCTCTCTCAGAGTCACCCCCAGACACCTGTAAAGTCAAAGTCATCCCCAATGATACCCTCAAAGTTGTCCCAATCACCCCCACCTACTCCAAAGTCCACCCTCGTAATCAACCCCACCCATACTTCCAAGGTGACCCCACAGATGACCCTTAAGCCATCCCCACTCACATCCTCAAAGTCACCCCACAGAATCATCTCAATCTTTTCTAGAGTCATCCCCACAGACACCTCCAAAGTCATCCCACTCATACTCCCAGAAGGCATCCCACAGCATCTCACAGTAATGCCCTCAGTATCACACCCAGACACCCCCAATGGCACCCTCAAAATTGTCCAAGACACTTTAGCTCCCCTGGTCTCCAAAGACACCCTGCTTCTGCTCAGGCGTCTCCCATTCACATCCCAAGGTCCTCTAGTGATCCCATTTTTACACCCAGAACCTCCCCCCATTATCACCCCCATTCACACCAAAGAGCCCTCCCACAGACATTCTCCAAATCACCCACCTCGATCCCCAGAGCGTACACACTCTGATGTACACACAAGAAAAACTTCCAGATACTTGAAAACCACAGAACCACACTCAGTTTCAGTGAATATTTATCCAATGTACATTTCAGAACAAGAGTTTTGGCCCCTTCTGAGAATTACATCTCTTTTTAGCCCTTCTCTACATTGCCTACTTTTGAACAGTGCAAGACTGTCTCAGCCAAATGAGCTAAGACTCCATCCGCTTTGTTTCTGGCAAACTGCGTATCTCTAACACATAATCAGAAAGCAAAAGCTGGGACATATATACAGAATAGCAATAGTGCTCTGGGGATCAATCACATAATCCTGGTTGAGGGATTCTCATGACATACCCTGCTTTCTGGGGGCCACCAAAATAGTCATATGACTCCACCTGAGTCAATCACAGTGCCCCATACCCCAGACCACGGTGATTGGCCCAAAGATGGGCATATGACCAAAATCAGCCAGTCAAGCTCTGCCCTGGGACTTTCTCTGACTGAAGCTGCCAAGAGCTCTCGTTCCTCTAGTCAGGAGGTTTATGAGCTTGGAGCTTCTTGGCCTTGGACCTAGCCTCATGGGGGATAGGAGATCTGATAGGGTAAAACTAAGAAAGGAAAGCAGACGAGAGGAGAAAGAGAGTTGAGATGACATTCAAGTCCCTGGCTCTTGTCAACCCAGAGATGAGCCCACTTTGTGGTTTGGTCAGAAGTAGACATTTGTGGCTTACCTCTCCGACTCACCCTCCTGCCTGTTCCCCACGCTCAGCCCCAGTTATAAGCTAATCAGTGCATTGCATCGCTCTGGCCGCTATACTTGGTTTGAGGTGCTCATGTGACCCAGCCACACAAGACTTTTGCAGGAACGTTTTGTGTTCTTTTTCCTGCCAGGCTTGAGCCCACATTGTTAGCAGTTCTGCCAGCTGTTTGTCTTCTCTCAGATCCATTGCCCATGCCTCCCTATTCTGTGTTGCAAAGACTACATTTCCCAACCTCCTTTGATCACTGGCTTATCAGTACGTTTGGCTAATGGGAGGCATTGGCAGAAGACTGGCTCTGGAAGACGAGAACAACCCAGTGTATTTATTTCCCTCCCCCCAACCCCCACCTCAGCTGGTGTCTTTAGCAGTAGATTCTTTTTTTTTTTTTTTTTTTTTCTGTGATTCTAGCCACCTCTAAGCAAATAGCACTACGAGTCTATGCCTTCCCGATGGCTCCAGCTTCCAGGCTCTGGTAATACCACCTCTTTTCTTTGTTCTTCTGGGCTAAAGGGTGTAGCAGCTTCTTGAGTTGCTAATCTCTGCTTTGCCTCACCATTACCTACTCAGCTTCTCAGCTATTCTGTTACCCATGAAATCAATCCCCTATATTTACTACCCTCTAAAGCACCTAGAATGATTTATTTTCCTAACTAGATCCTGACTTGCCACTAGGGGGAGCCTTGAGAATGAAGCCAATCCAAGTAGCCAAGAAACAGACAGATAGTAATGTGTCTGATACTATCACTTGGACTCTTGAATTCAGCCATGCCTGAAAGCATTCCTACTCCCACTCCTTTTCATTTGGGTGAGACCATAAGTTCCTTCACTCAAGCTACTTCACGTTAGAGCTTCTGTTACTTGTGATCCAAAGACTCCTGACTAATTCAAATCCCTTCCATAAGTTGGCAAGGAGTGCAGGATTCAATGCTGCCTACATACCACCCACTAAAATCACAAACTCTAACACACACACACACACACACACACACACACACACACACACACAACCAGAATTGAATGTTCATCAACAATCTAGAGGGAGAAGGACTCCTCAAGCTGAGAAGCAATTGGTAAAGTCACAGAGGCAAAGCTGGATAAATAAGAACATAAAAATTCTGAATTTCTACACCTTAACAAAAGACCCTCATAACCTGTATGTTGTGTCTTTATGCCAACCATAAAGCATTGTACATTCTGAGAATTCAGTAAATGCTGTTTTACTTTAAAAAAGAGAACTATAATACTGCCTTGTGTGCGTTTTAAGTGATAAACATACACAGTATATACAGAGACATGCTTCTGTGTGTGTGTATATGTATGTGTTTGTATATGTTTATATGGTCATACCGTTTAAGAATAGCCATTTTCTCATATGTGTAGAAAATATAACTGGAGGAACACATAAGAGCTTAAAAATTGCTCAGTAGCAGGGCCCTGGGTGGCTCAGTAGATTAAGTGACCGACTTTGTGTCAGATCATGACCTCGAGGTTCCTCTGTTCAAGCTCTGTGTCAGGGTCTGTGCTGACAGCTTGGAGCCTGGAGCCTGCTTGGGATTATGTGTCTCCCTCTCTCTCTCATCCCCTCCCCTGCTCACACTCTGTCATTCTCTCTCTCTAAATAAGCGTTTAAAAAAAAAATGTTTTAATGGCTTAGTAGCATCAGTCACCCCCCAGGAAGGGGAATGGGTGGGATGGGAGACAGAAATGTAAGGGAGACTCTTGCACTTGTTAAAGTGCTGAACCATATAAATATATTCCTCGTTCAAATAAAATAAAAGTAACTTAAATCTTAAAGATGGGGCGCCTGGGTGGCACAGTCGGTTAAGCGACCGACTTCAGCCAGGTCACGATCTCGCGGTCCGTGAGTTCGAGCCCCGCGTCAGGGTCTGGGCTGATGACTCAGAGCCTGGAGCCTGTTTCGATTCTGTGTCTCCCTCTCTCTCTGCCCCTCCCCCGTTCGTGCTCTGTCTCTCTCTGTCCCAAAAATAAATAAATGTTGAAAAAAAAATAAAAAAAAAATAAAGAAAATAAAGAAAAAATTTTAAATCACACCAAGTTCACATTTAGGAACAAATGGGAAATGTAATGAACGTTCACCTCTCTTTTTTGTCTTCCCAGCACCTTTGGAAACCAGTCCACGTTTGGGGAACTTTCCCCAATGTATGCATCCACACTTTCCATTAAGGAAACCAGCCTCCCTTAAGGCGAAGACCTCGGCACGTGACCAGGATCCACCAATAAAGAAGAGCCACGCTAGGCTTGGAATTCACAGCCAGAGGTAGGCATGGACTCTCCTCTGGTAGGTGTGGCCACTGCTACCTCCAGAGTCCCAGGGCATCCGAGAAAGAGGTTCCCCAGTGGAGTCCAGGTCTAGAGAGCAAGCTGTAGTATGAATGCCCAGCCAGCCAGTCCTCCAGGGAATTTTGGGGGCATGCTCCCGATCCCTTGGCCCCTGGAGCCCAATTCTCTGGCCACACAGAGATTCTTCAAACTCCCGCAACATTGTTTGTAAATCCATTTCCTGCTTACACCAGGTTTAATTGGCTTCTGTTGCTTGTCATGAGAATCCTGACATACCAAAGCCTTACAAAGTCTCCTCAGCCCTTCAGAAACCCTGCTATTCCAGTCTTGGGCGTCTACCCCAGGATAAGTTTGCTCCACTGATGTATCATAAATATGGAAGAACGTTGTCCACCCGGCATCCATTCCCATCCTGTCAACAGCACCTTGACTTTGCTCGGAGGAACTCTGTGCCCACCCTCTGTCCTTGTGCTTTCGGACAGAAACGACCCCTCCATTGACTCTTAAGAAAAGTGCGTGATCCAGACCCAGCCAATCGCAGCATGACATCTTCCTGTTCAGTGCGGGTGGGTGCAGGAGGAGGGAGAATCCCAGGGAAGTAAATCTGATCCCATCAGAGCTCATCCTGAGATCTTTGCTTGAGGGCTACAGAAAGGACAGAGTCTGGGTGCTGCTGATGCCCCATCACCACAGCTTGCCTGAGGGCGCCACACAGAGGAAGCCTTCATAGACAGATTCCCTATTGACAGGCTTTGAGCACCTGGATCCAGCAGTACCTGAACTCGATAGATCTATGCCTCTGGACTTTACCATAACTTGAAACCATATTTGGTCCCCAAAATAAATAAACGTTGAAAAAAAAAAATTTAAAAAGGGGCGCCTGGGTGGCGCAGTCGGTTAAGCGTCCGACTTCAGCTCAGGTCACGATCTCGCGGTCCGTGAGTTCGAGCCCCGCGTCGGGCTCTGGGCTGATGGCTCGGAGCCTGGAGCCCGTTTCCGATTCTGTGTCTCCCTCTCTCTCTCTGCCCCTCCCCCGTTCATGCTCTGTCTCTCTCTGTCTCAAAAATAAATAAATGTTAAAAAAAAAATTTTTTTTTTAAATCATCTTTTTAAAGGAACTATTTTCGGGGCATCTGGGTGGCTCAGTGGTTGAGTGTCTGACTTCAGCTCAGGTCATGTTCTCGTGGTTTGTGAGTTCGAGCCCCACATCAGGTTCACTGCTGTTAGCACGGAGCCCACTTCGGATCCTCTGCCCCCCACGCTCTCTCTGCCCCTCCCCCACTTGCGCTCCCTCTCTCAAAAGTAAACAATACATTTTAAAAAACCTATTTTAAAAAGCGAGGGAGAAAATGATGGTGACTTTAACATCTAATCGTGAGGCAGATGGGTTTCCGGTGAATTGTAATGCTCTTCCCATGAGCTGTGACAGTCCTGTTTCCCTGTCTCCTCAAAAGCCATGTATAACTCCAGGAGACTTCTCCACAAGTCCCTTCAGAGAATCTCCAGAGACCCTCCTGAGAATTCTAAACATTTATCCCCAAGAACATGCAAAGAACTTCCCCCAGAGATTCCCACCGCTGATAATTTCCCAAGATGCCCCACTTCGAGTGCCCCATAGTCTGTCCAGCCTCCTACTGACCGGTGACTTGGCCCAGGCTGACACACTTGTACTTCCTGCAGTCTGTCCAGAAGCCCAGGTAGCCAGTGTAAGAGCCCTGCAAGTACGCCAAACGTCCATCCACCACGCTGAGCATCATCAGGGCTGCGAGGATGCTGAAGACCAGAGACCAGCCCCGCAGGATGAACTTGCGGTCCTCCTCCCAGGAAGAGACCATGTCCGCTGGGAAAGAGTAGAGTTCTCGGGTCCACATCCACCTGCACCACACTGCAGCCAGCCACAGCCACGTCTCCACCTCCACCCAGACCCCAGTCCCAACCCCATCCCCATCTCTGATCCCAAATGCACCCTCACTCCCATCTCTAACCCTGACGTCCAGCCCAGCCTTCGCCCACAACCCCATTCGGAGCCCAAACCTACTTGTTTGGTCTCCACCCCCATCCTCCAGTCCCTGTTCCCCAAACCCCAGCTCCATCTCTGCCCTTGACCTCAACTGCTTCTCTAGACCCCGGTCACAAATCCCCATCCGGGACACGGACAACTGCGACGTGGGTTCCACAGTGTGCTCATGAGGCCAAGACCCATGGTGCCAGCAGAACGAAATGCCAGTGGCGTGCCCTGCGTTCACCAAGCCCCCTGTGATCCTACCAGACTTCCCAACTGGCAGGGAAATCCTGTCCCTCCCACTACTCACTTACCTCCAGCCACACGAGACTTCACAGGGTTCCTCTCACACCGCGAGCTTTCCTACCTCAGCAATTCAAGAAGCAGTCCAGGCTGTTCCTTCTGCCTGGGGCACCCTCCTCCCACCTGTGCCCAGACTGCCTTGGCCACCCTTTAGATCTCACCTCCCACGTCACTCCACCCACATCTCCCATCCTGAGCCTCCCAGCCCAGCCCAACTTCGGTTCTTGGCAAGGTCGCCCACCAAGTGCTCCCTTATCAGTGCAACACGCAAGTCTCCTTCACTGGCATCCCTTATCTCACTACTTTTTCCCTACCCATCTTACCGAACAGACCCCCTTGAGGGTAGAGGACAGATCTTTTCTTTTTCCCACTGCACCTCCATCACCTGGTACAGAGCCTTTGCTGGTTGTTAAAGTAAGAAGGTAACAATTGAGGGGCACCTGGGTGACTCGGTTGGTTAAGCGTCCCACTCGTTTTTTTTTTTTAATTTTTTATTTGAATGTTTATTATTTTTGAAGGAGACAGAGAGACAGAGCATGAGCAGGGGAGGAGCACAAAGGGAGACACAGAATCCAAAGTGGGTTCCAGGCTCTGAGCTGTAAGCACAGAGCCTGACGCGGGACTCAAACTCACAAAGCAGGAGATCGTGACCGGGACCGAAGTCGGACGCTTAACCGACCGAACCACCCAGGCGCCCCAAGCATCCCACTCTTGATTTCAGCTCGCGTCATGATCACTGTTCGTGGGTTCAAGCCCCGCATCAGGCTCAGCGCTGCTGGTGCGGAGCCTGCTTGGGATTCTCTCTCTCTCCCTCTCTCTCTGCCCCTCCCCCTCCTCAAAAATGAAAATAAATCAACATTTTTTAAAATGGTAATGATTGAATGCGTGGGTGTATGAACTGGTAGACACATCCATGGTTATCTATGTATAGTAATTCCTTCCTGTCCTGTGGCATGTCTCAATTTGGGTTTCAGAGAAGGCTGGGTCTAGGACTCAGGCACGAGCTTTGGAGGATGGAGAAAGTGTCTTTGAGAGTCAAAACCAGTATCTGTGGAGTGCAAAAAATTCAACAGCTTTCTATTACAATGGGTTCTCGATGCTTTTACACTTCGTCTTTATGACAATCCTGTGAATTATCATTATCTCCTTTGACAGTTGAGGAGTTAGATGGATATTTGTGGAATTAAAGACATAAAAGTTTGCGGGTTTCCTTTTTTCTTTTTTCTTTTCTTTTCCTTTCTTCCTTTCTTATCTGTTTGCTTGCTTGTTTGTTTCTCAAAAGGCTACCACACGAGCCAAAAGAAAGGATGGAGAGAACGCAAACCTGGATTGGAGGTCTTTGAGGGCAGAGAAGAGGTCCCTGAGGTCTCAGGAAAAGGTGAAGAAAGACAGAGACAGTGGAGAGAGATACTGAACTTGAAAAGGGAATAAAAGGAGGAAATCAATTCAGGAAAGGCCCTGGGAGTGGGGTGGGGTAGGGGCAGGTAGAAGGAGGGAATTAGAAATTCAGATCTCAGGCCTTCTAGAAACTGTAAGAACCGATCTCAGAAATGCTGGTGCCCCGCCCAACCCTGGCCCTATTCTGGCCCCTCTCTGACCCTGCGCTTTCTCTATCCTTATCATTCTCTCCCCCTCTCCCCCACCTTTGCCCAGTCCTGACATCTCTCAGACCCAGCCATGACCTCTTCCTGACCCAATCCTGACCCTGCCCATACCTCACATGGAACCCACTCTGACCCAGCCCCAGCCCCCATGTCACTCACACAGGGTAGAGCATGAGTCCACGGGCAATGTCCCAACCGCCTGGAATCTCTCCAACTGTCATGGAACCTCCCCCCCAACCCCAGATGCAGGCCAGACTGAAGCCCTGAGGCCTGCCTGTGGACAGCAGGAGAGACCAGAGAACACAGAAGAAGGGTCAGAGAGATCCAAACCGCCAAGGGCCAAGCCTGAACCTGGGAGGGAGACCAACAGACTTCCAGGTGGCCATGGAGGTGCCTGGAAAGAGGGGCTAAAAGCAGTTGGTGACTGTTTAGTGCATCTGGGGACTGGTCTTACGCTGCATCCCCACATGTCCCAGAGGCCCCAGTCTGGACCCCAGAGCACCCAGCCAGGTTTCCTTCCAGGAGCTCCCAGTAATACTCAAAATGAGACCGAAGTCTCTCCACCAATTACTTACAGGCCCCAGGTCAGAATCCAAGACTCTCAGCCCATTATCAACAGTGGCCGGGTCAGCATCCAAGAGCCCCCGCCCATTATCCATAATCGCCGGGTCAGCATCCAAGAGCCCCCGCTCATTATCCATAATCGCCGGGCCAGCATCCAAGGGCCCCCACCCATTATCAACAGTCACCGGGTCAGCATCCAAGAACCCTTGTCCATTATCCACAATCGCCGGGTCAGCATCCAAGACCCTCCACTAGTCCACAGTCGCTGGGCCAGTATCCAAGATGCGCCACCCATTATCAACAGTTGCTGGGTCAGTACTGAGGACACGCCATCCACTGTGAGCGGTCATCGGTTCAGCATCCAAGATACACCGTCAGTTACCTACAGTCACCGTTTGAAGACCCAAGATGTTCCACCAATTCTCCAAACTCGCCACTTCAGCATCCAAAGCTCTCTATTACTTCCTCACGTCTCCCTGAACAATGTAGAGTCCCTTAACTACAATAGTAGTCAAGTCCGTAGCCAAGACCACCTTCCAACAAGTCAGAGTCCTTGTTTGAGTACTCAATGCCTCACATTGCCAATCCGGGCCAAAGTCGATGTCCCCCCTTCAATTACTCACAGCCCCACGGCCAGTGTCAAAAGCACTGATTCAATCATCTGGACCACCCAGGAGAGTTTCAAAGACTCTATGGACAGCTCCCTATACAACCCAAGTGCTCTAGACAACAATATCCAGAGCATACGATCAAGCAGATCTGCTGAGATGGATTCTGGCGGGTGAGAGGCAGGGGTCCAGGCAGTGGGCCAGGTTCTGGGCTAGGATTCTGGGGGAGGGGCAGTAGTCAAAGGTCAGCGACCAGAAGCAAAGCCAGTCTACTGGAAACTAGAGGTTGGACCCAAGTGAGGCTGACCCTGGGTAGGGCATAACATAAAGACTGGACCTGTAATTCAACCTAGGAACTGAACTTGGGGGTGGCAGGGTCTGGAAGTTAGATCTGGAGGCAAGGGAGCCTAGAGGCTAAACATCTAGGGGCAGGACCTGAAGGGTACAGGCCAGGGAGAATGGACGTGGAGAAGATAGTCTGAAGGCTACACTGGGTGGGTCATGGTCTGGTCTGGCAGTTGGACTGGGGTGGCTGGGCTGGGTGGCTGGACTCAGTGCTGACCCTGGTGATGGGCGATCTGCTACAGGTGTCAGAGAAGGAGTAAATGCAGCTATTCACAGCTGCCCATGGGCTGGCGGCTGCTGCATGGAGCCAAGAAGATCAGCCGTCAGGTGAGCCTGGCACTGAGCCTGGCTGGCATGGTGATCATCGGTCTCATCACCCTGGGCCAGCCCTGGATCCACTTCCAGGTTCCACTGACACCCCCTGGGGATCCTGATGGCCCCTCGACCATCCCCATCAACACCATCTTCTTTGTGCAGTGCCCTGACATCTCCTGCCTTCACGAGTACGACCAGAATGCTTGTAAGGCCTGCCCTATACTCACCCTTCCTGGGACTCATCTCTCTTCTTTGTCCCAGGGACCCTTCTCTGCCTTCTCTGGGATGGTCTTCACTACCCCCGGATAGTCATCCCTTCCTCCAGATGGTCCTCATTGCCCCAGGATCATCCCCACTGCCCTATGCTCACCTTCAATTACACGATACCCATCCCCACAGTCCTCTTAACCCTAGGATCTTACACATTATCCTGAGACTTTTTCACCCCAAGGAATCTTTCCTCATCACACAGAACTGGTTCCTCAATTCCCACCCTCCTTCTCACTGCCCAAGACACTGTTCTCACTGACCCAGAGGTGTGCCCTCAATGCTAAAGGCATCTGCCTTAATATCCCTTCTCTACAGCCCAATTTCAGTTTTCTTAAAATGAGAAAGAAAAATTTGCAAGGGAGAGGGTTCAGGAATACTCCCAGCCTCATGGGGGACCCTGTCCCCCATGCTCAGTCGGAGGGCCTCTTGGTGTTCTGATTTTCTTCCTTCCCCAGATTTGTTGGACTTTGCCTGGGCCTTTCTCATCCTCGCCAGTATTGCCGGCTTCTGCCTCTGCATCATGCTCATAAACATCATCTTCTTCACCAGCTCCAACTTACCTGTGCTGGACTTCTCCAACGTCATCATCAGCATCCTGACAGGCATGGCAGAGAGATTTATCCCTCAGGAACCAAGGCGAGGAGTACCTTGCCCAGTGCCCATGATGATTTCCAACCCCCTCCCCACCACATTCCAACACCATCCTCATCCTCACGTACATTGCCCATCCCAGTTCTATCTCCCTCCAAATCTCTGATCAATCCCAATAAAAAATATGAACTTCCAACAACACAACCTCATCTCCAGCCCCAATACCAGCCTCCAGTTCACCTGTCACCTCTCCACATCCCCACCCCCCGTTCCCATGTTATCTCTTTCCCATCTCCAAACCATACCCACTACCATCCCCAACCCCTTTCCAAATCTCAGCACTCATTCCAAATCCAACCCAACTCTATCACCTGTGAACCTCACTTTCAAACTCAACCAAAACCCATCCCCCACCTCACCCTCTGTCCTCACCACTCAAACTTCAATCTCTACCCAATACCCATTTCCAGTTCTGACCCAGCCCAAATCCTTTCTCCCCACTACCCCCTGCCCCGTCCCCGGCTCTGTGATTTTGTTCAAGTTACTTAATCTTTCTGAGCCTACAGTTTTCTGTAGGGTGGGGGTGAAATTTCCTATCACGTGGAGATGTAGTGAGGATTGGATTAGAAAATGTTGGCACCTGATGGAGCTATTTAACCTTGCACAATTCCTTACCACGATAATCCTTCCACTTGACCCAAATGTCTCAAAATTGATATGCTAATTCTAATTGATTAGAATTAGTCTAGTTTTCAATTTGTATTGCCAAATCACACTTTTTAGAAAAGGAGCTGGGTTGGCACATTAATTTGGAAATGAAGGATATTACGTTCCTATCATTTGTAATGATTGACCACAGCTTTTAGTTTTATCAGGAAAACATTTTTGGACAATGATAGCAAAGTCAAGAGTAGGAAACATTCAACTTCCTACTTCCTTGTTTGCAAATAGTATTTATCCAATTTGTCTGGTAGCTCTTCCCAATTGTTTACATATAAGGTACAAAGGGTAGAAAACACCTCAGTTTTATGTCATCTAATATAAGACATTTTTCTACAAAAAAAAAAATCTGCTCAGTCTTTTTAATTAAATGAGAAACACCTCTTATATTATTTTTCAACCACATAAAGAAAAAATGACCCAGGTCTTCACTACCTGAATTTTTTTTAGGTTGAAATATGCAGAATGAGTGGGTTCCTAGTCTACTTCTTCAGAAGCCCAAAATTAAAGACCCAATACAATAATAATCATCATCATCATCTCAATTCTTGTGGGCTCACTGTGTGCCAGGAATTGTGCCAATCTCAACAACTCCTCAGGACAGCCCAAGGAGATGAGGGATAATCATAAGATTATGCCCATTTTACATATGAAGGAAGTGAGGCTCAGAGAGATGAGTAGTTACCCTAAGGTGGGAGGGAGAGGCAGGACAAGAGCTCTGTTCTGGTTGGCCGCAAAGCCTATGGTTTTAGACACAACCCAATGGTCCCAACGTGCTCTACCATGACATTATCAAGAGCCTGTTTTCCTGCCTGCGCACAGAGGTACAGGGTGGCAAAAGAAACTGGGAGAATATTGAGCAAGAGCCAGGCAGCCATACAACTATGGGCGGGGGTCTGCACACACCTGATGCCCAGCTTCCTAACACCTGTACTCATGCAGGGGCCAGCATGATACTGGGCATCCTGTTCTACCTGATGCAGGCCCATGAGTACCTGCAGGAAGGCATGACCTACACTCTGGGGCTCAGCTTCTACCTGGCGTGGACCGGCATCTTTCTCTTCCTGATGAGTGGTCTGGGCTGGGCTGGGGTTGGGCTTGGGCATGGGTCTTCAGGGATATGGATAGGGACTGAGTGGGACAGAGTTTGGGATGAGGATGGGTTGTGGACAGGGCTGGACAAGCTGGGATGGAGGTGGGAGAGGAGGGTGGGGTTGGGCATAGGGCTGGATGAGGGGATGGGGTTGGGTTTGGGTTGGGAAACGGATTGGGGACAGGGTAGGGGTGTGATTGGGCTTGGGAAAAGAATCAGGATCTGGAGTAGGCTATGAATGCTGCACCTCACCCCCTCTTCCTTCCTTCTTCAGGTTTCCTTTCCTATCTGAACTACATGAACTTCTGGTCCATCCTGGCGCTCCAGGCCATCTGGACTTGATGGCGCTCCAGGACGCAGGAATGACCCCACCGCTGGCCTGCTCCCACAGCTCCCTGCCAAGCACTTGACAACCCTACTCTCTAGTCCCCCACCCCCACTGAGAGTCTTGCCCTTTTCGGTCCCCTCTTAATCCCCCCACTCAGATTAATAATTTAAATAATCTGTACCTTTTGCCCAGAATATTCTCTTAGCTCAGTACCTTCTAAGTGTTCTGTGGAAATGCCAACTCTCACGGGGGCCATCCCTTGGGCCCTCTGGGGTAGAGGGACAGGTGAGGGAAGCGATTCAGAGGAAAGAGAGGCAAGGCACAAGGTCAACAAAGAGGCTGTGCCAATGGTTCCTGGCATACATACAAATGGTGTCAATCAATATTTGTTGAATAGCTGATTCTCTCCAAGCCCTTAGGGCTTCATCTTTTACTTCCCAGACCCCCAATAATGTGCCCCTCCTGGGGTAAATTCTCCCTGCACCCACACCTCACCTCCTGCCCTTACCAGTAGCCCCTGTCATCACTTCCTCTTTCTTCTCGCCAAACTCCTCCAACACAGGGCTGTTCTTTTTAAAAATTGTCTGTCTATCTGTCTATCCATCCATTTTTAAGGCTGTTCCATGTAGCATATTTTTGCTATCAGAGTCATTTGTTGAACAGGGCACGGTTGAAACTCAAGTACAAATTTATCTCACTACCTGGGTCCCCCTACAGGCCCTTGACCTGGGGGGGTCCCCTCTACCTCCCTTTCACACAGTGGTTAAGCTGGAAGGATTGAGTCTAGGCTCTGCCACCTACTAGCTCCGTGACCTGTGTCCAGGCATTGACCCGTCTGGGTCTCAGTTTCCTCATCTGTAAAATGGGGGTAATGATAGTACTTCAATCTAGATAGAGCTTAACATAACACCTAGTTTGTGCTCTTTAAGGGTTGCTAAAATAACCCGCTTCTCTCCCACAAAAGGCTCTCAAATTTGTTCCTCTTTAATGAAAATAAGCTGCAACTATATGCCAGAGACTGGATCTATAGCAGTGATCAAACTAGACACACATCCTTGTTTTTATGGCTTCACATTTCCGCAGGGAGGCAAAACAGATCTGTTAGGGGTAAGTGCCGTGAGGAAAAACAAAGGAGGGGAATAGAGATGGGTCTGGGAAGGGGCAGGGGCTCTGTGCCAAGGTAATATCTGAGCAGAGACATGATTGAAGAGAGGAGAGCCATGGGGATAGGTTGGGGGAAAGGATTCCCGGCAGAGGGAACAGCAAAAGTTCTGAGGTACAAACGTCTTCGGCAGGTTCCAGAAAGATTAGGGAAGCCAATTACTAGTGTACCCTGAGCAAGGGAGAGAGACAGGGACAGAGGGGGAACAGGGGCTAGGTCCCTCTGGGCCTTGTGGGCCACAGCGAAGACTTTGCTTTTCACTCTGGGTGAGGCAAAAGCCAGTGAACAAAGGTCTCCTTTTCTTAATATAAGGATATGTTCCTTTTACATCAGACTATAAGCTTCGTGGGAGGTGTCTCCTCACCGGAAGAAGACAACCCAACGTTGTGTTGTCTTCTAAACAATGTGTGTTCCACTCACAGAAGGGAATATTTGGCCCCCGTTTAAGGAATGAGGTCACTCTGTACTGATCCGGGGGAGACTATTTAGGGGACAAACTGGAATGAAAAAAAAAAAAAATCGCTACCCATAACATGTGTGCGTATACAGCCATAAAATAAAAAGTCCACACCACACCGTTGATAGTGGCGACTCTGGTGAGTGGGTTTGAAGTAGAGGAGTTTCCTTTTTTATCTCTGAAAAGAATGTTTCCAATCAAGTCGGCTGAAAGACACTCCTTAGAGCTTGAACCCTCCCTACCAAGAATCCAAGCCCCCAGGTCTTAAACCATCTAAACTGGGGGGGTGGAGGGAGTACTTCCGGCCCTCACACAGCCCAGGAGTCCTGGCCCCCATCCTCCTCCTCCCTTAGATCCAGAAGCCCAGCCTTTCGCCCGGGCGTCCAGGCACCGACCCCTCCTCTTGCTGCGCGGAACGAGCCTCTCATTCGGCGCCACGCTAGCGCTACCCCAGAACGTCCCCCGTCGATCTCGGCACTGGCCCCGCCTCCCATTCCTGCCTGCGGACTCAGTCTGGGTCGGCCCCGCCCCTTCCAGCCAAAGCTCGCGCCACTGCCGCGCTGGCAATTCCAGGGGCCTCCCTTTCTGGCTCGGTCCCGGCTCGGGGTCCTTCCCCTTTGCCGCCCGCCTTTGGTGCTGTCCTCAGAGTTGCCTGACGCTCATGAGAGGACAACGGGCCCTGATATTCCCCTGCTTTTTTTTCTCCGCCTCTAGGGACAACATTGTATCGTCTGTTTAGGAAGGTTTTTGGAGGGAACAGGCATTATTCGCTTCCCCAAGCACCAAAGCTGGATTTCCGGCCCCGGCGCGTGTGTTGGACGCCTCGGGGCGGAGCCCGAGCAGGGGCTTGTGGCGGGCCTTACGAGCGGCGCGCACTATAAAGCGGGACGCGAGGTCGCCCGCGCACGCTTTGAAGAGAGTGAGGGTCGGGTGAGCTGTTTTTGTCTTATGGCTCTTTTCCGTCTGCGCGGCCGGGCGTTGGGGTCTGGGTCGCTCCTGTCGTGAGGTGCCCGGGGCTGCGGCGGGGCGGCCACGTCGTCGCGTGGAAGGGGTCAGGCCCTTGTGAGACCCCAGCGCGCGCTCCGAGGCGAGCCTGGGGATCTTGGCGGGGTGGGCAGTGGCGTCCGAAGAGGCTGGCGGCCCTTTAGGGGCCCTCAGGGTGGGGAGGACTCCTGCCCCCGGAGCGAATGAGGGTTTTCAAGGCCAGCGCTCCTTGGCCCCGCAGCCGGGCTGCGCCATTTCTGTTTCCCACGTCGCAGAATTCCGCCATTTTGTCCGTTTTTCTTGGGGGCGGGGGGGGGGGGGGGAGCGCGTGTGACCCTGAGTTTTTCTTGCTGAGGTTTTCCACTTCTGTGCTGGCTACATGAGCTTCCCTTAGGAAGTCGCTGTTTTTTTCCATTCCACGTGGCTGGCATTTTATGCAACCTGCAATAAAGATATGGGGGAGGTAGAGGCAGGATCTCAGGCTTTACCAAGAGCTAAAGGGAGTGTGGAGTCTCTAGATGAATTACGGGGTTTCTGAGAGCCACATGGGTGTGGTCTTAGGAGACAGCAAGTGGGGCCTTTAGCCTCAGGAATCATTCGGACACGGTCCCTCCAAATACCAGAGTTTTGTATTCACCCCATGCGCGAGTTTCGGGAAACGTTACTTCTGAGCTAATTGGTCCTTAATTCAGGTCTTGGGCCTCCGTTTCCCCATCGCCGAGGAAGCCCGGCCCCGGGGCAGCTAGCTGATTTTCTATGTCCCCAGCAAAAATCCTCCCTGAGTTTCTCACTTCAGGCAGCCACCTGAAAATCTGTCGAACTTCATCCCAAGTGTTGCCCTGTCACAAGTGGAAGGATTTTTTTTTTTTCCTCCATCACTGGCGCGCCCTCTTTGTGCCATTTTCCAATGTATTCCTTTCTCGTTCCCTTTTTTTTTTTACTTGTTAAAATCCTCACACGTGCGGGGAAATACACATAAGTTTAGCATTTTGCCATGCTTGCTTTATTTCTGCCTGGTGTTCTGAAAGCACGTTTTTAATTTCATCAGAAATAATGGGGTCTCCTGTGTGCTTTGTGTCTGTGGTTCCTGAGCCCTCTCCAAAATGTCTTCCTCTGGTCTGTTCCAAAATGGTTGCAGAAAAGGGTCTCTGCTCGTCGAGAGTGCTGCTTCTCTGTTAGGGTAGGGGTTTTTTCCCCCTAGGAGAGCTCCCTCCTTCTGCCACCCCGGTAGGTTCTTCAAGGGATTTGCACCTTAGCAGCTTTCACTGTCAAGGGTTAGTAGCAGGTGTAGCCAGTGCCAAAAGTCTGTAAAATTAGGCAAGGGGAGGTAGACACTGGGTCTTCTCCGTGTAGGGGGTTTGACGACGGTCCCCTTGTGGACCGGTGACACTGGGGAGGTGGGGTCGCCTGGGGTCTGCACAGGAAGAATTGTGGACTTCGATACCCTCCTGGTGGATTTTGTGCTTCCCAGGCTCTAAGTGCAGTTAGTTGGGCCTCTCTGTTCCTGAAGGTGAGTGGCCTTGGGGACCTGGGCTCCTGTGATGTCCGGCACTGGGCTCTGATCACCCCTGAGGATTCAGTGCGCCGCAGGACCTTTGACACCTGGGGATCTGAGGAGCCCTGGTTTTGATGTCTCTGGACCCTCCCAGACTGTCTGTTCAAGTCCTTCCTGTGTTACAGGTGTGTCTTCAAGCAGGGGGACCGGCCACTAACATCCCCTCTCAGTGACAACTCTTGCTTCCGCCCGCCCCCCCTCATCTAAAATAACCTTACCCTCTTTGGGATGACTTCACATCAGATAGCTCTGGGACCTAATTTATGTGCCAGCATTTGTGCTGGAGATTTACATGCAAATCCCTGTTCATTTATAGCGGTGGAAATCCAGCCAGAATGGGGCCGGGTCCAAATCCCAGCTCTGCTGTTCATGGGCTCAGAGAGCTGGTCTCCTGAGCCTCAGTTTCTATATCCGTAGAGCAGGCACAGCACAGCCAGCAGCATATGGGCCCGAATCCTCTGCACGGTTGGGGGTGGGTGGTGGTGATACTTCCTACCTAAAGGTAAGGGTTGGACACGATGGAGAATACACGGATTGTGGCAGGAAAAACTGAACATGCATTTGGGTTTCAAGGAAACGGACCAATTAAAGCTGATTTTCAAAGTCAGCAGAAGAAAAGAAACAAGCTGTCAGCACTTCTCACTGTTCACACTGAGGGGTTTGCAGATTGAACTTGGACTGCTGTCCTTGGATGGATACACTGATACAGTTAGTAAAGTTACCCTCCGCTTTACACACTAACCATTGTTTAAAGTGACCCTTTATCTAGAGAATGTTGCACAAATGTTGCAAAGAGCCCAGTCATAAAATGGGCACGGGACCTGTTGTCTGAAAAGAAGCCGGTGTTCTCTGGTCTGGGGCGATTTGTCCCTGGTCCTTGGATGTCGGGAGTGGACAGAACGATGGCCGTGCTGCAGTAGGATGCAGGCATGTTCTCTGGGAGAGCTCAGGGGTGTCCGCTCTCGCCGGCACTTTGGGGGGAGAAGCTCCTTTCCATGTTTGGGGGGGGTGCACAGTCTGAGGGCCTGTGCCCTTCGCCTGAGGCGTCCTCTGCGGAGCTCTGAATGTTTGCTGCAGCGGAGAGGGCGTTTCCGGGAAGATGGGGCAGGAAGTTGCCGTTTGTGGAGGGACGTGTGAGGGGAGAGCAGAGCTGGAGGCTCTGGGAGGCAGCTAGGGAAGACAGACCTGGGGTGCAGGCTGAGCAGGTGTGGGGGTGTCTTCAGTGGGGCACTGCTTTGAGCTGGGCGGGGTGGGGGTTGGTGGTGCCGAAGTCAGTTGTGGCGGATCATTACGAGGTGACGGCCAAGGATAAGCCACGGTGAGGCTTGGTCAAGGGGCATCAAAAGACACGTGATCAGGGCTTCTTGGCACCCCAGTGGCCGGGTATTGTGGTCATTTGTCCTGCCTGGGTGAGCTCTCGTCTGTCCTCCCCCTTAGGACTGGAGCCAAGTGGCTCTGTGAGCTGAGTGAGGAGGGCAAGGGCACCAGGGCCCCCATGATGTCCAGCACTGGGCTCTGACCTCCCTTGAGGACATGGTGCCCCCCCCCCCGGGACCTTTGACACCCAGGGGGTCTGAGGGGCCCCACTCTGGGGACAGAGGGCTGGGGGCCGTGGTTGCCTGTGTCCTGCTGACCAGCTCTTCCCCTCCGGCTCCTTCCTGTCTGCAGGTGGTTCCTCCAGAGTCAAACAGTGCCGCTGTCCCTGTCCTTGGTAAGAACAGTAGAGGCTCCTTACTGGCCGTACCATAGCAATAAATCTATCGTGAAATATGTAGATTATGGTAATAATACAAAAGCAAATGCCGAGTGGTTGCCCAGAGCTGGGCCCCGTGCTAAGCACTGGATGAAGTGTGGGGCGGTGAGGGGGAGGACACAGGAGAGATTGCAGCGACCCTGTCAGCGCGCCTGAAGGGGCTGGCTTGGGACCCCCATGATGTCTAGCACTGGGCTCTGACCTCCCCTGAGGACATGGTGCCCCCCCCGGGACCTTTGACACCCGGGGATCTGAGGGGTCCCGGTGGGGGGGCAGGTGCTGGGGGGTGTGGCTCTTTTCCCACCTGACGGCCTCTCCCCTTCCCTGAAGCTCCTGCCCAGCAGCACCCCTCCTGACTTCCTGCTGCTCCTTGCAGGGGACAGCCATCGTCATGGCCGAGCGAGCACTGGCCCCCACCCAGATGGGGCGGGGGGACCGTTACTACACGTACACCGAGCTCCTGGCCATCTCGCGGCGCTTCAAGCAGAACCCCAACGAGCTCATGATCACCTGGATCCTGCGAGTGTATGACCAGGGGGGCCCGGCCCTGTCCTTGAACTCTGGAGAGCTGGCGCTCCTGGGTGACCTGACCGGCGATGCCATCTTCAACTACCACTGCAAGACGCTGCGGGGTGGCTGCCAGACGCTCCTCACCTGGCTGCTGCTGGCCTGGCGCCAGCGCTGGGAGTCCTTCCTGCACTTTGAGGCCACCGAGCTCCCCTTCCGCCCCTGGACCACCATGGAGGAGGGCATCCAGCTGGTGCGCGAGCTGGGCATGCTCGAGTGGATCTACCGCGAGCCGCCCTCACCCCCCGCGCCCGAGCAGGGGCCCTGGCCGGCGCCCGAGGACGTGCCCTTCACGCAGGGCCTCCAGCGGCGCCTGCTGACGGCCGCGCCCTCCGAGCTGCGGCTCTCGCTGGTCAGCCTGCTGGTCAAGGGCATGACGGTGCTGGAGGCGGTGATGGAGATCCAGACCATCGCCGACGTGGGCCTGCTGTGGCGCCAGAGCCAGCCGGGCCGCGCCAAGCTCATGTTGGGGCCCAACCCGACACGCAAGGACCTCACGGGCTGGCTGCTGAGCCATGGCGTCCCCAAGGAGAGGGTGGACAAGCAGCCCACCAAGGTCCTCCTGGAGCTCTACATCAAGGAGGCCAAGCGCAGCCGCGGCCACCCTGCCTACGTGCTGGGGGACGAGCAGCCCCCGCCTCCCCCCTACTCAGACCAGGCCTGTGGGGAGGAGCCGCCCGCACCCGTGCGCCATGACTAGGCCCCCCCCTGGGCACTGTCTCCCCGCTGCTACTCTGCGGGGTGGGGTGGTGCTGGGTTCCAGGAGAGACAGAGTCCATGCCTCCTGAGCACCCCCAGGGGGGACTGAGGGGTGGTCCGTTTGCCCTTCTCCAGACTCGCGGGCCTCTGAGTGCTTGAGGTGCCCTTGCCCCCTGGCACCCTATCGGCGTCACCAGCCAGAGTGGTGGAGGGGAGCGAGCCGGCCAGTAGCCCTTGGGTGCCTGTGCCCCCATCCCCAGGGGCACATCCCATTACATTTCAGTCTGTTACACTACAGGCCCGTTGGCATGGTGGGCGGGCACCCCCACCCTGCCCCACCGGCCCCCAAAGCACTACAGGCCAAGTGGGATCTCCGCACAGCCCACAACTTGAAAGCACCTTGAAGTTTGTACCCTTTTTCTTAAGCTATTTTTAAATGCAATGTTTTTACCTAATAACTTAAGCATGTACAACACTTTGGTTTTCCGGGTGCTTCTTTCTGACTTGGAATGATTTTCTCTTGAGTGTGTGTGTGTGTGTGTGTGTGTGCGCGCGCGCGCGCGCATGCAATGCCTGCCTTCTAAAGTGGACTTTTGCTGTTGGCTCACCTCTGCTTTCTAGTTGGATGTGTGGCATCTGGGCCGGGTCTGTCACACCTGGGTTGAAAGTGTTGGGGCCAAGAATCAGAGCTCCATGGGGACAGACCACCCGGATGGTCAGCACTAGGCACAGGGCACTCATTGAATATGCGTGTCGCTGTGTCTGAGCTGTCCTAACGGACAGGGTTTGTGGTGTGGTCCTGGTGTGAGATAGCATCCGGAACCGTCTTCGGGGCAAGGGCAGGGGTCACGCAGAGGAGCCCCCATCTTTCCACAGGCCATCTCAGTATGCTGAAGGCTGGGCTCCTGTCATCCTGCTGGAGCCACTTAAAGAACCTGCGAGTTCTTTGGGTCCATGTAAGCAAGAAAGTGCCCGCCTCTCCAGGGATACATGAGGACCTTCTGAGGTGTCCTATGGATGGGTCTGTTGGTGGTCTCAACATAAAGGACAGGGGGTTCTCTGGCTTTTCCAAGCTGTGCAGGCAGGGCTGCTGACCCCAGTCCAACCTTGCCCAGCCCTTTCTGCACCCTCCGCCCAAGGTCGAGGGGCTTGCACCTTATTCCCCCTGGGGTGGGAGGTTTGGGGTCCCGTGGCTAGGAGTAGCTTCTTGCTATGAGCACCCGCCTCCCACCTGTAATCACCTGCATCCCAGGCTCCCCACTGGTGGTGCTGGTGGGTTCACACAGACCACCTGATGTAGGCATGCTCATCAGTGTGACACGTGGGTTATGGCCTTTGAGGGGATTGGTGTCTGGGCCCAGGCCACCCAGGGGGAGGCAGCCCCCAGATTTGGCCACCCAGTGCTTGCCACGTGGTGGAGAGAGTGACGTCTCCCCTCGCGGGTTGAGAGGTTAAGTGCAGGGGCACCAGAACGGGCCTGGAACCGGTGCCCCCACAAGGCCTGCTGTTTTATTAGTAGGTCTGCAGGAGCATTTTTTAGTCTTCAGTGCCATCCGGTGCTACGTTTGCGAGGATGGAAACGGCCGTCTGCCCAGTACGGCAGCGGCCAGCCACGTGTGGCCAGTGCAGCTGGGACCTGAATTTTCCACTTTATTTAAATAGCCCCATGGGAGCCAGTGGGCACACAGGCAGGTCCCACCCCCTGCAAACTTGCAGTCCCCAGAATGAGAACGTCACCGGCCCTGCCTGCTCTGCTGGCCTCCAGTTTAATGGCAAGGGATGTGGGGTCTGAGGAGTCTCACCTCTGCCAAAGGAGATGGGAGCACGGAGGCCAGTCACGTGCCGCGAGTCACAGAGCCTCAGGTTTGCCGGTGGCTTTGGCCCTTGCACCTCCTTGTGAGCTGTCCCTCTGCGCGCACGCTTGAACCCCCGCCCCCCCCCCCCTCCGGCGGCGGTGGAGAAGACTAAAGGTGACAGGCCAAAGCCAGGTTGGGTGACTGCCGGGAACCAGTTCTCAAGGGAGTGTGTGACCCACGGAGGGGCTCACTGAGCAGGCGCGGCTCTGGTGCCCGCCAGGTGCGCGCATCACGTGCTGCACCTACAAATGCATGTTCCCGCAGGCACTTACCTACCGTCCGCGCCCATGCACCCGCATAAATACACCCGCGCATGCAGGCACGCCCACACGCGTACAACATGCACAAATGGAGGCTACGCACGCGCAGAGGCCTGTCACACGGACACGCGCATTCTTGTGCCAACACGTATATGCAGACCCCTCACAGGCACCCAAATAAGCGCAGAAACACTCGCACAAGTGTCTGTACGCACGTGCACGCACGTGCCATATACGTGTGCGCAAGCCGCCCTTCACGCAGGCCCCCCCCCCCCACAGGTAACAGCACGCGCGTGCGTGCGCACGCAGACCCGCCCGTGGCTCCGGGGCCCGGGAGCCCTCCCCTCGGTTCCCACGGGGCCGGGCGCACACAGTAAGTCACGGGAGCCAGAGCAGCGGGTGAGCAGACATGTTGGGATGCAATGGCAGCGCGGGAAAGGGGGCGCCCGGTTTCCCAGCTCACACGGGGCCCCCCCAGGCCCGCAGGCAGCCGGGTCTCCAGGCCAGCAGGCCCAGCCCCATGCTGAGCCCCGCCAGCACCGCCACGGCCCCGGCCAGCAGGGGCACCACCGTGGCTGCGGGGAGAACACGGGAGTGTGAGTCGTGGGACTCGGGCCCCCCCACGCTCCCAACCCAACGCCCGTGGCCGTCACCTGCAGGGGTGGCAGGCTCGCGGGAGCCGTGGCAGGGGACCCCGTGAGCCGGAGGCCGGGCGGGGGCGGTGAGCTGGCGGAAGCGGCCTAGTGGGCAGGAGCCCGGGCACCCGGGGAGGTTGAGGGGCAGGGGCAGGCCGGAGGAGTCGTTGCGGTAGAAAAGGGAGATGGTGACGTTCCTGGAGGGAGACAGGAGGTGGTGGCACCCGAGCCCCTCCCCACCGCCCCCCTGCCACTGACTTAAATCTGGAGAAGAGGAGCCGAATGGGGAGACTGGGCTCCTGACTCCCACCTGTCAACCTCCAAGTGCCATCCGGGGCAAATACCCCTCCGGGCCCGGGCCACGCCCACTGCCCGGGACCCCACGTCTCTTCCCGCGACAGTTCTGTCCTGCCCCCTCCTGGGCGCCACCCCCTCCTTACCCAGCATCCTCGTCCGGGTCCCCGAGGTGCCTCCGGAATTCAAAGCCGAGGCAGGCGGCATACGGCGGGGTGTGACCGTCATAGAGACCCAGGGCTCCCTGGAGGGCCAGCAGAGTGCTGTCGTGCTGCGGGTGGATCCCAGGGCTGAGACAGGGCTCCTCTCTCCGCGTCTTGTCTCTCCTGAACTCTAGGCTGGTGCATCCAGCTGCCTCCCAGATGTCCCCCGGTTCCCTTTAGCGCCACCCCCCAAATCTGCTCACCTTGGAGGCAATCCCACTAATTGCAGGTAATCATTTAATAAAGATCGGTCAAGTAGACGCAAAAATATGATCGGGCAGTTCAGTTAAACAGCCTGTCCTTCCGGAAGAGCTAAACTCTCTTACAACACCATCACCTCCCTCCTTCCAGACTGTGTACCTCTAGTGAAACGGTCTGAGAGTATGGTTTGGAGATGAGCTACCCAAGGCAGCGAGTGGAGGTTCCATTGGGACCACCCCACCGGCTTTTCCTCCCTCATTCCTGTGCCCACATGGCACTGCCCCCCTTCCCAAAGACTCACAGCTGAGTACATAACCATCTTGAGGGGCAGCCCTAGGCGCTGGACCCGAGAGAAGTTGGCAAGGATAGCGTCCAGCAGGATCCCTGAGGGGGCAAGAACAGAGCGCTGGAGAAGCCCCCAGAGGAAGGCGCTTTGGCCTCCCGGCCTCCCAGCCCCAACGGCCTCACCCCCTGTCAGCTGGGCCTTCTCGGCTGCCCGGGGTGGACCCACATGGGCCCCAATATCCAAAGCTGAGATCTGCGCTAGCGTCCGTAGGACATTCGGGGAGGCCCAGGATGGGAGGGGAAGACCGTGGGCTTGCTGGAGAGAGACAGGGAGAGGAGACAAAGTGACCAGGACATCCTGAGCTCTCCATGCTCCCCTCAGACCACCCCCCCCCCCGCAGTGCCTGTGCTGTCCCGTTAGCTGCAGCCCTCTCCCCCACCTCCCTCATCGGAACCCCTCATGGGCCGGATCTGGTCAAAAAGCTATGGTGCGGCCGATAACAATCATGAATTAACAACGACCATCACCGTCCAGGAGCCCTCACCCACGGGCCCAGAGGTGTCTCAAACTTCAGACGTCTGGGACTTTAGAAGGGTCCGATGGTGGCGTCACCATCTACACCAGAGCACGCCCAGTGCAACTGTCCCCACCGTGCAACTAGGATGATTTTCACAGCATGTTGGTTTCGGGCGCTTCTCCCTTGGCAAGGAAACTAACAGGAGGAATGACAAACACACAGCCTCCGGCCTCCCTGCGGGCCTCACCGTACGCCCGGCACTGCTCTAAGCACATGGCATGGATCTCGATCGTTACAGAAACCCCAGGAGGTGTTGATATGTGCGTTGCTGTCCCCACTGTGCAGATGCGCAAACTGAGGCAGTCAGGTTAGGGGACTTGCCCGAGGGAACACAGGGAGTGAGCAGCAAAGCTGGGATTTGAATCCGGGTGTCCTTGCTGCCTTGGCTGGGTGGGTGGGGCGAGGGCTCACCTGGCACATCAGCGTGTCCAGAACCTTCCACGCCCTGCGGAGCGGCTCTCCGACCAACGAGAGCCCCGTGTAGTTCTCCAGGTGAGTTAGGAAGTCCTGGGTGCACCGGGCTGGGTGAGTCTAACGGACCTCCTCACCCCTCCCTGCCCCGCCCTCCCAGCCACACCCCTCCGGGCCCCGCCCCGCCGGCCCCGCTCACTGTCCAGCCCTCCAGGGCGGTCTGGTACTCCGCTGCCTCCGTGGCCTCCCTGAGCAGCTCATGGTATCGGGGACAGCTGCGCGTGGGGAACCTCAGCAGCTGGGGGAAACTGAGGCTCAGAGAGGACAGCTTGACTGGGACCCCGGTCACAGCAGAGGGCGCGGAGAATTGGGGCTGTGGAGGCCTTGTCTCTGGTCCAAATCTCTTTTCAAACTACGCGGTCCCTCCCAGATCTGGCCGCGCCACACGGGGATGGCAGGTCACCTCACCTAGACAGCTCTCCCCGGGGGCAAGGGCTCACTGCCCCAAGACAGCACACGCCCCCAGGAGCCTTTCAGCTGGGCCAAACTGCCTCTCCCAGCCACTGGCTCCCTCCACACAGAGGTGTCTGTCTCTCTCCATCCCTCCCACCCCCCTGCACCTGCCCAGCCCCCTGACCTTGTCCTCGGTGACTGGCACTGTATGTACAGGGATGGGCCTCCAGGCAGCCTCTGGGCGCCCCGGAGCAGCCTCAGGGAACAGCCCTGCGAGGTTGGCCTGAGCGCTCTCCAACGTGCGGTCAAAGTCAGTGCTGCGAACATACACCTGGGGTGGCAGGGAGACAACAGGCAAGGGGACCAAGGTCGGGTCACAGGTCAGCTGCAGCAGCAAACCAAAAGCTTCAGATTCGGTTCGGGGTCAAAGATTAGGGGCTGGGAGTCAAAACCCAGGGCAAATTGGAGCGTCTGGTTGTCAGTGTTGGAAGTTGGGATCAAGGGTCAGAGGTCAGTGTCAGGAGCAGCCAGGTTGGAGGTCAGAGGTTGGGTGAACATGTGGGACCAGAGGGGTCAGTGGCCTCATTGAAAGAAAGGAAGATCAGAATTGCTGGTGGCTGGAAGTTGGAGTTCAAGGTTAGGAGGGGAGGTTGAAGGACATGGGACCAGAATTCAGTACATGTCTATCAGGGATCAGAGGTCAGAGGTCAGGAGGAATGCTCCTATTGGGAGGTGTCAAAAGACAGGGAGGAAATTCAGATTTGCTGAAGGGCAGAGATCAAAGATGGGAAGTTGGGAGGGCAAATTGAACCTGTAAGGGTCAAAGTCACAACCAGCAAGTTTTGGCATCAGAAACCAGAGGTCAGAAAATCTGGACAGAGTTGGTGGGAGTCAGAAGAGAGAGGTGAGGGCAGGAAAATAAGGTCAGGGTTGGGGCGCCTGGGTGGCTCATTCCGTTAAATGCCAGACTCCTGGTTTCAGCTCAGGTCATGATCTCACGGTTCTTGGGTTCGAGCCCCGTGTCAGGCTCCGTGCTGATGATGCGGAGTCTGCTCGGGATTCTCTCTCTCTCCCCCTCTCTCTGCCCCTGCCGCTCCCCTGATTGCGTGCGCTCTCTCCCAAAAGAAATAAATAAACTTAAAAAAGAAAAAGTCAGGGTTGACGGAGGTCAGAGGTCAGAGGTGAAGCATATTCGTGCTGAGGTGGGGTCAGAGGTCAGTATGAGTAAGTCAATGGTTTGGAGGTGAGCGATCAGAACTGGGGTGCAGGTTGGGTTATGGGGGGGGTCAAAGGCCAGAGGCAGAGGCCCATGGTGAGTGTTGGGGTCAGTGGAGGTCAGAGGTCAGGAGGCAGGTGAGGGTCATCGTGGGCAGTACCTCCTCCCGCCGGTACTCGGGGCTCAGAAAGGCCTCATAGCGGTTCCTCAGGAAGCGACCCAGCTCCAGCTGCTGGCGGACCCCCTCCTGAGGACAGAGCAGGAGTCAGCAGACCCCTCCCTGCCCCGCCCACTCCTCCCCCCCCCCACCCCGCACCCCGGCCTCTCACCCCAGTCAGCTGGCCCAGGCCCCTGGGCCACAGGACGGTGATCGCCTCCTTGTGCGGGTCGGTGGGATAGGAGGCCAGCGGGGCCCGGTCGCCGTGCCGGAACACCTGGGGATGGGACCAGGTCAGGGCCGGCCTGGGAGAGGCGAGGGGCCGGGCCGGGGCGGGGGACACCTCACCACAGCCACAAACACCAGGGGTCCTTCCGGCAGGGCCTGGGGCAGGAGCAGAAGCAGGATAGGTCCAGCGGGGAGGCCCCAAAGCCCTGGCCCGGCCATCTCCACACAGCCCAGACGCTGAGCTCAGCCCCCACTGTCTGTGCCGCAGCCCCACCCACTCATTACCCCTGTGTCAGCACCCCCAGAAACGCAGGTCCCGGCATGCCTGTCCCGGGAGCCAAGGCGGGCTCCTGGGATCGGCTCCCCCCCCCCCACCGCACCCCCAGGCCTTTGGATTAGCCAGGGGATTAACCCATTTAATCTCCTCTGCGACTCTAGCAGGGGGTGATATGGTTATCACCGTCCCCATTGTGCAGCTGGGGAAACTGAGGCACGGCGGGTTAAATCATTTGCCTGAGCGGGGCGCCTGGGTGGCTCAGTCGGTTGAGCTTCCGGCTTCGGCTCAGGGCATGATCTCACGCTTCGTGAGTTCGAGCCCCGCGTCAGGCTCCGTGCTGACAGCTCAGAGCCTGGAGCCTGCTTCGGATTCTGTGTCTCCCTCTCTCTCTGCTCTTCCTCCACTCGTGCTCTCTCTCTCTCTCTCAAAAATAAATAAACATTTAAAAAAATTAAAAAAAAAAATCATTTGCCTGAGGGAACACAGGCAGTGAGTGGCAAAACTGGGATTTGAACCGGGGGCCCTTAACCTGGGTGCAGAGGAAGGCAGAGAGACCCCCACCCAGCCCCACAGTCTAGACACATGCTCTGCCTTCTTCTCCCTCCCCACCACCACAAATCGGTTTTTTTCCTATTCTCACCCCTTAAATGTTGGAGCTCTTTGTAGCTCTCTCGGGCTTCTTGGAGATGTCACCTTCTTCCGGTGCTGCCCACAGCTGGCCCAAGCCAGCAGGGCTCAGTGGTTGAACACCCAGACCCCGGATTTGGACAGGCTGGGTTCCAACCCTAACCTCACCCACCATTTACAAGCTGTGCAACCATCAGCACGTTACTGCGCCTCTCTGTGCCTCAGTTTCCTCATTCATAAAATGGGAACGAGTACAATCTGTACCCCCAGAGAGTTGCTTTGAGGGTTAACGAGTTCAAATATATTAGCACTTAGAACAGGGGTTTGCGGACCAACTACTAAATAGTTATTTCTTGCTGTGACAAATTACCTGAAAACTTAGCGGCTTACGACAGTAGCCACTTATTTCTTGAAGTTTTGGTGGGTCATGAATTTGGGAGTGGCATAGCTGGGTGGTCTCGGCTTAGGGTCTTCACAAGATTGAAGTCAGGTTGTGGCTGGGGCTGCAGTCATTTGGAAACTTGAGCCACTTTTTTTTTTGAAATGTTTATTTGGGGGGCGCCTGGGTGGCTCAGTCGGTTAAGCGGCCGACTTCGGCTCAGGTCATGATCTCTCGGTCCGTGAGTTCGAGCCCCGCGTCGGGCTCTGTGCTGACAGCTCGGAGCCTGTAGCCTGTCTCAGATTCTGTGTCTCCCTCTCTCTGACCCTCCCCCGTTCACGTTTTGTCTCTCTCTGTCTCAAAAATAAATAAACGTTAAAAACAAATTTTTTTTTTAAAATGAAATGTTTATTTGGTTTAGAGAGAGAGAGCCCAGCCTATAAGTGCAGGAGCAGGGGAGGGGCCAAGAGAGGGAAACAGAGCATCCAAAGGCTGTCAGTGCAGAGCCCAATGCGGGGCCTGAACTCACGAACCTCGAGACCATGACCTCAGCCGAAGTCGGACGCTTAACTGACCAAGTCACCCGGGCGCCCCTAACTCGAGTCGCTTCTGAGCTCACCAGGGCGGCTGCTGGCCAGAGGCCTCAACTCACCACCACATGGCCGTTGGTTCCTCCCACAGTGACTGACCAGGAGACAGCAGTGTCTCTTGTAGCCTAACCTCAGAAGTCTCCTCCACTATTCCCACCCTATTTTGTTGTTTTCACAGAGCAGTCCTGTCCCCTAAGGGAGGAGCCCCCATGAGTGGGATCAGTGCCCTTGTAATAAAAGACACTCCAAGAGCTCCCTTGTCCTTCCAGCACCAAAGGGCACATCCAGAAGCTGGCTGACTGTGAACCACCAAGCAGGCTCTCATTAGACACCAGATCTGTCAATGCCTGGACCTTGGCCCTCCAGCCCCCAGGAAAGTGTGAAATAAATGTGCGTTCTTGATAAGTCATCCCCTCTATGATACTCTGCTGTAGCAGAATGAATGCAATGACACCCTCTCCGTGTCAAGACCCCAACTTAAGCACCTCTGCAAAGTCACTTTAGCCATGTGAGAGAAGGTGTTCACAGGTTCTGGGGATTAAGGCATTTCTTTTAAAATTTTTTTTTCCAACGTTTATTTATTTTTGGGACAGAGAGAGACAGAGCATGAACGGGGGAGGGGCAGAGAGAGAGGGAGACACAGAATCGGAAACAGGCTCCAGGCTCCGAGCCATCCGCCCAGAGCCCGACGCGGGGCTCGAACCCACGGACCGCGAGATCGTGACCTGGCTGAAGTCGGACGCTTAACCGACTGCGCCACCCAGGCGCCCCGGGATTAAGGCATTTCAAGGCCATCATTCAGCCAACCACGCAAGTAAACATGGGGAAACACGCTGGTTCTTCACCCACTGGCCGACCCCAGCCCTTTGATCTACTTCAGGACCTTCTCTGTCCTATTCCGCGCCCTTGAGACAAGCCCCTGTTTTCAGCTTGGTCCTGGTTCCCCGTCCTCTGGACAATGATTGGCCTCAGCAGGAACTCCAAAGATGAGATGATAGATAGATAGATAGGAAGATAGATAGATAGATAGATCCTGGGAGGTCCTATTTTCTTTATTTTACAAACTAGAAAATTTGTCTAAGGTCACCCCACTCGCAAGTGCCAGAGTTGGGATTCAGACTCGTCCAGCGGGAGGTCTGTGCGCTGCACTGCCCGCGCCCGGCTCCCTCCTCTGGGCATCTCTCTGTCTGAGAGCTGAAACGGAAGGGTACAGTGTCACCTCTGCCACCTCGTCTGACCTTAGCTGGGAACATGGGCGCATCCAGCAACTGAAAATGTTACCGTTCTGCGCTTGTCCATGGGTGGCCGCGAGAGGGCAGCGGGTCTGCGTTTGGGGGGATTACAGATAATGTAGCGAGTAGGCGAATTCGCAAAGATGGAATCCGCGGGTGACGACGGGCGACTGTACTTGTTTCTTTACCCTCCCTATTTCTGGTGACCTGGCAGTGAGTTCTAAAGGCGTCACGGACGAAGGGTTAGATGTCTACGATACTAGCGGGAAGGCTGGCGGAGTAAAACTCAGGGACCGCCAGGGGGCGGTGGGAGGCGCGGGCCCGTGGCCCAGAGGTGGGCAAATTGCGTGGCCGGCGATCCCACCCCTAGAACTGGTGGTGACGAGGCTCTGGGATGCCCCGTCCGACTGCTGCTTCTCCCACCCTTGTGTCCGGCAGCCACTGCTGGAGGAAATTTTGTCTGGGCCGCCTCACGTCCTCTCCAGGCTCCCAGCCTCCTCCCTGCTCCAAGACACCGACACTCAGAGCTGACTGGGTGCCTCCCCTGTTCACAGCCTCCCCGTGGCTCCCCAGCACCCCGGGGTGGGGGGTGGGGGAACAAACTCCTCAGTGTTGGAGGTCTGGATTCTCCAGTCTCAAGTGTCCCGATCCCAAATTCAGACACTACAGGTCCTTTTCTGCGTCCGAGCCCCCCACCCTCAACCATCTGCCCGATGCCCCCCCCCACCCCCACCGAGAATGCCCTTCTCTCGTCACCGCGGCCACCATTCTGGTCTCCCAGGCAACCTCTCTGAGGTTCTGGTGGCTGATCATCTGCCTCTGGCTCAAAGTCCAGGAAAGGAAGAGGGAGGCCAAACAAGTGTGCAGCTCAAGGCCATGGCCATGAACTTTCAGGAAGTGAGGAGGGGGCTGGCAGGGGGTGGGGGGAGGCCTGGGGAGAGGGAAGGGAGGAGGTAGGCCCTGACTTCTGACCCCTCCCCCCCAGAACGTAACCCTGGCCATGGCCGTAATCACCATCCTTGCCTCGATCTACTTCTTCAACAAGGTGAGTGGGCAGAGGGCAGAGGCGGCCGACTGAATCTCTGACTCTGCGGCCCCTACTTTATTGTCTTAGCCTCTCCTCCTCTCCCGTGCCTCTGTGTATCTCTGAGTCTTCCTCCCTCAGGCTCAGCGATGAGAAGACATGGGACGCCTAATCCAAGAGCATTCCACCCTGGATCATGACCCTGGCCTCTGAGACCAAATAAATGTGACTGCATCAGCATATCCTGTTCCATGGTACCACCCCCGGCTGGTGCCCAGCCTCCCGGGCTCCATTTGAGTCTCCGAGTCAGAGGGAGGAGGGGCCAAGGGTCCAGTCTCCTGGGTCTGAGGAAGGAGAGGGCCAGAGGGCTGGACTGTCCCATTTGAGGCCAGGAACCCAGAATCTGAGCCGGGTTTTGAGGGACGAGTAGGAGTCTTTCGGGGAAAAAGGGAGAGAAGAGGAAGGACATTTGAACTTTGGGTGCAAAAGCACAGAGAGGAGAGAGAGCAGGGCTCATTCACCTGGCATCAGCACAGACTGGCGTACTTCAGATATACTCCTCTCTGAACCCGGGTTTTCTTCTCAGTCGGACAAAGGCAAAAATCTTTGTCCCGTGGGCCCAGGCCACAGCCAGAACAGCTTGAGATCAAAGACATGAATTTGTCAGCTGCAAAAAGTCGGCAGGTATCATCTTCATTGCTGTATTGTATCGACACATCTTGCTCTTTTCTGAGAAAACTCCTATTCAACCTTCAGTACCCAATGCCAGTGCCCCTTCCTATGGAAGTGTGCAGACCTCCAGGCCGAGAGTCTGTCTGTCCCCCGCTCCCTTACGACCCTCCTCCTCCCCACTCCCTGCCTCATCCCCAGTAGACGGAATGCCCTGGGTGACGCCCCCAGCCTTTGATGGAGCTTCCTCCTCCTCCTCATCTGGTAAACCCTTTCATTTCAACGCAACATCTGAAAAGGCAGCTTCTGAATAGGGTGGCCGAACATCCTGGGCTTCTTAGCAAAGGCCTAACAAATTTTGATTGGGAACGGAACACTTTGGGCCCGTTGCAACGTTAAGTGGTAACAACGCCCTCTTCAATCCTCGGAAGCGGCCTGATAGTTTTACTTACAGGAGGCCCTGGTTGCAAAACCAGGAGTCACCACACGGAGGCGGTGTTGGACCACGTTCCCAGCCAGAAGCCAGTCCGCAGGGCTCCGTGAAGGAAAACCCGAATTTTGGAGACCTTCCTCCCCCTCCCGGCCCAGGGTTTCTCTCTCCCGGGATCTTCGCCTTGCTCCCTGTCTCCCTCTTCCAGCTCTTACAGGGATCCTGCTACACCCAGAGTTGACCCTGTCGCTCCCTGTTCACAGCCTTCCCGTGTCCCCCGGGTTCCTCGAGGACAAGAGTCCCAGCCCCTCAGCCTGACATTGGAGGCTGTATTCCGACCTGACTCCTTCTACTTTTTTTTTTTTTTCTTTTCCTTTCTTTGGCTTTGCTTTGCTTTCCCTTTCTTTTCTTGTCTCAATCTCACCTACCTCCTACACACCCCCGCCCCCCAGTATATCCTTAACCACATATAACTCAGAGATAGTAAAAAATGCCACTCCCCAGTGCCTTTGCACATGCTGTGCTCGCTATCCAAATTTTCATCAGCTTCCTCTGGAAGGCTTCCTAAAACCCCACGTGATCCTGCTCTCCCCTCCCATCCTTCCTGGCTGTGACTGGGAGCTTGAGGGTGGGGTGCACAGAATAGGATCTGACGCCTACAGGACCCCCAGCTTGGGTCTGGGCTGTTAATGCTTGTGAAACAACCAAATATAGACAAAGAAGTCGGTCTTTGCATGTGCCCCCCCCCCCAATCCCGGGTTTTCAACCACTTAGTGCTGGGGTTCTCAGTCCCCTGGGAGCTATTAAGCTTCCATTTCCACAACCACAGGCACTTGGGATAGATGGGGCTCAGCCCGTGGCCACGTGGGGGTCCCTGGGGAGCTTTTGAAACTCCCAGAGCCCAGCTCCACCCCGGACCACTTAAACCACAACGCCCTGGGGTTGGGGCCTGGACATCGATTGGATTTTAAAAAGCTCCCCCGGAGAGTCTAATGTGCAGCCAGGGTCAGAGACATCCCTGTAATGTGTTTTCTGAAGACGTAAAAGATAGATTTCCTCACACCCGCCCCCCCTCCCTGCCCCGCCTCTTGGAGCTTGGTGCATTTCTGAGGCAGCTCCCGAAAGACTCAGATCCCGGAGCCAAAATTAACCTTTAGTTTAGAAACATTTGGGAGTTTTGAAAACCAAAGAAAGCAAGCTGTGTTGTTTCTGCCCGGACCAAGGGGCACTGGAAGTGTGGCTGTGATGAGGGAGCGTGGGGGAAACCGAGGAGGACAAAGTACAGGCTAACAGCACCCCGCCCCAGGCTGTCCAAGGACATGGAAAGAAAGCAAGTGTCTGACTGATGGAGATCACAGTCATGCAGGACAGGCGTCTCCTTCAGTTTCCGGATGACCTAGTCACTGCAAGAAACAGTCAATCTTATCCAGAGCCTAATCTCCAGAAACCTATAGACTCTGTCTCCTGGAGCCCTAATATCACGCTTATCAGGATGGAGGGGGGTTTAAGTGCTTGCCGGGGTGATGTGGGAAACAAACACCAGTGAAAGCTTCCCTTACCGCCTACAGCCGATTGACAAAGTCCTAGAAACGGGCAGAGTGACCTTCCTCTAGGAGCTCGGCCGCCTCAGTGATGACACTTTGCTAGGGGCAAAGGGCGATCTTGGCTTAATATTATCCTGACCACCACCCCCGCCCCCCCAACCGGGATCCTGTGAATCTCTTTAAATACATAAAGATTCCTTTGCAAACCTCCTTGATCTTTAGCCCCCAAGTATTTGTTGGCAGTTATACTCTAAGCATATGGTCCCTGATATACATCTGAGGGGTCTCATGACTGAGGTTTTACTAAACAGTAATAAATGACATTTTCCTAGTAACAGCTCGCCCCTCAAGGTCCTGGAAACCCGGCTTCCAAAATTCCTTAGAGACTTACGCTGTCCCTAAGGCCCTCCCAACCTGAGGGTATATAATCGGTCACTCTTCGCAACCCCAGTGCCCCCTCTTTCTGCCCATGGGTCCTGTCCCCGTGCTTTAATAAAATCACCTTTTTGCACCAACGACGTCTTCAAGAATTCTTCCTTGGCCTTCAGCTCCGAACCCCACCGTCACCCCAAAATCCCATCCGCTGGGAGGCACATCTCCCGGGGCAGCAAGAGAAGAACCAGCACCCCAGTGAGCCAGAAAATCTGGTGGCTCAGTGCTGCCCTGCGGTGCTCTGATCCACCTGGGGGACCAAGGCGTCCTGCTTCGCGTGGGACTTCCCACTTTTAGCCCCCCAGAGCCCCATATGCCAGGAATCGCTCAGTCCTGGGATAATCGGGACGTCTGGTCACCCTCATTCCGCATTCCTACGCCATGTCCACGGTCCTGCCTTTACATGCAGCCCATGGCCCTCTCTCCATGTCTGTCCCCCTGTCTCTCTGTCTCCCCACCCTCTCCCCAGGCTGAGGCCAGTGCTGTTTTCATGTGTCTCTAGAGCTCTCCATGCTCCTGTGTCTCTCAGGGTCTCTGTCTCCACGCTCCCCCTGCCACCATCTCTGTTCCTCTCCCCCCACTTCTCTCTCAGGGTCTCTGTGTCTCCGCCCTGATCTCTGTCCGCTCCCATCTCTGTCCCTCTCGCTGTGTCTCTGTCCCTCTCTCTACACCTCTCTCTCTTTCTCTCCGCCTCCTCATTGTACTGAATCGCCACGTCTCATATTCTCCAGAGTCTGAGGAGACAGGACCCCCCCCCACCCTCTACCCTCCCCCATACTGTCTCCAACCCCCAGGAATTTCCCTCCAGGTGCTCCCAGGATGGCTGGACCCCTCACTCGTGTCCTTCTCAGACTCTCCCCCTTGGCAGAACAAGAAGGCCTGGCTGGGACGCTGCCTGAAGGCCTGGTCCCCGCTTGCGCAAGGCAGAGGGTTGAGGCAGCCGCCGCCCCCCTCCCCAGGGTGAGCTCCAGCACTCTGAGCAGCACCCCACCCCCACCAGGTCCAGCCTGGGCTCCCCCAGCCCCCCCAGACTCAGCAGTAGCAGCAGGTGGAAGGGGAACCAGCAGAGACACAACGTGCCCCCCTCCGGGGGCCCACAGCACCCCCAGTCTTGCCAGCTGCAGCCTGGTCCTCGTGAGACTGTGAAAGGGGCTCGGCACCCCCGGCGGCATCCCAAAGCCAAACGGAGGCTGCTTCGGTGCGGGGCTGGAGGGCGGCGGGGCCGGACCCCAGCTGGGGTCCTGTTACAAAGGTCTGCCCGGTCCGTGGCACCCGAGATGCGCAGGGCCGTCCAGGACCAGCAGAAGGAGCCAGAACCCGCCGGCCCAGAAGACTGCCCCACCCAGGGGGGCGAGCACTGAGGGTAGCCAGGGGCAGCCTCGTGGGACAGCTGGCAGCCACTGGCGTAGAAAGTCAGAGAAGGGAGGCAGCCGTCAGACCCGGAGGCAGGCATCCGCCTGCCGCCTCCAGGAAGCAGGAGGTGAGGGTTGCCAGGGAGTAGAGGAGGAAGAAGGCAGCCCCAGCAGGCGCAGGGCTCCGGCCGGTGCCAGCCACCGACTCCCCGAGGGGTCCTCTGTGAACTGGATGGTGCTGTCGGGACCCACAAACCTCCATGTTAGCAAGTCCCATCCCCCTCCACCCCCCCCCCCCCCCCCCGCAGACTTCCCACGACCTTCATCTCAGGGCGGGACCCGCCTTCCACCGAGACCCCAAGAGGACTCTCTCCCTCTCTCCCTCCCGGACTGGGGGGCCTTTGCTGTGCAAACCCTATGGGGCAGCTCCTATGTTATTTTTAAGTTTATTTATTTATTTTGAGAGAGAGAGAGAGAGAGAGGAGTGCTCAAGCAATGGAGAGGCAGAGAGAGAGAGAGAGAGACAGATGGAGAGGATCCCAAGCAGGCTCCAAGCTGTCAGCACAGAGCCCGACGTGAGGCTCCAACTCACAAACTGTGAGATCATGACCTGGCTAACACCGAGAGTCAGACGCTTAACCGACTGAGCCCCCCAGGTGCCCCCTATGGGGAGGGGGAGCTGCTATTAACAGGTCAACCTTTCAGGTGGGGAAACTGAGGCTCAGAGGGGGTGATTCCCTTGCTCAAAATCAAAGACCGAGCAGAGACCTAGTGAACTAAGGAGATCCACATTGAGGCCCTGGTCCATTCACAGGCTTGCTGACCCACTCTTTTCCTTCATCGTCCTGAGCTCACCAGCAGCTGGGGGGCAGGTGTCTTTCAGGAACTCGTAGCCTGGTCTGCTCCCGAGGACTCAAAATGGGGTATGTGGGTGCTCACAAGTGGCTAGGAAAGGAAGTGGAATCCTGGGCCTGGCAGGAAATCAGAGGGGCTTCCAAGCAGCGTCTGAGTATGGGCCTCAGTTTCCCCGTCTGTGAACTGAAGGATTAGCTTGTCAGCCTGGGCACTGCCTTCCTACGCCCCCCCCACCCCCACCCCAGGACCAGGTCTGAGCCCTCAGCCTAGCATTTGCATCCCTGCCTGTCGCGGCCCCGCCCACACGGCCAGCCGGGTAGCTCACCGCTTCCTTCTCCTCTGGAGTCCCTAGAACAACCTATGTGCTTTCATGCCCACGTGGACACGCCCAGCCTTCGTCCTTATCTCCTCATCCTGGAGCACTTTGCTTCAACTTGTCACTTCAGCTGGCAAACTCCTACTCATCCTTCAAAACCCAAGCAAGAGCCACCGTCTCCAGAAACCCTTCTCTGACTTCTGCTCACCCTGTCAGACTGGATCAGGCATCGCTTTCCATGTATGCAGGGTCTCTGAGATGGAGTTCAAGCTAAGTCAAGGGCAGGAACTAAGCATCAACAATGTACGGAGCAGTGTGCTATGCCCTTCACATGCACCCTTTTAATTTATTCTAAGAACCCTGTGAGGACAATGCCGTTACTGTCCTCGTTTTATCCAGGGGAAAACTGAGGCATAGAGCACGGTTAAGTTACTTGGCCATCCAGGAAATAAAACACCTCAGAAAGAAGTCCAGGTTGACTGACTGACTCCAGGATCTGAAGTCTCACCCATTGGATTATCTTTTTGTCGTTGTCCCTTTTAAGTAGGCTCCAGACCCGGCACGGAGCCCAACGTGGGGCTCTAACTCACAAGCCTGAGATCCAGATCTGAGCTGAGGTCAGATGTTTAACCAACTGAGCCACCCAGGCGCCCACCTGTTGTATCTTGCCCAAACAAATACATAATGAATGAATGAATGAATGAATGTCATCTTTGTTTTGTTTTTTTTTATTTTTTTATTTTTTTTTCAACGTTTATTTATTTTTGGGACAGAGAGAGACAGAGCATGAACGGGGGAGGGGCAGAGAGAGAGGGAGACACAGAATCGGAAACAGGCTCCAGGCTCCGAGCCATCAGCCCAGAGCCCGACGCGGGGCTCGAACTCACGGACCGCGAGATCGTGACCTGGCTGAAGTCGGACGCTTAACCGACTGCGCCACCCAGGCGCCCCATGAATGTCATCTTTGAACAACCAACCCAGCGGAGAACTCGGGACATGTATGTAAATGAATGTGCCAAGCCCATCTCCCCCTTGGCAAACTCCTACTCATATCTCAATTCCTAATGTGAATGCCCCCTCCTCTGGGAAGCCCTCCCTGACTTTTTCCAGAGTCCCCCTACAGCCCCTCTCCCTCCCTCTCATTCCCTTAAAACCCTCAGGCTAGAACTGTCTCCAGCACCAGGCTGGAAAACCTGTCCCCCCCTTCCCAGAGGGCTGATTCTTATCTTTGTCCCCAAAATCACCCAGTTTAGGACCAGGCCCACAGGAGGCCTCAGGACATATTCCCCCCCACCCCCCGAAGCTAATGGCCTGGAGACAAACGAGGAAGAAGGAGCTAGAAGCCAACAACGAGAAAGACACCAACCCCTCCGGCTGGCTCTCCAGGAAAGAGGTGGCCAGGTCTGCAGGGCACGGGGCAGGCTGAAAGAACACTATACGAGGAGTCCAGAGATGACCCACCTTCTCGCCCTCACCCCACTTCCCCTCCTTGAGTGGCGATCCCCCGCGCATCTCAGAGCCCCATTTTTCTGGATGGAGGACGCGGTGTCCCATCAACAATTCAGCGGGGAACGATAGGGCGCGCCATCAACGTGGCCATATTGGGGCCTCCTCAAGACCCGTCCCCACGGTTGCTTAACCTCCCAGCTACCCCCACCTCTAGGCCGGGTCTCTACTCAGGGTCACCTCTTCCGAGTATGAAAGAGCGATGCTCGCGTGTTGTTTTAATTTCTGATTGTTTGTCTGCCCGCACCCTTCCCCTCCCCTCTGACTCGCGGCAACATTAGCAACTTGCAGCGGCCATTAGAAGCTAACACGCCTATTTTATAGAGCGACAAATGGAGGGGCTCTGAAGGCCGCGCAGTCACTCAGTGAGTTTGCATCTGGAAGGGCAGGGGGGTAGGGAGTCGAGAGGAGTCTGGACCCAGGATGGGCAGGAGAGGCCTGCAGGGCATGGCCAGGCTGTGGGAGACAGGGTTGGGGGGGTTAGTGTTGGGGACAAGAGGAGCAAGCGGGAGCCACGCCCCGTCAGCCTGTGAGGAGGTGGGGAGAAGGGGCGGTCCTGGATGAAAGTCCACACGAACCCTTCACTCTTGTCTTCTCCATCCGTGGCCTGGCTCCTACCAGGCTCTCTCCTCTCCCCCAGGACCCCCACCTCCACCTTGTCCTGGCCTCTCTGCATCCCCCCCCATGGAACCCCAGAAGGACCTCTGTACACTCAGTGTTGATTCCACAACTTCCCCTGCTCACACACCTCCCATGGCTCCCCAGTGCCCCTCAGCCTGGCCTTCCCCCCCCCCCCAAACCCGCCCCCTCCGGGCCCCATCAGAGCCCTCCACCCCATCTCTACAGCCTCCCTCTTACACCGGGTCCCTGCTCGGTCGCTCACTGACGTGACGTAACCGCCTCGATTGCTCACTGACTGTGTCCGTCCTGTCTCTGTGGCCAGCCTGCCACCTCTTTGAGATCAGTGTCCTGGTCTGACTCCTCTGGGGTCCCCAGAATCACCCGCCACAGGGGGAGCACGCAGGAGTCCCCCACTTTGAAAGAAGTGCATCATGAACACTGCATAAACCCCGGCCTCGGGCAGCAGGCGACCCAAGGGGCAGGGCAGCATCTCATTCATGACAGGCACCGTCCCAGGAGCCTGAGACACAAGCAAATGAACCCGACAAGGGTGGAAGGAAGACTGTCACAGGGACCCCTCTTCGTCTGATTCCACATGGACAAGAATGGGAACCAGGAGACCCGGGGCACAGACCTGGGGCACAGCTGGGCGTGTGTCTCCGGGGGGACTTGGGCTCTGGACTCTGGGCATCATGCCCCGCACTGGGAGCCCCGGGCAAAGTGGGTCTGTACCCCAGCAGGGATGCACGAGGGCTAGGAAGCCTTTGGGCACTCAGTCAACAAGAACAGAACCTACGAGGGGGCGCCTGGGTGGCTCAGTCGGTGGGAGCGTCCGGCTCCGGCTCAGATCATGATCTCACGGTTTGTGAGTTCGAGCCCCACAGCGCAGCGTCTCTGCTGACAGCTCGGAGCCTGGAGTCTGCTTCGGATTCTGTGTCTCTCTCTGTCCCTCCCCCGCTCGCGCTCTGTTTCTCTCTCTCTCTCTAAAATAAATAAACTTAAAAAAAAAAGAAAGAAAGAAAGAATAGAACCTATGACTTTGCAGTCACAGAAGGAGGGCTTCTGGCGCCGGGAAGGGAGAGGTGTCGTGTGGTGTCAGGGGGTGAGGAGTCTCATGACAGCTATTTCCCGACATTTGATGACAGTCTGTCTGTCTCCCACGGCTGAGAACATCTCAAACCAGGCCAGATTGAGGGTGCCGCCTCCCCTCTCTCCGTGTGCCGAGAGAAACAGAGGTAGTGATTAAGAGCGAGTAATTGCCTCCCTCCTGCCTGGGAGGTAAATATCCTTCTGCAGGATCTTTTCCTTCAGGACCGTCTTCCCCTAGGCTGCGGGCTCCGTGGGGGCAGAGGCCCTGTTCTGGTTCAGGCACAAGGATCCAGAGGGTGGCAGAGATTTGTACCGTGGGCTCAGTCAGCACTTGAAGGGACAGAGTAGGCTCTGAATAATATGGGACGTTGGCCCCTCCCCCTGGGATGTCGGCCCCTCCCCTCTGGGATGTTAGCTCCTCCCCCTGGGATGTCAACCCCTCCTCCTGAGATGTCAGCCCCTCCTCCTGGGATGTCAGCCCCTCCCCCAGAATGTCAACCCCTCCCCTGGATGTTAGCTCCTCCCTCAAAATGCCGCCCCCTCCCCCGGAAAGTCAACACCTCCCCCTAGGATGTCAGCCCCTCCCCTGGGGTGTCAGCCCCACCCCCAGAATGTCAACCCCTCCCCCTGGGAATGTCGGCCCCTCCCCTGGGGTGTCAGCCCCTCCCCCAGAATGGCTCCCCCTCCCCCAGAAAGTCAACCCCGCCCCCTGCGATGTCAGCCTCTCCCCTGGGGTGTCAGTTCCCCCTTCTGGGACTTCAGTTCCTGCCTCCGGAAGGTTCACCCCTCCCTCTCAAATGTCAGCCCCTCTCCCTTGAATGTCGGTCTCTCCAAAATAGGGATCTTTGTCTCGGTCACCGCTCTATCTCCAGTGCCTAGAACCGTGCTGTTCAGCTCACAGGCATTCGATAATCACGACTGAATGGATTAGTGGGGTTAGTCTTTCCAAGTGCTGACTACCACTTACTCGCTGTGTGACCTTTGGTGACTGATTTTACCTCTCTGAGCCCCCAGCTTCCTCCTCTGTGCAATGGGCATAATCTTAAAACCACCCTGGTCGGGTCGAGATGCCGATTTCTGGAGTCCACGTGTTTATAAAGCTCTGGACAGGACCTGGGGCACAGGACACCGATCAAAGCCTGTGAACTGCCCTTTTGATGAATGAAGGTGTGAATCGCCTTCTTGGGTTCTCATAGAAATCTTATCAAAGAGGGATTTTCAGTCCCCAACATCTGAGGCTCAGGCCACCCTCCACAACCTTCTCTTGAGAAGGTTGCCCAAGGAAATGCTGATTCCCTCCTTTGGCCTGGCCAAGAAACTGCACCCCCTGTGGGTCTCAAACCCACCTTACCAACCTTGCGGGCTTTCCCAAACCAACCAAAGACCACCATCCCCCAGGGGCCAGCCCTCAAGCGCTCTTAAAACCACAGAGACTCCTGGAAGGCTATTTAACCACATTCATTAGAAAATCAATACAAATTTAAAACTTCATTGGAATCCCACTGTTCTCCAGGAGGGGGTGCGTGGAAGGTAGTGGTTATGCTGGTGAGGCACCGTGTGGCACCCTCCAGCCCTGCCAGTCCCCTAAGAGGAATAAAGACAAGGAGAAAAACCTTTCTTTCTTTTTTTCCTTTTTTTTTTTTTTTTAAGAAATCTCTACACCCAGTGTGTGCCTCAAACTCACAACCCTGTGATCAAGAGTTGAACGCTCTACCGACTGCGCCACCCAGGCGCCCCCAAAGTAATCTTTCAAAAGTGAAGGCAGGGCCGCCTGGTGACTCAGTTGCTTGAACGTCTGACTTCAGCTCAGGTCCTGCTCTCACAATTTGTGAGTTCAAGCCCTGTGTCCATCGTGATGATGTCAGCCTGGAGCCCACTTGGGATCCTCTGTTCCCCCTCTCTCTCTGCCCCTCCCCCGCTCACACTTTCTCTCTCAAAAATAAACGTTTTGGGCCCCTGGGTGGCTCAGTCGGTTGAGCGTCCAGCTTCGGCTCAGGTCATGATCTCACAGTTTGTGAGTTCCAGCCCCACGTCGGGCTCTGTGCTGACAGCTCGGAGCCTGGAGCCTGCTTCACATTCTGTGTCTCCCTCCCTCTCTACCCTTTCCCGCTTGCTCTCTCTCTCTCTCTCTCAAGAATAAATAAAAACTATTAATTAAGGGGCGCCTGGGTGGCGCAGTCGGTTAAGCGTCCGACTTCAGCCAGGCCACGATCTCGCGGTCCTGAGTTCGAGCCCCGCGTCGGGCTCTGGGCTGATGGCTCAGAGCCTGGAGCCTGTTTCTGATTCTGTGTCTCCCTCTCTCTCTGCCCCTCCCCCGTTCATGCTCTGTCTCTCTCTGTCCCAAAAATAAATAAACGTTGAAAAAAAAAATTAAAAAAAAAAACTATTAATTAAAACATAAAATAAAATAAACATTTTTTAAAAAGCGAAGACAACGTAAAGACATTCCTAGATAAACAAAAACTGAGAGAATTTGTTGCCGGCAGATCTGCCTTGGAGGAAATACTAAAGGAAATTCTTTGAGCTCAAAGCAAAGTAATTGCAGATGAGAATGCAAATCCACAGGAAAAACTAGTTATGGTAATTATGTCATTTTCTTTTATTTTATTTTCTGAAGATTTTATTTTTAAGTAATCTCTACACCCAAAGTGGGGCTTGAACTCACAACCCAGAGATTGTTAGTCACACGCTCCACCAACCGAGCCAGCCAGGAGCCCCGGTAATTATGTACTTTTAATTTTTTTTTTAATTTTAAAAATTTTAAAATGTTTATTTTTGAGAGACAGAGACACAGACAGACAGACAGACAGAATGCAAGCGGGAGAGGGGCAGAGGGAGAGGGAGACACAGAATCCGAAGCAGGCTCCAGGCTCTGAGCTGTCAGCACAGAGCCCCATGTGGGGCTCAAACTCACGGACCGCGAGATCATGACCTGAGCTGAAGTCGGATGCTTAACTGACTGAGCCACCCAGGCTCCCCTTAGAAGACAGTATTCAGGCATCATTTTTCTCCATTATTCTCTTAACTGATTTTAAAATCGATTGTAGAAAATGGTATGTATATATTATTGGCCTATAACACATAGAGATGTAATGTATTTGTGGGTTTTTTAAATTTTTTTTTTAACTTTTATTTATTTTTGAGACAGAGAGAGACAGAGCATGAACTGGGGAGGAGCAGAGAGAGAGGGAGACACAGAATCTGAAACAGGCTCCAGGCTCTGAGCTGTCAGCACAGAGCCCGATGCGGGGCTCGAACTCACTGACCGTGAGATCATGACCTGAGCCGAAGTCGGACGCCTAACCGACCAAGCCACCCAGGCGCCCCCGAGATGTAATGTATTTGTAATATACTTGTCATTAACAGCACAAAGGAGGTGGGTGGGAGGAAAGGTCTGTTGAGCGAAGGAAATGACTATGGATGGTAACGTAATAATAATTATTGTCGGGTTTGTAATATTAATATGTATGACTATAATACGACAGAAAGAGAGAAAAGGGAATAGAGCTCTAGAGGAGTAGTGATTCTCTATCTTATTGGAATTAAGTTCATATAAATTGGAACCTGATTCTGATCAATTAAAATGTATATAGTAAGCCCCAAAGCAACAACCAAAGAAATAATGGAATATGTAAAGAACTCTTACAACTCAATATCAAAAACACAAAGAACCCAATTTTTAAATGGGCAAGAGATCCGAATAGACATTGCCCAAAGGAGATATGCAAAAGGCCAAAAAGCACATGAAAATATTGACATCACTGGTCATCAGAGACACGCAAATCAAAATCACATCCACTAGGATGGTTAAAGTTAAAAAGTCAGAGAATACCAAGTGTTGGTGAGGATGTGGAGAAATTGGAACCCTCACACACCGCTGGTGGGAATGTGAAATGGTGCAGCCGCTGTGGGAAACAGGCTGGTAGCTGCTCAGAAAGTTAGATAGACACAGGGTTGCCGTGTGATCCAGCAAATCCCCTTCCTGGGTATATGTATCCAAGAGGCACGAATACAAATGTCCACAGAAAGATGTGTCAACTTATTCACGGCAGCATTATGATAAACAAAATGTGACATATCCATGTAAACGAAATGTTATTCAGCCATAGAGGGAATGAGGTGCTAATCCACGGTACGACCTCCATGAAATTTGAGAACGTCACAGTAAGTCAAAGGAGCCAGTCACAAAAGATCACACATGTACATGCTTCCATTTGTCCAAAATATCCCTAACAGGAAAATCTACAAAGTCCAAAAATAGATTCTTGGTTTCTTGTTTTTTCTTTTTTTTTTTTTTTAATGTTTACTTATTTTTGAGAGAGAGAGAGAGAGAGCAGGGGAGGGGCAGAGAGAGAGCGAGACAGAGAATTCAAAGTGGGCTCTGTGCTGGGACACCTGGGCAGCTGAGGGGCACCTGGGTGGCTCAGTTGGTTGGGCGTCCAGCTTCGGCTTGGGTCATGATCTCACGGTTCCTGGGTTCAAGCCCCGTATCGGGCTCTGTGCTGACAGCTCAGAGCCTGGAGCCTGCTTCTGATTCTGTGTCTTCTTTTCTCTCTGCCCCTCTCCCTTCTGCTCACACTCTGTCTCTGTCCCTCTCACAAAAATAAATAAACATAAATAAAAAAAAAAAAAAGTGGGCTCTGTGCTGACCGCAGAGAGCCTGATGCAGGGCTCAAATTCATGAACCATGAGATCATGACCCGAGCCAAAGTCAGACCCTCAACCGACTGAGCCACCCAAGGGCCCCATAGGTTTGTGGTTTCTTAAGGCTGGGAGTGGATGGAGAAATAGGGAGGTAATGGCTAAAATATACAGGGCTTTTTGTTTTTGTTTTGATTGTTTTTGATTGTTTTAAGATGGCCAAAATGCTTTAACATTGACCGTGGTGATGGTTGCACATGTCCGAATGTACCAAGAACCACTGAATTATACACTTAAGCTGTATGAATTGTATGGTATGTGAATCTCAATAAAACTGTTAAAATAACCCAAGTAGAAATTTGCTTACACCTGTCTTACATCCATCAATTCTTTGTGAAGCATTAACATCTGTATAATATTCAATCATTTAACCAAGAGCATAGAGTGTCTTTACTTTTACTCAATCATCTTTTGGGTGCCTTATTAGGGACCATTATTATTCTCCATGGAACCTCAATTTTTTTTTTATTCGTTAGTTCCTAGATGATTTCTAAATAGTTTGGAGAGATGGTGAATAGTATTTTTAATTATATTTTACATTTGTTTATTTTTGGTGTAAGGAAATGGAATTGATTTTTGTAGGCTAAACTTGGTGTGTGTGTGTGTGTGTGTGTGTGTGTGTGTGTGTGTGTGTGTTTTAAGTAATCTCCACACCCATTGTGGGGCTCAAGCTCACAACTCTGAGGTCAGGAGTCACGTGCCCCACTGACTGAGCCAGCCAGGCGCCCTCTGTAGGTTAATCTTGTAACTCGGGACTTTGCTAATATTTCTTACTTGTTCTAATAGTTTTTTAAGTAAACCATTAATCAGGATTTATATACAGTGCTATGTTAAGCAATAGCCATGATGAAGATATTCTGATGTTATTCTTGTTCTTAAAAGGAAGGCATCCAAAATTTTTATGGTGTGTGCTGGAAGCTTTATAAAGTTAAGAACATATCCTTCTCCCCACCCCCTAGTTTACTAAGTTTAATTTTTAACCCTAAATAGATGTAAACCCTTATAAAATTATTTTTCCACTTTGACTGAAATCATTACATTCTCCTCCCTGGTCTGTTAGGGAATCACAGTGAAGTGATTTTTTAAAATTTTTTAAGTTTATTTATTTTTGAGAGAGAGAGAATCTGAAGCAGGCTCCAGGCTCTGAGCTGTCAGCGCAGAGCCCGATGCAGGGCTTGAACCCACAAACCGTGAGATCATGACCTGAGCCAAAGTCAGACACTTAACCGACTGAGCTGCCCAGGCACCCCTGAAATAATTGTTTTCTTTTTAATTTTGAACCACCCTTGCTAGTTAATGAGACACATCCCACCTGATCATGATGAATTATGATACAGTGTTGGATTTAGTAGACTATTAAGCGATGCCGAATTTTTGCACCCACATTCACAAGTGAAATGGACTTATAATTTTCTTTTCTTGTACAGTTTCCTTAACCGGTTTTGGAATCAGCATTGCATTAGCTTCCAAAAGTGAACTAGTCAGATTCTACATGATTTCTATTTTCCAGAATTATGTGTATAGGATAAGGATTAAGCATTTTTGACTGTTTGATATCAGCCGCCTAGAAGACCATCTGTGTCTGTGGGGATTTTTTTTTTGAGAGAGAGAGAGAGAGAGAGAATGGAAATCTTTGACTATAAGTTCATATATTTCATTACTTATTGGTTTACTGAGTTCTTGATATTTGGGTAACTTTTGGCACTTTACTTTTTTTTTTACTAATTTAATGATTTAATCTAAGTTGTTTATTATTATTATTATTATTTAATGTTTATTTTTGAGAGAGACAGCAAGAACGTGCAAGTCGGGAGGAGCAGAAAGAGAGGGATCCGAAGTGGCCCCGAAGTGACAGCAGAGAGCCTGATGTGGGACTCAGACTGGCAAAGTGGGAGATCATTACTTGACCTGAAGTCAGACAATTAACTGACTAAACCTCCCAGGTGCCCCTTTATTATTATTATTTTTTTTTTTTTGAGAGAAAGAGAGAAAGAGTGTGGAAGGGGCGGGGAGGGGGGGTGGTGAGAGAGGGAGAGACAGATAGACAGAGACAGAGAGAGATAGAGAATCTTAAGCAGGCTCCACACTCAGCTCAGAGACCGATGCAGGGCTCAGTACCATGATCCTGGGATCATGACCTGAAGTGAAATCGGGAGTCAGATGCTTAACCGACTGAGCCACCCAGGCGCCCCATTTTCACTTCTTTATTTATTTTATTATTTATTTTTTTTAAATGTTAGCCCATAGTTAGTCATAGTACTATTAATTACTTTTTTTAAGCTTATTTATTTCTATGTAAACTCTATCCCCAAAGTGGGTTTCAAACTCATGACCCTGAGATCAAGAGTCACACACTCTTCTGACAGCCAAACAGGCACCCCTAATTACCTCTTGTATTTCAGTCCTGGATATAATTACTTGCACTCACAATTTGTATTTTATTTGTAGCCTATGTCTTTTTTTTTTTCTTTTTCAGTTTTGCCAAACGTCAATCGATCTCAGTAACTTTTTCAAAAATTAAAATAACTTCTTGTCTCTCATCATCAGGGAAATACAAATCAGAACCACAATGAGATACCACCTCACACCTGTCAGAATGGCTCACATGAACAACTCAGGCAACAACAGATCTTGGCGAGGGTGCGGAGAAAGAGGACCTCTTCGGCACTGCTGGTAAGAATGCAAGCTGGTGCAGCCACTCTGGAAAACAGTATGGTGGTTCCTCGTAAAATTAAAAATAGAACTACCCTACGACCCAGCAATTGCACTACTAGGCATTTATCCAAGGGATACATACAGGTGTGCTGTTTCAAAGGGACACATGCACCCCCATGTTTATAGCAGCTCTATCAACAATAGCCAAAGTATGGAAAGAGCCCAAATGTCCATTGATGGATGAATGGATAAAGAAGATGTGGTATATAAATACCATGAAATATTACTTGGCAATCAAAAAGAATGAAATCTTGCCATTTGCAACTACATGGATGGAAATGGAGAGTATTATGCTAAGCGAAATTAGTCAGTCAGAAGACAACTATCCTATGACTTCACTCATAGGAGGACTTTAAGAGACAAAACAGATGAACACAAGGGAAGGGAAGCAAAAATACTATAAAAACAGGGAGGGGGACAAAACATAAAAGACTCATAAATATGGAGAACAAACTGAGGGTTACTGGAGGGGTTGTGGGAGGGGGATGGGCTAAATGGGTAAGGGGCATTAAGGAATCTACTCCTGAAATCATTGTTGCGCTATATGTTAACTAACTTGGATGTCAATTAAAAAAAATAAATTAAATAAAATAACTTCTTGTTTTGTTGGACTTTCCTTCCCCCTTTCATTCCATTGATTTCTGCCCCTCCCCCTTTAATCGTTTCTTTTGCTCTCGCTTCTGTGGATTTGCTTTATGGCATATTTTCCCACAGTTTGCATTAAATTGCTTGCTCATTGTAGAAAAAATTATTTCGCGGGTCAAGTTTTTTATCAAATGCTTTTTTCTCCATCGGTAGAAATCATCACCTGGTTTGCCTCCATTAATCGGTTAATGTGGAGAATTAATAAATGTTTCTAATGTTAAGTAACCCTGCATATCTGGCATAAATACATCAAGTGTCATTGTTTTTATATATTGATTATATCCTATGGTGATATTCTACATAGGATTTTTTGATTAATGAGAGAAATAAATGGCGATTTCCCTTCTTTATGCTGTTTTTGACCATTTTTTGTGTTCACATTCTTCAGTGTTACCTCATAAAATGAGGGAGCATGACTTCTTTTTCTAATTTCTGGGTGGGTTTATACAAAATTGTAATGATCCGTTCCTTGAACTGTTATAAACTGTTATACAAAGCTATGGTTACTGAGACAGGATGGTCTTTTTTTTAAGTTTATTTGTTTTTTGTTGTAATCTCTACACCTGAGATGGGCCTCGAACTCTCAACCCCAAGATCAAGAGTCCCATGCTCCTCTGAGGGAACCAATCAAGTGCCCCAAGACAGGATGGGCTTGATGCAAGCTTAAACAAATGAATCAATGGGCAGAACAGAGAACCCTATAAAAGACCCCGAAATTCTAAAATATAATGGGGCAGGGACCACAGAGAATCAGGAAAGGGTAACTATTCAACAAATGCTGTTGAAATCATTGGTTATCCTTCGGGGGAAACACTGAAATTGGATCTCTACATCACACCTCACAAAACTCAACTTCAGATGAATTGGAGACTTTAATGTGGGAGAGAAAATGTTAAGAACGCAAGAGAATGTCCTTCACCTCTGGGGGCAGGGAAGGATTTCTTAAGTGACTCCCCAAAAGTACTGTATGATACTATGATGGTGAAGATATGTCCTTATACATTTGTCCAAACCCGTAGAATGTACAATACCAAGAGTGAACCTTAAGGAAAACTTTGAGGGGTAATGATGTGTCAATGTAGGTTCATCAATTATAGCAAATATACTACTTAGTGGGGGTGGTGATGATGGAGGAGACTACGGTGGGGGCGGGGAGGGGCATATGGGAAATCTCTGTACCTTCCTCTCAACTTCCTGTCAACCTAAAATTGCTCTTAGAAAAAGAAAGACTTTTTTAAAAAATGTTTATTTATTTTGAGAGAAAGAAGCATAAGTGGGGGGGAGGGGCAGAGAAAGACAGAGAGACAGAGACAGACAGAATCCCAAGTAGGTTCCAGGCTGTCAGGCCAGGGCTCAAGGTGGAGCTTGAGCTCAAGAGCCATGAGATCGTGACCTGAACTGAAGTCGGCCACCTAACTGACTGAGTCACCCAAGAATCCCTAATTTATTTTATTTTAGAGAGAGAGGGAGAGAAAGTGGGGGAGAGGGGCAAAGGGAGAGGGAGAGAGAGAATCCTAAGCAGGCTCCATGCTCAGCTCGGAGCCTGACTCCGGGCTCGATCCTACCAACATGAGATCATGCCCTGAGCAGAAATCAAGAGTCAGATGCTCAACTGACTGAGCCATCCAGGCCACCCCCCCCCCCACCAAAAGATTTTTTTTTTTTTAACGTTTATTTATTTTTGAGACAGAGAGAGACAGAGCATGAACGGGGGAATGTCAGAAAGAGAGGGAGACACAGAATCTCAAACAGGCTCC
>NW_024412451.1:6300928-6322311 GCF_014898765.1 Herpailurus yagouaroundi | reverse complement strand
TGAGCCGAAGTCGGATGCCCAACCGACTGAGCCACCCAGGCGCCCCCAAAAGATTATTTTTAAGGCAGAGCTGGTGTTCCACTTCCTGCCTCCTCTATCTTCCAAAACCACCCCAGTTAAGGCTTCCTGCCCGGAAGGCTGCCAGGAGCTATCACTGCTCACGGTCAGACCCCCAGGTCCAGTTGTGTTTGGAATCGGTGTTAACAGACAAGGAGAAGGCAAGGTTACTTGCCTCCTGCAGGAATTTCCAAAACCCGAGCTCACACAGCCAACTGGCCTGGCTCAGACAATCCCCTATGCTTTGAAAAGAAGCACTTTGCTGCATTTTAGGAAGAGGTGGTAGCTTGGGGCTGGAAGAGAGAAGAGGTTGTTCAAAGGAATGAAGGAAGACATGGGGCTACCACAGAAAAGCCTGTAGAAGCCAGGAGGCAGTCGTGTTCCAAGTGAACCACTGAGGCCAGAAACATGACTTAGAAGAAGTCATTCTAGGGCGTCTGGATGGCTCAGTCCGGTAAGCATCCGAATTCAGCTCAGGTCATGATCTCACGTTTTGTGAATTCGAGCCCTGCATGGGGCTCTGTGCTGATGGCTCAGAGCCTGGAGCCTGCTCGGATTCTGTGTCTCCCCTTCTCTCTCTGCCCCTCCCCCACTCACACTCTGTCTCCCTCTCTCTCTGCCCCTCCCCCGCTGGTGCTCTGTGTCTCTATCTCTCAAAAAAAAAAAAACATTAAAAAAATGAAAAAAAAAATCTAGGGGCACCTTGTTGGTTCAGTCGGATAAGCGTCTAACTCTTGGTTTCAGACCAGGTCATGGTCTCATGGTTTTCATGAGCTTGAGCCCTGCAATGCGCTTTCTGCTGACAGCTCAGAGCCTGGAGCATATTTTGGATTCTGGGTCTCCCTCTCTCTCTGCCCCTCCCTCCTCAAGCTCTGTCTGTCTGTCTCTCTCTCTCTCTCTCTCTCATTCTCTCAAAAATAAATAAACATTACAAAATAATAATAATAATAAAATAAGTTATTCTATGCTCTGCATGCTTTCTGCAATGGACCCTAAAATGGACACACCTCACCTCATATATTCTGGTGGAGAATGTATAACCTGAATATTTTTTTAAGATTTTTTCCTTTAATTTTAAGTAATCTCTACACCGAATGTGGGGCTCACACTCACAACCCCAAGATCAAGAGTTGCACAGTCCACTGACTGAGCCAGCCAGGCACCCCAGACCTGAATCTAATCATCATAAGGGAACATCAGGCAAACTCAAGCGAGGAACTTCTGTTTAAAAAAAAAAAAAAAAAAAAAAAAATGGCGGGGGTTGTTTTTCCAAAATGTCAGTATCATAAATATGGAAATGTTCCAGATTCAAGGATACGTGACAACAAAATGCAGTACCTGACCCCAGACTGGATCCTGAACCATAAGGGGAAAGTGCTATGAAAGTCAGCATTTGGACCAACTGATGAGATGGAAATATCACAAGGAGATTAGATTAAAAGTATTAAGTAAATGTTACATCTCTTGAGGTTGATTACTGTGGATAAGTAAGAGAGCATCTCTAAGGACATACACATCAAAGTAATCAGGGGTAAAGGGCAGCGATGCGTGTAACTAACACTTAAATGCTTCAGAACAAAAACTAGTGAGGACTGTAGAACTCTGTCCACCATCTATCTGTACATACAGATAAGGCCAGCTGCAAAGTTAACAGGAAGCATTTCTCCCAGAGATATGCTGCAGCTGTAAAGTGTCCTAACCACCCCCTTTGTGAGCGACTCTGCTGTCTTACTCCCTGAGAAAGTTTGTTCTTTAAAATCATAGGCTTTTAGTAACTTTGCTGTTTGAAAGTATATCCAGAAGGATTGGGGCGACTGGGTGACTCAGTCGGTTAAGCATCTGACCTCAGGTCAGGTCATGATCTCATAGTTCGTGAGTTTGAGGCCCATGTCAGGCTTTGCTGACAGCTCAGAGCCTGGAGCCTGCTTCAGATGCTGTGTCTCCCTCTCTCTCTGCTCCTCCCCCTCCCCGCCCCCGTCTCTCAAAACTAAATAAACATTTAAAAAAATTAGAAAGTATATCCAGAAAGATGAAACTTATCTTATTCTTCCTGGAAGATCTAAGTCACTTTGACAGAGACAAGAAGCCCCAAATTCCAGCCCTGATGTAGAGCTTTATATAGAGTTTCTGGACATAGCATGCCACGTATATAACTTTGTAGTTTCCAAGGAAACAAGATCCTTAGTCCACTTTGCAGTCCATAACTGTTGACTCATTTATACACATCCCTGCTTTGCTCTGAAGCAAACACAGTTCCACTTAAATTTCACCCGAATTCTTCTCTTCCCCCGGATCCAATAAGTTGATCAGAGCTTCTCCTGTGGGATGTGGCCTTCCCTGCAATAGGTCAGTAAACCTGACTTTGATTTGTTCCTGGTAATTGGGTTAGGATGGGTGGGTGATGAATGCATGGATGGATACATAGATAAATACTGATAAAGCCAAAGCAATGGAGGAAACTGTTAACAGTAGAGAAATCTGGGTAAATACTATTTGTATTTGTGTAGGTTATCTGTAAGCTAGAGAGTATTTCCTAATAAAAAGGGTGGGTTTTTTTTTTTTTCCTGTTTTCGGAGAAACTAAATTAGTATGGACCAGTATTTAGCAATTTTTTTTTCCAGGCCAAGGAAGCATTTTTATATTGTATTTTATATTGTAATTCAGTAGTACATAGTCAAGACACTCAAATTTTGAGAAATATTTCTTACCATTTTCTATGCATTCTGATACTTTCTACGCACTTATGTTTAAAAAAAAAATGCTTCTTATCAATTTCCAATTATCCGTGGAGATTCAGCGGTATTTTTAAAAACTCTTGGACCGATCTGAGCACTGGTTACGGTCTAAGCCTCAGTGAATGTCAGACTGTGGCTTCGGGTTTTTCTTCCTTTTGATGTGGGACTACATTTCCCAAAACACCTTGGGGCGAGGCCCGGAGGGTGGGGAGAAGGGGGTGTCGGCTCTGATCCAAGACTGCCAAGCTCTGACCTTCTTGCGAAGGGCGTGGTCGTCCTGCTTTCTGGGAAATATAAGCGAGCCTCACGTGGGAGGAAGGGGCGGGGCTTTCGAGAGGACTGGCATGGGGTTCCCGGTGGCTGCTGGGAAACGTGGTTCTGAGGAGAAGGCAGAGGGCCTGCCGCTCGGCCTCCTGGGATTTGTAGTCTTAGCAAACCGGTGATCGACCCGCTTCTTCTTCCACCGGTTGGGTCATCCCAGGCCGTGAACCCTTCCTCCGCCACTTCCCCGGAATCTCTTCACGCATCGATCCCAGGCAGCTGCTGAGGCCTTCTCTGGTCCGCGGCTCTGAGCTCTCAAACCGCAGGTGCTCCGCAGAGAGCCAGGGACGGGGCACTGGCAAACTCTGGCCCCTTGGCAGGCCTGGGAGGGCTTCTCTGCAGAGGTGGGCGGGGGAGGGCAAGGTTCCCATAAACAGACCTGAGTCAGGAATCAGCCCAGAATGCAGCGTACAGGCGAGCTGATCTGATGCTTAAACAGTCCTTGCAAAATGCCCTCCACCTTTGACCTCTGTGTGGGCACCCAAGACTACGTCCCTGGGCTTAGTATGACAGCGACGAGACAGTGGCACAGAGAGTAATGCACGGTGTGATGAGGAAAGCCCCAGACTCTGTGGGAGCCCAGGGGAGGCTCCTGACCTGGCCTGGGGAAGGCCGGGAAGAGAAGCGGAGATTGGATTCGTCTCAGGGTCCCCAACATGGCTCCACAGGGACATTTCCCTTCCTGCAAAGGGCTTCCCTGTGCCAGGGGATGCTGGGGGCACAGAGTTGGTCACACCCAGCTCTGACCAGCAAGACTCCCCGGTCTGGCTGATCAGGGCTTGGGTCAGAAGAGAACTCAGCGGTTATGGAACATCACAGGGGGCACCTAACCCTGGGGGAAGGGGGAAGCAGGTTGTTCAGGGTGATACATTAGCCAGTTCTTCAAAGAACCTGTACATATGCAAAAACAGTGTCCAGAGAGAGGATGCAGAGGTGAAGGTGAGGTTCAAATTGCCACGCGAGTCAGATCTGATGTTGCAAGGATGCCTTCGTGTTCAGCACTATCTTAGGAGGTAGATATTATTACCCCCCAAGTACAGATGGGGACACCGAGGCACAGCGAGGTTGTGTCTCCCTTTAGTTGCCTGGTAGGTAAGTACCCAAATAGGATTAGAACCTGAGGTGTATGGTTCCAGAATCCAGACGGGTAACCATTGATCTGTCCACCCATCTGTTATGAGGTCTGTAATAGTGGCCCCCTTCCAGGCAACAGCAGATACCCATCAATGTCTGCCTAGTGTGCCCTCTGGTTGCCTAGAAGACATCCTGCCACCCCTCCCCGACCCCAGTAAACAAGTTCACCAGGGTAAGAATCCTGAGCAACGTTTTTGGTCCTCTGATGGAAGCCTTCCTGACCAGGGTCTCCTTCCCCCAAGCTTGCTACCACCCTCCATTCTGTTACTCCTACAGGGGCTGTGGGGCTGAGAAATGACCGGGGTGGCTCATTCCTCCCACTGGTGGATCCAATGGTGACATTTTAGGCTGGTGGTCCCACGGCTGAAGGAGAGGGAAGGGCAGAAGGACAAACAGCGTCACAGTTCAGTTCCTGGGCTCCATGATGATGTCGGGGTCAGGACCATGTTGCCAGTGTTGGGGGAAAGACACTGCGGGGGCTCCAAAACAAGGGCTCTGCCTTCAAAGAGTGCTGTCCTCAATGCCAATGCCCAAGCTGGCCCACTCCCGAGTGTTCTGACTCCGGGAACAAAGGTACGAAAAGGGGGGGGGGGGGGGCAAAGGGAGCACGTGATGCACATTCAACCATTTTTCAAATGCTCACTTTCCTGGGCTCACCTGAACTTCCCAAGAGCGAATACAAGGTAGAGATGATTGTACCCATGTTCAATGGGTGAGGAAACTGAGGCTCAGAGAGAAGAGACTGGCTTATGGCCACACAGGCAGGGAGTAGGCAAGGAAACATTGGGAGGGAGCCTCAGTTTCCAGGCTGCCTAGGTTCCTAAGTTTGCCTCTAAACACTTGCCCCTGGGGCTGGGGGAAGGGGCAGGGAGTGGGGCAGGGCCTGACAGTACAGGATGCTAAGGAACCTTCCATCTGGTGGAACAAGTTTGAGATACACTATTGAAACAAAATTAAATGGGCTCTTTCCTGCAGGACTCATCAGAACCTTTAGCTCCTTTGTATTTCCCAGCTCTCTTTGACCAAGGCCAAGGCCAAGGCCTGGGCAATGATTGACAGGCCCTGTTGTCCCAAAGGCTGTGAGTGGGACCCGATGGGGGTGGAGGCATCAGCTGCGTGTGCAGGAGCGGATGATGTGCGCACATATGTACATGTGTTCTCCATCATTCTGGTTCTGGGGATCAAATAATACCTGTAAAGGCAGAACGGGACAGGCATCCAAAGGCCAGGGTCGTGCCCTGCCCAGCTGGCCCCTTGACGAGCTAAAGACCAAAAGTGCCTCCACTGCCCGCTCAAGTCAGATTCCACACGTTTTTATTGGCGCCGGACCTAGCCTGGTGCCCGCCGCTCCCAAAAAAAAGACACAGGAAAGTCAGGGCTCTCGGCCCCGCGGAAGGCCCCCCGGGATCGCCCAGCCAGGGGGAACACGCTTCCATCCACGGGCAGGGAGAGAGGGAGGGAAGGGCGTTTTAGAAGGATGAACGGCCCAGCCAAAGGGCGAGTGGTGGGATGGACCGGAGAGGCGAGGACCGGCCCCGCTAGAAGGGGTACTCGCAGACGTAGTAGAGGCGGCGTTCGCAGTCGTGGTCCCACCAGGAGCCGTCATCCGAGGCCTGCGCCACGCAGTTCTCGAGCGTGCCGCCGTTGGGCTGGTTGGGGCTGAGCGGGTGCGGCGCGGTGCTGGGCCCGGCGCCGGGCTCCGGACTGGGCGCGCGGTGCCAGGCGAAGAAGGACACGCGCTGGCCGTTCTCGAAGAGGTAGAGTCCCTCGGCGCGCCGGTCGTGCACGCCCAGCCACACCGGCCAGTTGTAGGGAGCAAGCGTCGCGCGCAAGTAGCGGGTGAGCGCTTCCATCTGCTGGCGATCTGCCGGCTGTGCCAGGCTCCCGCCCCGCGCCGCGCAGCGCGCCTGCGCCGCCGCCTGCGCCTCGAAGTCGCGCGAGAGCAGGAAGCACTTGTGGCCGAGGCGCAGCCCCTTTAGGCAGCCTGAGGGGGGGAACGGGGCGGGGTCAGGGGCTCCGGAGGCGGGGAGAAGGCGGGGTTAGAGCCTCGGGGGCCGGGCCGGGAGGAGGCGGGGTCAGAACCGCCGGGAGTAAGGAGGCGGAGAGTTAGGACGGCTGGGGGTGGGGCCAGACTTTTGGAATCTGGCTGTAGGGGGCGTGGCGCGGCCCGAGACGGGTACGCTTCACCGCGCGGTAAGGAGCGTGCCTCCCCCTCTGGGCGCCAGCTCTCCGCATTCGCTCTCCCGGCTACTCTAAGGTCCGCAGAAGCCAACAAGTGACCTCCAAGTCTCTAGGAACCCGCTCGCCCCGGATACCTTAGGTCCTCACGTCTCCTCAGACGTTTCCGGGCCCCCTCCTCCCACCAGTCCTCCACTTGACCCGCATCGTCCCACTTTCCCCGCCCCGCACGGTGCGGACTCACCCTCTAAGCGGCCATGCTCGCGCTCCGCGCGGCTCTGCGCCTCCTGCAGGGCTTGCACGGCGTCGCGGGTGTCGCCCGCCGCCTCCCGCAGCTGCCGCAGCCCCCTAGTCAACTCGACCATGCGGGTGTCCAACGCGTGCAGACGGACGTGCAGCTGGTGCAGGCCTGCGTCCAGGCCGGCCAGGCGGCCCACTGCGGACAGACAGGGCACACGCTGGACGGGGCCCGAGGGGCGGAGCTGAGGGACCAAAGGACCAGGGGGAACTAGGGCTTCAGGGGACAGAGTTGGGGTAGGGGGTACTCGGGATTCCTGGAATGTCGGGGCCGGTGGGCCTGGGCTCTTGGGAGGCAAGGCTGGACACCCGGAACTCCCAGGGACGTGGGGGGACGGGCACCGGCGGGGTGGTGGGCAATTGAAAGGTGCCGGGCCTTGAAAGGACCGTTCATTTTTGAGAAAATGACCACGGAGGCCTGGGGGCAGGATGGAGCTAATGATTACTCACGGATATATGTGACGGTGTCCTCAGGGGTGGGAGAGGGGCTAGGGCCTGTGGTGGGGTTTGTCGTTGTTTCCTCCTCCTCCTCCTCCTCCTCCCCCTGACCGTCCTCCTCGGTGCCCCAGGTCCCTTTGCCTTCTGGGGTTCCCGCAGGATTTTCGTCCCCCCTCCCAGCGGGCAGCCCCAGGGCCTCCTGCAAATGCTGAGGCAGGGGAGGGATGGTTAGGAGCCCAGCTCTATTCTCACTGCCCACACACTCCAGCCACCCCTTTGCAGCAGTAAGCTGGCTCTCTGCCCCTGAGTCCCTTGTCTGAACCCATCATCCCCATCCTTTGAGCCTGCCCCATCTCTCTCCCTGGCCCATTTCCCTAACCCTGGAATACACTCCCTCCCACACCCACAGTTCCCCGGCAGAGTCCTAAGCAACTCACCTTCAGCATCAGGGCCTCCCTCTCCCGCTCCTCCTCCTGGGCGCCTCCCCAGCCCCCCTCCCACTCCCTGTCTGCTCCCCGAGCCCCATGGCTGATGCCCAGGAGCTGAGGGACCACCAGGGCCCCGAGCAGCCAGGCTGCCTGCATCAGGCTGGGCTCCACAGCACCCAAGGCCGCAAAGGGTTGTCTCTGGGGAGGGGGGATGTCTCTTGGGACTGGAGTGTGTGCAGATCACTAGTCCCTGGTCCCTCTCCCAGCTCTTGTCTCTGTCAGCTCGCCCGTCTGTTCTTCTGTCCGTTGGTCTCTGCTCCTCTGTGTGTGTCTCTCCCCGCCTCTCTTGGCTCCCCCGAGGCCCTGCCTCTGTGGCCGGAAACCTCCAACGTTCCAAAGCCTGGATCCCGCCTTGGGTCTCTCCACATACCCCCCCTCTTCCCACTTTCCAGAGCTCACTTCCGCCCTGCTCTTTCCTTCCACCATGGCCAAAAGCTCAGATGGCCAGAAGAGAATAGAGCCGGCTCTCCAAGGGATCCTGGGGACACAGCCTCTGCCGAGGAACCCCCTCAGGGGGTTGTTGGGGCTTGGCCCTGCTCCCCACTCCTCCCCCTGGCCACTCCTCGGGAGCAAGGAGACTGCAGGGTCTCCATAAGGTTTTTATTACTCTGTGGCCACCATTGCCCACACACTCTGCCAGAGGAGGCTTTCCCACAGTTCTCAGGCTCTAGGGCGCCTCCTGCCCTCAGATCTCCCATTCTGGCCAGGAGCCCTTGCCCCAACCTGAAAATGAGTGTGTGTGCCTGTCTGCGGGGACACAGGTGAAGAGCGTGCATGTATGTAGGCTGTGTGTGCAACTCTAGTGGGTGGGGCTTTGGGATTCAGTTTGCTGTACTTTCCTGGAAGCGTCCTGCAGGCCGGGCCCGGGGTGGGGCGATGCTGGGGACTCCAGCTGCTCCCAGACGTGCAGACCTTCCCACAAGGTGGGGGGTTGGGGCAGAAGGGAGGCGGAAGGGTGGGGGTGGGGGTGGTGAAGGAAGCTTTCTCCAGGAGGTGGAGTAGACAGACGCAGGCTGGGCGCTGGAGCTCTGAGCATTCGGCCCAGGGCCTCTTCTCCCGCCTGGACCACTGCAGTGGCCTCCTCCTGACTCTCCACCTCCCTTCTCCCGAGCCCCTCCAATCCACGCCGCTTGCCGCAGCCAGAGCCATGCTTCCAAACCGTAAATCAGATCACGTCACTCCCCACTCCCCTGCTCCCCCAGCTTCCCATCATATGCAGGAGGGAAGCCAAACCCGGCAAGAGCCTGGCCTGCCCAGCCTTGTGTGTGTGTGTGGGGGGGGGGGGTGTGTGCTGGGAAGGATGGGCCCTTTACACCTCTGTAAGCTCATCACCCCCACTCCCCCTGGGCCCCCTAGGGGATCCAGCCACACTGGCCTCTTCACTATCTCCTGAATGCCAAGCTCCTTCCTCCCTCAGAGCTTTTACACTGGCCTTTTCCTTCTAGACGCTCTCATGTCCTCTCCCAGCTCCTTCTCCCTGCTGAGGTCTCAGCTCATCTGAGGCCTTCCCCGACTATCCTATCTCAAGGAGCTGCACTTCCACAAATTAACGCCCCATTTTTTATCTTCTTGGTATAATCAAGACCGGCTCCTGTTGTTTGTTTTCTTGTCTGTTGACTGTCTCCTGCCAACAAAGGCAGTGTAGGTACGGATTCATTGCTGTATCCCTGGAGCTAGCACATAGTAGGTGCTCAATCAGTCTGCTTAGCGAGGACGGAAAAAGCCATTCCTGGCAGGGTAGCGGGTTAGCCAGAAGACTGAAGGCTTGACCACTGTGTTTTGGGGGCACCCTGGGTTCCCTGAGGCAGGTGCACGGGGGCACTGAGGGGTGATAGCCAGCCAGGGTGGTGATGAGGGCAGTGGGAGAGAAGCTGGAGAGGCACGGGAAACAGGAGGCCATGCCGTGCCCACTCTGTGCCAGACCTGTGAGTCATTCAGGGCTTTCCCAGCCTGGGCCTGGCTTGTTGTGCCAGCGAGAATGTGGAGCTCACCAGCCAGGGATGGCAGGGCCTGCTCTTCAAGGGAGGAGACTGAGGCTCCGAGAAGGGATGGGGCAACCTGCTGGAGGTCACCAGCATGGCAGCTGCTAGCCAAGGCTTCTGGCTCTACGCAAGGGCCGGGCATCTGCCCTCAGCTGCTGGGAGCCCCAGGAGGGGCCTGGGAAATCCAAGAAATCCAAGAAAGCAGAGGGCAGTGTGACATCGGGCAGGCTGCTCACCACCTCAGAGCCTGGGCCTCTCGGGTGCCCATTAGGGGCCTGGGGAGCCCTCACTAGCAGCTAAAGGCCTCGAGAGATAATGCACAAGCCAGGAAAGGCCTTGTAAACCGTAGAGGGGTACACAGCCTCTCTCGCTGCTGCTGCCAACATGGGCAGCTGTTCTCTCCCTGGGCCCAGATGCTCACCACCTGGGCTGGTGGGTATGCATCCAGAGCGGGGCCTCCTGGGGCTGGGCTGGCTCCTACCCTGGTACCCGGGAGCCCACAGCTGGAGATGCATCCAGAGGCTTCTTAGAACCACCCTCTGCAGGTGTCTGAGCCCCAGCTGGCAGCCCTGGTGGAGCTGGAAGAAGGGTGGGAGCCTGGGCTTTGGGGACACTCTCACCCTAAGGGACCTGCCCTGTGTCTGTGGTATGTCCCAGGCACCAGAGACCTGAGCTGCAAGGAGACTTTGGGCATGTCTGTGTATAATGAAGGCGAATACACAACCGTGGCGTGCCTAGTGGTGAACAACAGTGGCATAAAGACCGAACCAGCCTACCTGTCCCCCCTGATCCTTGCTGCCACCTCTTTGTAGCTGGGTGACCTTGGGCGCCAAGCGACTTTGCCTCTCTGTGCCCCAGTTTCCCCCTCTGAGAACGGGGATGGTCAAAGTGCATAGCCCATAGGATTGGTGTGAGAAGTTGATGAGTAAATCCAGAGCAGAGACTGGCACACAGGAAGTGCTCAAGAAACGTCAGCAATAACTATGGAGGGGAGGCAGGGCACGGTGTTGTGCATCCAAATGGGTGTGTGCACACCTGTGTGATGAATTCGGAGGTGGGTGAGTGTGGTGGAGCCGCAGGCACACGTGGTTGTGCGTCTCCGTTTCTGGGTTTCGTGTGAGCTGGAGATCTGAGCATGCACACCTGGGTGCGTGCCCTTGTTGGGGGAGGGGTGGGTAAATGCTGTGCGGCATGTATGCTCTGGCATGCGCGTGTGACATGTACGTGTTGTAGTGCGGTGTGTTTGTGGTGATGTACCCACAGGGAGGTTAGGTCATGCACGCCCTGGACAGTGTGTGCATGGGTAACGTCTGCACGTGCAGGGCCAGCTAGTGCCTCTATGCACCTGTGCCTTGGGGGAAGATGTTTGTGTGTGCGTGTGTGTGTGTGTGTGTGTGTGTGTGTGTGTTTGGAGGGACAGGACGGGAATCTATAGCTCTCACCATCCAATTTGGAGGAGCAGAGTCTAGCAACAAATATTTATCGCGCCCTACTGTGTGTAGAGGGGGTGGGAGACGCTCTGGGAAGGGGCGGTCCTGGGGTGTGTGTGTGGAGCGAACCCTTAGGGGGGCGGGGCCGCAAGGTCCGGGTAGGGGGGCAAGCAGGGGTAGAGCCGGCTTGGGCTAGCTGGTGGCTACGGGGAGTGGTGGGGGAGGGCAGGGGGAGGGGGTGGAGCCGGCGAGGGGGGGGGGATGGGCGAGGTTTGGGGGCGCGGGGAGGGGCGATGTCTCCTCCACCGGCTCCGGAGGGAGGGGAGAGGGCGGAGGGAGGGGAGGGAAGGAGAGAGGGAGGGAGGGAGAGAGAGAGACAGGGTGAGGGAGAGACGGTGAGAGCGAGAGAGCGAGAAGGGAGGCAGAGGAGGCGCGGAGCGGGCGGCGGCGGCGGCGGCCTGAGGAAGAGGAGGAGGAAGAACAGGCGGAGACGCGGCGCCCGGAGCCGGCCGGACCGAGCCGGGGGCGGGCTAGCTCCGAGGGGCGCGGCGGCCGCGGCAGAAGGGGGGGCGCTCTGCGGATGGCCAGGCCCGGCCCGCGGGGGGGGTGAGGTCCTCGGCCCCCCCGCCCTCCCCCCCGGCCCCCGCCCGCCCCCTCCCCGGCCCGCTCGCCCTCCGGGGCGGTGGGGCATGGCCTGAGGGTCCCCCGTCTCCGGGGGGGTGGGGGGTGGGGGGAGGGGGGAGGGGCCGCGGGCGCCGCCGACCGGGACTCAGCAGCCCCGCCAGGCAGGTAAGGGGGTCGAGAACCCGGGGTTTTGGGGGGAGCTGCGGGGCCGGGGCCGGGGCCGGGGCCGCGGGAGGGGGCGGGGGCGCCCCGGACGTCCTTGGCCGGGCGCCGGGCTCCGGGCCCGGGTGTGCGGTGAGGGGTGGGGGTAAGGTGGGGAGCGTTGCCCCGGGCGACGCCAAATTGGGTTACGCCCAGGTCCCCGATGCCCCGTCCCAGATAGCAGACTTAGGAGGATGCGCCCCCCCGCCCCCGCCCCCGGACCCCCCCCCCCCCCCCGCCCCAGCCCAAACCCGCTTCCCCGCGCTCCCAGGCCAAGGGCTCGGTCGCGGTACCCACCTCCTGGCCCTGCCCGGCCACTCCCCCGCCTCGCCCACCCCGGCCTACCGGGGCCCCTAGACCCCTTCCGTAGACCCACCGCGCGAGGCCCCTCCCCCAGGTCACCCTGGTCCCCCGCCCCTCCGTCGAGGGTCTGGGCCTTGGCCTCCTCCGCCCCCTTCGACCCCCTCTAGCTCGGGCTTCACCTTCTAGGCTCCTCCGATCCCTTCCCACCCCCTTCCAAGCTCCCCCCTCATCCCCACCCGTCTCCGCTCCCTTCTCCACCGGCCGGCGCGCCCCCTCGGCTCCCGCCTCCGAGTCCCGCTCCCGGGTGCCCCCGCCCCCTCTCCCCGGCCCCGGGCTCTCCCCCCCCCCCTTCTCGGCCCCCCCCCCGGCCCCCCCCCCCCCCCCCCCCCCCCCCCCGCCGATTCCTCAGCCCGTCTCAGTACCAGCTGCGTGCCAGCTATTCTTAGCCGCGGAGCGTTTGATTCATGCCGCCCCGGCGGAGTGTGCCCGCTCCCTCCCTCGGGCCTGAGGGGGAGGGGCCGGAGCCGGTCTGGGGGGTTGGGGGCAGCCGCACGGCGGGGGGGAGCCGCCGGGGCCAGCTTTGCTTTCATCCCACTGGCCACCCCATTAGTGCCCGGTTGAAGCCGGGGTCAGCCAGGGTCAGCCGAGGGGGAGTGGCATTGGGCTCCAGGCCCGGAGGTGGGAGGTGGAGTCCGGCGGGTAGGAGGCCTGGCAGGGAGGGGGTGCTCCGCAAGGCCAAGGTGGGGCAGTTCCGCCGGGTACCTGGAGAGGGAGGGGGCTTCGCAGCCGGGCCACTCATGGGGGAGGGGTCGGCCGGCTGGTGGTTAGGCTGCTGCTCACCCACAGCTCTTGGAACTGTCCTCCCCGAACACTCATTTTGTCTTCCCGCCCCCAACCCCCCCCAGCCCATCCCCACTCCCCCAAAGTCAGCAGTACCCTCCACTGCTTCCCATCTCCATGGCAACGGTGCAGGAGCTGGGCCTGGTGTGGGGGGGAGGGACCAGACCAGACATTCTGGTTTCCGGTGCTGGGGTGGGAGACAGGGAGATGAGGGAGGCGGACCCCATTTGGGACCCAGGCTTCTAAGGCCACCTCGGGAGAGAACAGTGGGGATCTGGAGATGACCTCCCACCCCAGTCCCCCAGACCGGCACCCCACTTCTTAGCCTCCCCCCCCCCCCCCCCCCCCCCCCCAGTCTCCCTCAGAGTGGATCCACCTGTACCGGGCAATGTCCAGCCACCTGTCCTGTAGTGCCAGTCCTCAAATGTGCCCACAGGTTATCCGCAGCCACCCTAAGCTGACCCAGGCCACCGCACTACGGTCTCCAGACAGCCCTCCCAGGCCAGTCTCCCCACCCACCCACCCCCGTCTCGAGATGCCCCCAACAACCTGCCTAGGCCACCCCTCGTGGCTCCCTTGGGGGCACGCCACGAATGATACTCTGCCCCATGACACCCCCATCTTAGCACCCCTGCTCCCCTGGGACACCGATTCCCAGCAGTCCCCTGCACACGCTGTCAGCCACACTTCGGTGAAGTCACCGGTTCCACCCGCTGCCGGGCACCACTCCCAAGCAACACGCGGCTCCCACTTCTGCCGCCCCAGGCTCTCGGCACCTCCGTCCCCCCATTACTACATCTCAGCCTCTCCCCAGCCCCCTCCGCCAGCTGGCCAGGAGGAGGAGGAGGAGGACGGGAGGGCCTCGGGTGAGGGGCCAGGCTGGGGCCAGGAGGGTAGGATGCCGGTGGGTCGTCCACCTGTCTGTCCTCAGCTAATTTTAGCTGCATTTTCCGTGGCCTGCCAAAGTGGGCCAGTAGCTCCCGCGGTGATTCTGCGGTTTCTGGGACACTGCCATGCTGGGTCAGCGGCAAAGTGGGGCGCAGGAGGGGTGGGGGGCTGCGAGCAGGGCCAAGGGCAGGGAAGGAGACGTGCTGGAAGCATGGCAGCGATGGGCGTGTGTGTGAGCAGAGGCAGCTGGAGTGTCTGGGGGTGTGTCCAGCCTCCTTCCTGCCGACCTGGGGCATGTGGGGCGGCTGCCCTAGACCACTTGTCCGTGAGGGTGCCTGTGGCCTCCGAGGGGTCCCAGGTCCCTCATCTGACAGCCACCCTTGGCCCCGGCAGCCGCCTGTGATGCTGCTGTCCCCTGTCGCCCCGTGGCCCCACGATGACCCACAGCCCCGCGTCAAGCGAGGACGAGGAACGCCACAGTGCCAGCGAGTGTCCCGAGGGGGGCTCAGAGTCCGACAGCTCCCCAGACGGGCCCAGCAGAGGCCCCCGGGGGACCCGGGGCCAGGGCAGCGGGGCACCTGGTAGTCTGGCCTCCACCCGAGGCCTCCAGGGCCGCTCCATGTCTGTCCCGGACGACGCCCACTTCAGCATGATGGTCTTCAGGATTGGCATCCCGGACCTGCACCAGACAGTGAGTGACTGACTGCCTGCCGGCCAGCGGGGGACAGGGCCCCAAGCCCACACGACGAGGCTGCTGGTGCTGGGTGTCCTCCCACTTGGGCCCCATCTCCAGGTCCCCGACATGCTTCCCCCAGCTGCCCCTCCTGTCCCCAGAATCACCCCCAGGCCCTTTCCAAGCCACCTCAGGCTCTTCCCTGTCACCTCCTCAACCAGAAATGTCTCCGCTTCAACCCCGATGCCACCATCTGGACAGCCAAGCAACAGGTGCTCTGCGCCCTGAGCGAGAGCCTGCAGGATGTGCTCAACTACGGTCTGTTCCAGCCGGCCACCTCCGGCCGCGATGCCAACTTTCTGGAGGAGGAGCGGCTGCTTCGAGAGTACCCCCAGTCTTTTGAGAAGGGGGTGCCCTACCTGGAGGTGAGGCCCACAGCCTTCCCAGCCTGGCCGCAGGGGAGAGAAGGCATGCCCCATTTTTCTCCCGGTCAGGCCCTGGCAAGGGAAAACCCAGTGGGCTCTTCCAGATCCCTTAAGCATTAGAGTCAGAGAGGCCTGAGTTCAAATGACGATCCGTTCTGCCTCTGACCAACAGAGTGGCCTTGGGCAAGTCACTTCCCTGCCCCAGACTCCTCCTCGCCTTTCAAAGTGGGAAAGGATTCACAGTTACAGTAGGTGTTCTAGAACATTCTGTGTGGGGTCCGGACTCCCTACTCCTTCACGTTAGGGGTTGCGGTCCACATACTCCACAGCAGCCCCGCACTCCTCTGCCTGCCCAGCCAAGGCTCCAGGGCCTTTTCCACCTTGACCCTGAGCTGACCACCTCCCCCTCCATCCCCCCCTGCCCCCGGCTCAGAAGGAGCCCAGCCTCCTCCCCAGGCCCCTGATTCTGAGTCTCTGTGTCTCTCCCCCCCATACACCCCTGGCCACAGTTCCGATACAAGACCCGGGTTTACAAACAGACCAACCTGGATGAGAAGCAGCTGGCCAAATTGCACACGAAGGTGAGAGAACCCTACCCCGCAGCAGCCCCCCCACAGAGACCTGGAGCCTTTCCCACTGTCTCTCTCACCTCTGTCCAACAGCCCTCCAACACTCCCTGATCCCCTTCTGTTCCTCTGCCAGGGTCCCCCAGTAACTTGAGATGCTGTGTGGCGTTGGGGACGGCCCCAGATGCCAACTGTGTTATCTCTACCCTGGGGGCTCAACTCCCCTCTCTGGCCTGCATTCTCCCGCCCAGGCCCCTGGCTCCTGCTTTCTTCATCCTTAGTTGCTCCCTTTTCGTCTTCTGGGTCCCCCGTATCCACGCGGGGCACCTGCCTGCCCCCCACCCTCTGGCCTGAACTCTGACACCAGTGTCCCTCTGCCTCAGTGCTGTTTCATACACAGCCTGCGGCCTCCCCCATTCCCGTAGCCTAAACCTCTCCCAGATCCGGGGATGTCCCCTGCCCCCAGCCACATCTGGCTATCTTGCCCTCCAGGACTCTGACCATATGTCCCCTGTGCCTCCCCCGGTCCCCTAAGAACTGGGAGGAAGCGGGGCGGGGGGAGCTGCTTTAGTCCGAGGTGAAGTGAAGGATTCTTGACGCTTGGGAAAAAAGCCTCCCTGTCCCCTCCTCCCCCCCCACCCCTCCCCCACCATGCATTTGTCTCTGTCGCCCCCCCAAATATTCCATCCCTCCAGACCTGCGCCATCCACTCCCGGAGCCACCGGCCATACACGGCTCCCGAACACACACGGTGTCGCAGGCCCAAACTGAGCCTCGCTGCGAGTGTGAAATGCACACCGGATTTCGAAGACTCAGTTCCCCCCCAAAAACGTAAAACGTCTCGTTAAAACACTGCCTATGGATTACCTGTCGATACGGTACTATTGCGGATATGTTAGGTTAAAGAGATACGTCGTCAAAACGAATTTCCGTGCGACCAATGGTGCCCCTTGCTTTTTTTTTTTTTTTAAAGGTGGCTACTAGAGAGTTTTCAGTGCCACACGCGGCTCGCTGTGTATTTCCACTGGACAGCGCTGCTCAAGACCCCAGCTTTTCTCCCCTTGCTCCCTGACTGGCCTGTCTTCTCTCTCTTGTCCATGGCTCAGACGGGGTTGAAGAAGTTCCTGGAATACGTGCAGCTCGGGACGTCCGACAAGGTGGCAAGGCTGCTGGACAAGGGGCTGGACCCCAATTATCACGACTCGGATTCGGGAGGTAAGGAGGAGAACCAGGGGCTTTGGAAGAGGTGGGGAGCCGAGCAACGAGGCATAAGGGCTGCGCGTGACTGGCCTTTTCTGCCCCTCAGAGACCCCCCTGACGCTGGCAGCCCAGACCGAAGGCTCCGTAGAGGTGATTCGAACCCTGTGCCTGGGAGGGGCCCACATCGACTTCCGGGCCCGGGATGGCATGACCGCGCTGCACAAGGCCGCGTGTGCCCGTCACTGCCTGGCTCTCACGGTGAGGTGCCAGACCCCGGGGACCCGCCCCCAGACTCGGTGTCTCCCCCAGTGCGCTGAAGCCAGTGAGCTAATTGCCCCAGACCCGCCCCCTCCTCCCCTTCATCTGCCTTGACCCCACGAAGCCACCTGACCTCACCTTTGCTTCTCATCCCGCCTCCTGGATGTCCCCTGCCGCGTCCCCGTCCCCGTGGGGATGCCACTTCTGCTCTTTTCTCAGACTCCTCTCCCTTTTCCATTTGTTCTTTCTCGAACCTCAGGTCTTTAGGTTTGTTAAAAATAGTCTCTCTTCGTGTCTCAAATACAAAGCCCCTTTCCGTAGACTGACAAACACACAGTCCCCCCCCCCCCCGCCTGTTGTCACTCCTCCAGTGGAACCCGAGACCCTCTGGTGACCCCCGGGGATGCCCACCCTACAGCTGATTGTCACACGGACCTTTCTTCTGGAAGGGCCCCAGTAGATCATAATACCTATACTCTCCCGACACCCAGACCTTCTTGTACCCTCTGATCCAGCTCACCACCAGCCCTGCCTCAGTCTCCCCGAAGTGTAGACCCTCCTGTGTTCCTTAAAATACAGAGTGAGCTCCAGACACAGACCCCTCAACACACACCCTGCAAACACAGCCTCTCGCCCTGTTCAGTAACTAAAATGCACTTTCCCAGACGCACCGTATACCTGCAAGATACATACATGGAGGGGGCTTACATGGTCTTATTTTATTATTTTTTTTTTTAACGTTTATTTATTTTTGAGACAGAGAGAGACAGAGCATGAACGGGGAGGGTCAGAGAGAGAGGGAGACACAGAATGGGAAGCAGGCTCCAGGCTCTGAGCCATCAGCCCAGAGCCCGATGCGGGGCTCGAACTCACGGACCGTGAGATCGTGACCTGAGCCAAAGTCGGACGCTCAACCGACGGAGCCACCCAGGCACCCCTACATGGTCTTATTTTAAACTCCTCTCCCTCTCTCCTCCCCCACCCCACCGCCACCCGATGGCACGTGATTCCCTCTTCATACACAGGTCAGGATAGACCGCCCCCCGCAAAGACACATCGCTGTTGAGAAACACCCTAACTCACAGATGCTCCAGTTTAATGGACCCTCCCTTCCCTTTTCCAGCTCTTTCTTGAAGCCCCTAAATGCGGACACCAGCCACAAAGATCTGGCTTTATGCCCCTGGAATTGACAAACCCTCTATATGTACCCCCAGTGCACTCCCTTCCCCCCAAGACAGCTCCTGCTCTCACCCCGCACCCCTGGCCTCCAGACCCGTGCTGTCCAACCCAGTAGCCACTAGCCACACGGGGGCCGTTCGGATTTCAATTAACTACAACGAGCTAGGGCGAACGTGTCTGTTCCCCGGGCGCCGTAGCACGCTCGAGCGCTCGGGAGCCCACAAGGGGCCGTAGATCGCTTCCGTCACCACAGAGGTTCTGGTGGACAGCGAGGCTGTGGGCTGTCTTCACAGGGCTGCTGCCAACACCTCCCTCTAAAGATGCTCAGCTCCACCGGCCGCTGTGCCCGGAGCTGTTACTCGAGTGAGACACCCCCCCCCCCCCCCCCGCCGCTGCCGCCCCAGCATGGCTGGCGCGGCTCACCTTGGTCCCAGCTAACCCTTTATCCCGGGTCTCCCTCTGCGTCCCACTCTCGGGGATCCTGATCCTAACAACACCTCCTGCTTAGCCAGGGGTCCTCCTGCATCCAGATTCTGTTCTCTCAGGTGGCCCTCCAACCATCCGGCTGCCGTGATGCACTGAGGCACCAGACTCCTTCAGTGGCTCATCCAAAGCCAGCCTCGGCAGGGGGTGGGGGGGTGGGGGGGCGGGGGGGGGGGAAGGTTGGGCAGGACGTCAGAGTGGGAAGGTCCTCTGGAGGCATCTTCCCAGCCCCTTCATTGTTCCCTTCGTGGGAGAGGCCCTGAGAGGGGAAGGGCCAGGCTCAAGGTCAGACAAGGGCATTCATGCAGACTCCCAAACCACCTTGGCCAGTGTGGGTCACCCGCGACTCCCTGCCCGACTGGCCCTTCAGAACAAACCAGTACTGCCAGTGTGACCGTCTTCTGTCTCGTCTCTCTCTTCAGGCACTCCTGGACCTTGGGGGCTCCCCCAACTACAAGGACCGCCGAGGCCTGACCCCTCTGTTCCATACGGCTATGGTGGGGGGCGACCCCCGCTGCTGCGAGCTGCTCCTGTACAACAGGGCCCAGCTGGGCATAGCTGATGAGAACGGCTGGCAGGAGATTCACCAGGTGCTCCAGACTCGGCCAGGAGGGGTTCGCGGTGTGTGCATGGGGGGCACCTGGGCCCTGATCGGGTCTGGTGCAAAGGGGATCCAGATGCTGGGGATCTAGATGCTGGGGTCCTCATAGAGTATGGGGGTGGGAGTAGCATGGGCCCCAAAGAGAAAAAGGTGAGGGAGTCAGCACCAGGGCCCTAAGAGGGCATGGGCTCAGGATTGGACATCTCCATCTCTGGCATGGGTGGGGGGTGGTCTCTTGAGCCTCTCAAGGAGCCTATCCAGACGCCTGGGTCTTGGAATGACTCGGGAAGCTGATGGCCCGGGTCCCTGGGCGGAAACAGAGGAGGAAAGGAGAGGGGTTTCCTGGACTCAGGATCTAGACAGAGGCCATGGTTGGGAGAGTCTGATCCGGCCTCCTGGGTTTCCTGTCCTCCCCAGGCCTGCCAGCGAGGCCACTCTCAGCACCTGGAACACCTGCTCTTCTATGGGGCTGAGCCGGGAGCCCAGAATGCCTCGGGGAACACGGCCTTGCACATCTGCGCCCTCTACAATAAGGTCTGCTCTGGCAGAGCCCGCCCAGGCCCTCCTCCTGACTCTAGCCTCCCTGCCCTCTGTCCCTTCACTCTTTCATTAATTCATCCATCCATCCACCCATCCATTCATCCATTCATTCACTCATCCATTCATTCATTCGCTCAGCAGATACTTGCTGAGCACCTTCCCCATGTCAGGCCCAGAGCGGGATGCTGAGGACCAAGCAGTGAGCGAGACAGACCTTCCTGTCACAATCCAGAGTGTTCAGAGGGAGGTCCCAGGGAATGCAGGTCCCCGGGGGAGGCCAGATCTGGGCTCGGCCTTGGGCCTGGGGTGGAGGTGGCTCTCTGGAAAATGTGCCACCTGTGCTAAGAGAAGTGGGAGTGAGCCAAGTAGGAAGGCGAGAAAGGGTATTCTCGGCGGTGGGCACAGGTGGAGAGGAGAGAGCATCAGGAGGCACCTACTGTGTGCAGTGCGTGCGGGGGCCACCGCAGGGGACAGAGGAAGGGCCAGACCGCAGCTCTGAGGGGGGACGAGAGCGTGTTGCGGGTTGTAGCAATTCGGGGCCGGGTGGACAGTCCCCACCTCAGGAGCCACGAGTGGAGGTGAGCAGTAAAGGGCCGGGAGGGGCCTCGTGTACCTGCCCCCTTGCGGCTGTGACCCCCGCCCTCGGCGATCCTGGGTCAGCCCCCTCAGTCTTTCCACCTGTTGTAGGGGCTTCCTGCCCTCGGAGGGTTGCCTCGGGGACTTGGGAAGACGGGGCTTGGCGCACAGGTGCTGGTCTGTCAAGCCCTTCTTCCCCTCCTCCAGGAAGCCTTCCAAGACAGCGCCAGCCCCTTCTGCCGCATCAGAACTTGCAGTGCCGGGGACGTGGCAGGTAGCCACGTGCCGCCTTGTGGCAGCAAGCAGTCTGCGCTGCCGGGAGAGAACTCCGTGTTTGTCAAACCCGACCAACGCGGTGCTGTCACTGCCCCTCCCTGGTGGTTCCGTCTCTCCTGCTCCCTGACACCGGCCTTGAGCCCAGATTCCCTGACGGCACGGCTTATGTGCATGTCCCGTGGGCAGACCGGGGTCCCCCTGATAAGCGCCGTGCCCTCTCCAAGGCTCCGTCCTCTCCCTGAAATGGGGGTAGGGCGGCTGATTGAAGGCGATGAGACATCATGGACGCTAAGCGCTCGTCCCCAGAAGGCAACGTCATTGTCATTACCACTCCCAGTCAGGATCCAGTCAGGAGACACAAACCGTACCACTCCTTCGAACGGGGAAGATGCAGTGTAAAGAATTATAGGGTGGGAACAATTACCCTCAGGGGGTCGGATGAGCCAGTTAATTTTCCCTCCTTGAGGTTTCCCTCCCTGTGAAATGGGTCGGTAACACCTACCGTACAAAGGATCGCGTGGGTGAATGTTGTGCTCGCTCTCGGCAAGATGCCTAATGAATCGGTGCTTGACAGAGTTCTTCGTCTGCTCTTCTCCCTTGTCTTCCCTCTCAGACTTTAAGTTTAGCCAGGGCCAGAGCCGGCTCTGACAGATTTCCTCCTCCTCCGGCCTCCTGACATGCCCGGGGGCG
>NW_024412451.1:6291548-6300828 GCF_014898765.1 Herpailurus yagouaroundi | reverse complement strand
CCCCTGGTGGTGAAGGTCAGGTCCATGTTTAGGCTGGAAGCTCCTCAAGGGTGGGGGCTAAGTCTGATCAGTCACTGTGTCCCAAGGCCCCGGGACATAGTAGGGACTTTGTTGGATGAGTGAGTGAGTGAATGAATGAATTGCGAACCGGCCACCTTGAGTCTGCCCCAAGACAGCACCCTGCCCCCCTCAGAATATTCAACAGGTGTCGGCTCTGAGATAGACTGAATGACTCAGTGAATGAACGAATGGCTTGAACAAAGGAATTTGGAATGACTCGGCTCCCTTCATCCTCATACGTCCCGTGCACGTCTCTTGAGTCCCTACTGTGCGTCCGGACGTGGGATGAATCAGACACGGCATGGCTCCCGGGCCGGGGCGGATCGGGGGATTTCGCGTGTGGCAAAGAGGCAGATGTGTAAAGGAGGAAGGGCAATACTGTAAGTATTGCAGGGGACAGAGGGACTGTAAGATAAGCGCCAGGACACCAGTAAATCGAGGTCGTCGAGGAGCAGGGTGGATTGCTGGTTGGGCTGCTGGACGTGCTGTGGCCCCGTGCTAGGCAAGGGGGCAGTGGAGGCGGACAGACACGCGAAAACACATGTCAGTGGCGGAAATTAACAGTCTAGTTGGGACCGGCATGTCCACACTTGGACACACACACACACACACACACACACAGAAAACTACCTGAGCTAACTTTGCTGGTTGAGTTGCATCTGGGGGAGCTGGAGAGAGGAGTCGAGCTGGGGGCCAGGTTGGGTTCGGTCAGGCCGAGACAGAGGGTGAAGGACTTTAGCCATCGTTGAGTGAACAGCTCCAGCGGGCCGGGCACTAATCCAGCTGGTGGGTGCCACGGACAAAATCATGCACCTATAGAACTTACCATATGGTGGGGGAGAGATGCTAAGGAGACAGGTAAAAGAGAAACGTAATTTCAAGGAGACCGTGTTAGGAAGAAAATGAGCTAATACTGGCGTATAGTGGGCATCACATAAGTAAAAATGAAGAAATCAAAATAAAACAGGGAATGTGATCGGCAGCTATTTTTTGATGAGGGAGCCGGAGAAGCCCTCTCCGAAGAGGTGGCATTTGAGCAAAAACCTGAATGAAGCGAGAAAGTGAGCCATGTGGAAATCTAAGGGCAGAGAATGCCAAGCAGTGAGAGCGGCAGGTGCCAAGGCCCTGGGGCAGGAGCATGCCTGTCAGAGGAAGAAGGAGGCCAGTGTGACTGCAGTATAGGGAGCGAAGAAAGGTGGCAGAAGACGAAGTTGGTGAGGCTGGGGGTGCCAGGGCAGGCAGATCGGGTGGAGGGGGAGCCTCGAGGCCATGGCCAGGGCACTGGGTCTGATCCGAAGCGTGACAGGGTGTGATATGGTCGCATCAGTAGGGAATTGGTCTGTATGTGGATGGCATTCCTACCCCCCACTGCCCAGCCCCGGCCCCCGTTGTCCCCTTTCTTCTGAGTCCAGCAGAGTGTGTGAGAAGAGCAGAGACTCCAGAGTCAAACCTTCGTTCAGATCCAACCACTGATGGGCAACCGCCGTGTGACCTTGCGCTCCTTTTGATGCCTTAGTTTCCTCGTCTGTAAAATGGGGAAGTGCTGAGCACCTGGCGCGCAGCACAGTAAGCCCTCTGTGCGGTTTAGACTGGTGGCTCTCAACTGGAACAGCCCGGTCCCCCAGGGGTCACTTAGCAGTGTGTGCAGCCTTCCTTGGTTTTCACAGCCGGAGAGGAGCTGTCTCATCTAGCGACAGAGCCCAGAGATGCCGCTAGACGTCCTACGATGCACAGGACAGCCGCCACTACGAAGATTCTTTTTTTGGCCCTAAATGTCAGTAGCGCTGAGGTCCAGAAACCCGGCTTTAGATTAGCGCCACCCGGGAGAAAACAACACGGGTCGTGTGTGCGTGTGTGTGTGTGTGTGTGTGTGTGTGTGTGATTTTAAGTATCCCAGGAGTCGCATTAAAAAAAGAAAGGAAGGCAACAGGTAACGTGGATTTTTGTAGCCTATTTTACTCGGCCCATGGTGTCCAAAATATTGCCGTGTCAACTTGGAATCAATAGAAGAAGTATTAGAGACATTTGGATTTTTTTTTCCCGTGCTATGTTCTTGCAGCGTGGGTTGTATTTTACAGACACAGCTCATCTCAGTTTGGACGGGACACATTTAAAGGGCTCTTGAGCCACCGGTAGTAAGTGACTGCTGTCCCGGGCAAGGCAGGTTTAGATCAGGCTGTTCCTGAAGTTCTTAGCACAGTGCCTGCGTCTGCTCCTGGTGACTTTAATGGTTTTCTTTCTTTTTTTCCCCCCCTCCACCCCGCGCCACCGGCCGGCCGTCGCCCACAGGAGACCTGTGCTAGGATCCTCCTCTATCGAGGAGCTAACAAGGATGTGAAGAATAACAATGGACAGACCCCCTTCCAGGTCTGGAGCTGTCAGGGCTGGTGGGGGGCACAGAGGAGACAGGGGGTGAGGAAGGCAGGCAGGTAGGAGTGCTGGCTGAGAGGCTGGCGGTCTGCGAGAGGACGGAGGGCGCAGTTGCGGGGGTCCAGGTTTGAGAGGGGCAGGGGCGGGGTGTGTGTGTGTGTGTGTGTGCAGCTGGCCCGGGACCTCACAGTGCTTCCCGCCCTCTGCCTGGGCCACCCCACTTCCCTCCAGGTGGCTGTGATTGCTGGCAATTTTGAACTGGGGGAGCTGATCCGAAACCATCGAGAACAGGATGTGGGTGAGCGAGAGGGAGGTGGGGCTGAGGGGAGAACCTAGCGTACTTGGGGGTGCATGGGGGGACTGGGGGGTCAGCAGACTGTGAGCGTCTGAGTAGTAGTGGGAGGGGCGATTCCAGACCTCCAGTCTTACGTCTTTCTCCCTTCATGCCTCTCCCCCATCATCCCTTGCCTGCACACCCCCTCCGCCTGCCTGTCTCCCCTGCCCCTTCTGCCCCCTGCAACTGTGCCCTCTCAGTGCCCTTCCAGGAGTCCCCCAAGTACGCAGCCCGGCGACGGGGACCCCCAGGCGCAGGGCTGACGGTGCCCCCGGCACTGCTTCGGGCCAACAGTGATACCAGCATGGCCCTGCCTGACTGGATGGTGTTTGCCGCCCCGGGGACCTCGTCCTCTGGGGCCCCCGGCCCTACCTCAGGGCCCCAGGGCCAGTCGCAGCCCTCGGCCCCCAGCACCAAGCTCAGCAGTGGGACCCTCCGAAGTGCCAGCAGCCCCCGGGGCGCCCGGGCCCGCTCCCCATCCCGCGGGAGGCACCCTGAAGAGGCCAAGAGGCAGCCCCGTGGACGGCCCAGGTAGGGGAAGGCTCAGCCCTGGTCCCACTGACCCCAACCCAACCGGATCCCATCCTCGGAGCCACACTCCCCCCACCCAGGCTGGCCCCCCCAACCACCCAAGTCCCCGGTCCCGCCCTCAGGCCTCCAAATCCCTCTCCAGACCCCTGAGGAAGAGAGGGGGAGGAAGCCACAATCTTGCACCTGTCCCCAAGTGGAACAGTTTAGCCAAGCACCTGCTCAATGCCAGGGGCTGAGGGGAGGGAACCCAATAGAATGTTGGTTCCAGCCCCTGAAGACAGACAGACAGACAGACAGACAGGGCAAGGTGAGAAGAAGCCACACAGGGTGGGGGTGGGCAAGGGGCTTGGGGGAAGGTGTCTGAGCTTGAAGATGGGCCAGAGGAGGGGAGGGGGGGGCAGAGGAGCCACTCGGGGTAGAGGGGAGGACGGCAGGGGACTTTCCGGGGTAAAGAGGCCAGGCTGGCTGGAGGAGGGTGACAAGGGGGATGTGGCCGGCCAGTGTGTCCCAAGGACACAGGAGAGCGAAAAATCATGGCGGGCTGTGCACGGCGGGCAGAGAGTTGGACCCGCACCAGGAGGAAGCTGGGAGTCGCTGAAGGCTCGTGAGCGAGCTGAGGGATGACACATTCAGAGCCCCGCTTCAGGAAGCTGAATCAGGCACGGCGTGCAGGACCGTGGGAGGGGCAGAGCCGGAAGCCAGGAGGAGGCAGAGGAGGGGCCCAGGGGGCAGCAGTGGGCAGGCAGAGGGAGCCCCCAAATGCCCTCTTCCCCCAAGGATGCCAGAGCTGGGAAACCCACGCCCCCACTCTATGCTCCATCCTCCACCCCCATGGACCCCTGTTCTCCCAGGGGCTCCCCCTCCCTCCACTCTCCCCTGCCTCTCACACCCTCTGTGTATGCAGCTCCAGTGGGACGCCCAGGGAAGGGCCGGCAGGGGGCACAGGGGGCTCAGGGGGCCCTGGGGGCTCCCTGGGCAGCCGCGGGAGGCGCAGGAAGCTCTACTCGGCGGTACCCGGACGCTCCTTCATGGCCGTGAAGTCATACCAGGCCCAAGCGGAGGGGGAGATCTCCCTGAGCAAGGGCGAGAAGATCAAAGGTAACAGGGCAGGGCCGGGCCGGGCTGGGGGGGCGGGGGGCGGCAGGTGAGCTAACCCCTCAAGGACGGGAAGGCCGAGCACGAACAGTTCTCCAGGGCCTAGAATTTCCAATGCTCTGGAGACCTCAGAGAGCCCCTAGACACCCCTTACACTCTGGAGGAGCATGATGGGTAGCTGCGGCGATCCTGTCCCTCGGGAGGAGGTGTCGAGGCAAGAGTGGAAACTAGCATTTGGGGGACACTGACGCCACGCCAGGCCCTGTGGGAGTGCTCCCCTCACAGGAGCAGCCTTTTGGAAGCGTGTCAGGAGCCCATCTTCTAGTTGAAGGGACAGAGCCTCACACAGGGGCAGCGACTTGCCCCGGGGTCTGAGCCCACGGTCTTCCCTGCCACCCGGTGTGAAGCGTGGAGGCCAAGCCACCTTGGCCGCACCTCCTGCCCCCATCCGGTGCTCTCATCCGAGAACCAGGGTGGGACCCGCTTCAAGGGGCTCTAATGAGACAGGTGTTCGAAGCCCGGCCCGTGCGGGGGGCCGGTGCTCCCTGAGCGGCGGCTGCTGTGACTGGGGTTTGCCTCTCTTTGGTTTTCCTGTCTTCTTCTGGAAAATGGTGCCAGCAGCCCTCACATGCAGACTTCGCAGGGCTGTTGACGTGTGTTCTTGGATAGAATGAAGCTTGGAAACAGGAAGCAAGCAGACGCGGCGGTTAATGCAAGGCGGGGGAGCGATCCTTTGCCGGCTCCAGGCTACAGAGGAACTGAGTAGTGTAGCGGGTGGAGGGCCAAGCTGCCTGAGTTCAAATCTTGGCTCCACCGCCACTTTCCGGCTGGGCGCCCTCAGACAAGTGCCTGCTCTGGGCCTCAGTTTCTTCATCCGTGCAAGGGGACCCTGGGGAGGATTTTAAAAAGTCAGTTCCCTTAAGGCACCCAGGACACTGATGCGCACATAGTCGGCACCAGTTGTCATTATGCTAAGTGGGTCCCCACTGCAGGAGCTTAGAGAGGAGAGAGAGAGAGAGACAGACAGACAGACAGACAGACCCCGGCTGCCCATGAAAGCTGGGGCGGGACGGGTCCTCCCATGGGAGACAGGGTTTGAGTGGGGACTCGAAAAGTGTGCAGGGATCGGAGCATCAGATCGATTGTGTATCAGTATCTGTTTTGCAGCGTCTCTTGCCTTGCCTGAAGGCAAGGTCACATGTCACTGAGCTTTGGGTTGCCAGGGCCCAGTTGGATGACCCGGCACACAGGAGGCCTCAGTGCACATGCGCTGAGTGAGTGAGTGAGTGCATGAATGGATGGCCAGATGCAGGGGCTAACTGTGGGGGCAGTGCCTCCAGAAGCAGGTGCCTGGAAGTGTGTGTGTGTGTGTGTGTGTGCGCGCGCGCGCATACTCATGCGCAGAGGGTCAGGTCTGTGCTTTGAGACAGAGTTTGAAAGAAGAAAGGGAAGCTAAGGTCAGAGGGGAGACACCTTCCATGCCTTCTCTGCGCTGTATCTTCCGCGTTTCTTTCTGAAATTCGAGCCCAGTACTTCTGTTTTTGTATCCTTCCACTTCCTGAAGACACTGAATTGCTTCACAGCGGGCCAAACCCACAGTGCCCCTGAGCTCCTCCACAGCCCGATGAGGTAGCAGGCTCCCTTGGCCCTCAGTGCCTTAGCCCGGCCTGCAAGCCCCTCCCCCGCCCCCATCCGGTCTCTTTCCTCCACCCACGGGGCACCAGAGACTTCATTGTTCTCTCCATTCCTCGAATGCCCAAGCCCCTTTCCACACCCGGCTCTTTGCACACACCCGTTCCTTCTGCCGGAAAAACCTCTCCTTCTCTCTTTGCTTCTTCTCCTCCTAGGATCCTTCCGGTCTCAGTCTGCATCGCATGTCCCCTGGGACATCATCCTGGCACCTCTTTGCCCTTTGCACCTCGACTTTATGTACCCCCATGTGGCCTTTCTTCGGAAACCCTGTCCTTTTCCCCTAAGGTGCTGACCTTAATTTTCAATCACGCAGTCACTTACGGGGCTACGCCTCTAACAGCTGCCAGCAGGGAACATCCATGAAGGCAAGAATCACATTTGTTGTGTCCATGGGCCCTCTACCCGGCGTCTAGCCTGGGGCCTGACTCCCGACCAGCACTAAATAAAATATTTGTTCAGTGACCGAACAATTGATTCCACGACCACCCAGCCGGTCACTGGAGAGCTAGCCAAGAACCCAGACCCCTCGTCACCCTATCTCCTGCTCTCTTCCATGACCTTGAGTGTCTCCTCGATTTGGTTTCCCCAGCTCCCCGCCCCGAGGGTGGCAGCGTTTAAGCCGGGGGGGGGGGGGGGGAAGCATCAGATGGCCCCAGCCCAAATCCTAGCGTGGCTTACGCCATCTCTGGGCAGGGGGCTCTTCTGCGTTCGTGTCTGTAAAATGGGAAGTCAGTTGTTGCCTCCCCAGGTAGGTGCAAGGAGTGAGTGAGGGAAGCGTGTGAAGGGACGGAGTGGAGACAGAGCAAGTGACCTGGGCCCCCCGAGCCTCAGATTCCCCATCGGTAAAATGGGGAGAGTAAAAGTGTCCCTTCTTAGGGCTCTGGCCACGAGTGAGAATTCGATAACCATTAGCTGTCCCTGATGCCCAGCTTTGCATGTCAGCACCCGGCACGGCCACACCAGACGCCGAGCGGGTAGTCAGGACACGTGTTCTATGGCTAAGAGATGAGGCCGGCAGGAAAGGGCTGTCAGGTACAGGTGGCGGAGAGAAAGAGGGGATGCCGATCTCTCCTCCCTTCCGGAGCCAGGGGAAGGAAAGAGAGGCAGAGGGAAGGGTCTGGGAGCAAATGACAGAGGTTTGAGTGGCAAGGAGACTGCGGCCGGTGGCAGAGGGCACTGATAAGAATGTCAAAGGGTTTAGGGAGACTAGGAGGGTTTAGGAAAATTACAGAACAATCAAGCTGTCCCTGGCTACCAGGGGAGATGAGGGCTCTTTGTGAATGTGTCCGTAACCCGTGAGGACCGTGTCACCAGACCCAGCCCTTTTTCCAGTGCGCCCTCATGTCCCCATTGGATTCAGAAGCTAGAAAGCAGGAGCGATATGGTTTGGTTCCCCCCCGCCAACTCCCTCATCCCTTCCTTGGACATTTTTTAAGGATGCTCTTGGGCCAGGCCCTGTGCTAGGTGCCGGGCACTGTGGAAAGGCTGCGCATCGAGTACGTTGGGGGTGGGGGGCAACATGGACACGTGGAAATGTTTCTGTGTCCCTGCTCCCCATCCAGTGCTTAGCATCGGGGAAGGAGGCTTCTGGGAAGGCCAGGTCAAAGGTCGCGTTGGCTGGTTCCCCTCTGACTGCCTGGAAGAGGTGGCAAACCGCTCCCAGGAGGGAAAGCAAGGTAACGAGGACTTGCCAGTTGTCCCCAGTGCATCCTAGGGTTCTCATGGCCCTTCCTTTCCCCCTCCCGATGGGGGTGGGGCACTGGGAGGTAGATGGGACAGCTTGGGCCAGGACCCCCCGGGGGTGGGCTCATGGTTTCCAGAGCGAGGGTCCAAGGTCGTCCCTTGTCCCCCTGCAGAAAGCCGCAGTGACAAGGCAAAGAGACTCTTCCGGCATTATACCGTGGGCTCCTACGACAGCTTTGATGCCCCAAGGTAAATGTCCTACACCCTCGGGTGCCCCTCACCCCAAGCTCCCTTCATATTCCACCTTTAAATATTTCCACCACCTCTAAGCCTCCTTCCTGCTCCCTCTAAAGTTTGATCCAGAGGTGGGAGAAGGCAGAGGTAGCTTCAGACCACAAGCCCAGTCCCAAACCATCCTGGGCAGCCACTGAGACTGCCCAGTTTTGGGGTAGCCTGAGAGCAGTGGGGTGGACAGCTGAGGACGGGGAAGCTCGTGTGTGTGGCTGGCTGGAGGCCTTTGTCTCCTTCATGTGCCCCATCTTTATGTGCAGCACAGGTGTGTACATCCCATGCCTCGCACCGGCGTGGGGAGGGGGGCGGGCAGAGCTGGGCCAGGAGGGGTGGGAGTGGAGAGACGGGCACACTGACACCTTTCCCCTCCCTGGCTGCTGGCTGACTTGCTTCAGAAGCTTGATGGATGGGATTGGCCCAGGGAGGTGAGAGGGGAGGGGAAGGGGGGGGGGCACGGGGTCAGGAATGGGAAGAAAGGGGTGCCTGGGGATGTATGGACTTGTGTGTGCACGACCAGAGCTGGTTTCCCTGTGCGTGAACATCTTACACAGGCGAGCGTCCTTGTACGGATTCTCCGAGTGTGTTCTTGCCCATGTGTCTCTGTAGGTGCGCATGACACGTGTCTGTGTGCATGGGTGGCTCGAGAGGCCCCTAGACGTATAGCCCTGTGTATATACATGCCCATGATGGCGAGAGGATCTGTCCCAGTCTGTGTAGATGGGTGCTTTGTGGCTTTCATTTACGGGCACACGATTGAGGCTAATCGTGTGGCTGCCTCTGCACATCTGTGTTTCCCTGAATCTGTGTGTCTGAGAACGAGGGCAAGTGTTGCCGGGGATGTCGGTGTGTCTGCTTACCTTGTATGGACAGGTGGGTTTCTGCACACGTCTCTGTCTCCTTCTCTGCATGTCACTGTGCGTGCGTGTCAGCCCATAAAATCGTGTGCATGCATTTGCATCTGTCCGATTGATCTGGAATTGAGGACCTGGGGCGTTGGGGGAGGGGAGGGCAGAAGAGGGGAGGATTCCAGGCCTTGGGCTTCCAGAAGGGCAAGACTGTGGGGGAGGGATGGTCATAATTGGGTGTCTGAAAGATGACACCCTCCCCCACCACCCCCCCCCCCCCATCCAGGGAAGGGTCTCCTTGTTTGTAGCATCCTTCCATTAAATGTGTCCAAACCTATGTGTCTGTGTTCTGGCCAGTGGGGATGGGCAGGGGGGGAAG
>NW_024412451.1:6276626-6291148 GCF_014898765.1 Herpailurus yagouaroundi | reverse complement strand
CCCCCCACCACAGCTGTGTCCGTCTGTGTGTCCCTGTTTGACGGTGTCTGTCTCTGTGTGCAATTTGGAGCGATAGAGAGGCTGTCTGGGGACTGTGTGTGTGTGTGTGTGTGTGTGTGTGTGTGTGTGATGGAGTGGGCCTGTCCCAGGGACTGCGGCTGTGTTTCCCAATACCTCCCCTCTCATGCCAGGCCTGTCCCCTCCCCCACAGGCCCCCCTTTTCTACACTCTCCATGTGTCTCTGTCCCCATGTGCCCCTCTTCCTGCCTCCAGGGGGTCTGTGCCTGTGTGGGGCAGGTGTGCTGAGCCCCGGCCGGCCGGGCTTCTGCACCGGGGAGCTGCATCTGCTTGTGTGTGCTACTTCTCAGCACGGGAAGGGGCTGCTTCCCCGCGTGGGGGGCCTCTGTGCAGGCCATGGAGAGACGCTTGGAGCCAGGGACATGGGGAGGGGCCCAGTACCCGAGGGGGTGCCTTGTACGGCAGCAAGCTCTGGGCTGTGGGATCCTGGGTGTGTGAGAGGCACCTCTGGGGTGGGGGTGGGGGTGGGGGTGGGGGGAGTGGATGCTGCTGCGGTCTCTGTGTGTGGGATCCGGAGAACAAGAGCTGGCCGCTGGGCTCCAGAGGCCACTCTGGGGTGGCCGAGGGATGGCCTGGGGGGGAGCATTGTGCGTGCTCCTGCAGGGCAGGTAGTCAGTCAGCAGTAGGAGCGCGGATGGGGCGTCGCGTGGGTAGCGAGTACTGGGGCAGGGGTGGGGGCAGGGGGTCTCCGTCGGAGGGTGGCCGAGGAGAATGGAACAGGGGAGAGTGGGGGACCCTGAAGTTGGGGGGAACAGGGGTGCTGGAGCAGAGAGGGTGCGTGGGGTGTGTGGGGAAACGGGGTGAAGAGGGAAAGGCAGGATCTGTGAGGAGGGTTTGGGGGTGGGGATCCAAGGCGGCACAGGGAGAGCACGGAGAGGATGCAGGGAATATAAATGAAATGCAGCTGCAAGTACCAGGAGGCGGAAGGGTGTGTGAGGAAGTGAGTTGAGGGTGCAGAAGTGGGAAGAGGCTTCCACAGATGAGAGTGCGGGGGACTCGGGAGTATGGGAGGGACCTGGGGTGCTGTAGGGGACACGGTGGGGTTGCCTCCTGAGGCGTGAGAAGACCTGGGAAGGGCGAGGCCAAGGGAGGGGGAGGGAGGTCCCGGAGGTCTGCGGAGGACCCTTTGGGGAAGGGGCTGGTGGGTGTGCAGAGGCCAAGTCGGAGGTGGAAGGGGTGGCCCCGTGGCGTGTGATGAGGGCTGACAGAAGCGAGAGCTAATGGGGGGGGGGGCTGGGACAACGTGGAGCTTTCAGATGGCGTGGAGGAGCAGGGGGCGAGGTGCAGAGGGGTGAAGGGGCACCCACAGGAGCCGAGGATGGGGGACATTGAGATGAGGGAAACTGTCGGGGCAACAGGACAGTTGGAAGGCTGGAGGAGGACGCGGTGGCACGGGGGAGACATCACGGTGGCCGGAGACTGGGTGAGAAAGTCACGGGAGTGGGGACAGAAAGGAGCACATACCGGATGGGGACGCTTGAGAGGGAGGGACAGAGGTGGCGTTGTGACGATCTGAGGGGGTTGGGACATCGCTGGGGTGTATGGGTTGCCTGTGAGGAATTCAGATCTTGGCTCTGACCCTTTTCCAGCTGGTGTGGTCTCGAGCATGTACTTCCCCGTGCCTCAGTTTCCTCGTTGATAAAATGGGAACAGTAACAGCCACCCCCGCCCAGGGGTGTTGTGAGGCAATGTGAATAAATAAATGTAAAATGCACCCAACGGCATCTGGCATTCAGCAATGGGTCACTGAGTGTCACTCACTGCCGTGCTACTGGCATAGCCTGGGATACGTTTCAGGCACTGAATGGGGGCGGGGTGGGGGGGAAGCTCCTGGCCAATTTGGGGCCGATGTACGTGTGTGGAGGTATTTGAGTGCAGTCGAGCGGGGGATGTTATACCTGCATTTACCCAGGTGTTTCCTTCTGTGTTTTTGAAGATTACTCACCGCGTGACCTTAGGCAAGTTACTTGACCTTTCTGTGCCACTCTTTCCTTGTCCATAAAGTGGAAATAGCACTTATGCCTGCCTCAGAGGCTGGCTGTGAGAGACACTTGAGTTATGTAGCCGTGAAGGGTTTCAGATACCGACTTGCACGTGGCCGGTCTTTCTTCCTGGGATATGATGGATATGGGAGTTTTATTGAATCACATTGGGGGCTGGGGGGTTTGAGGAGGGCTTATGTCTGGAGTGGCAGGATAACGGGGGGGTAAAAGAGGGATGCCGGGGGCCGGGGAGGGGTGTGGGAGATGTAGGGGTTGGTAGCAGGAACGGAAGGAGAAACGGCTGCCAGCGAGGGATGAAGGATGCGCACTGGTGGCTGCTGGGGACCTGGAGATCCGGAGCGGATATGGACGTAGCAAGGGCAGAAGGGCCCCGTGGAATTTGTCGGGCAGGGACGGCGGTGGGCGTCCCAGAGTGCACGGGCCGGAGCAAGGGAGCCCTGACCTCTGAACCAATTTCTGTGGGCCTTGGCCTCGACCCCTTCCTTCTGCCTCCCCTCGCTTCCCCTCTCCTCCCTCACTCCTCCGAAACCCCGTCCCTCCACTCTTCCCGCACCCCTTCCACCCTGCTACAAGGGCGACCTATCCGTGGCTTGAAGGGCAGATCAAGAAGACCCGATAGGTAGGGTGTGGCGCGTTTAATGGACCGTGGTGAACTTGGAGCGAGAGCGGTTGCTAGGCGTGTCTGCGTGTGCACACGCCTGTGCAGAACGCGGTCTCTGTGGTCCAGATGTATGGACGTGACAGCGACCGTGGAGGTCGTGGGGTCATGAGAGCGCACAGGGCTGCCGGTGTGGCGGGGGATGGTGCCGAAATACAGTAGGAGCACAGTGGGTATTATTGGCGTGTGCTGGGATGTGTTCAGGGGGCGGGTTATGGGAATATACTGAGATCCAAGTGAGGGGGAGTTATTATTGGAGCATACTGGGATGTGTGGGGGTGTTACCGAAACCTACTGGAGTATTCGTGGAGGGCTGTTTTGCCGAATCCGTGAGAGTCGCTGATTAAAGTGCGCGGGGAGCACGCTTATTGCTGGAGTGTGTTAGGGCTGATGGATTTTATTGGGATATACTGAGGGGTCTGCGTCTGTGCTGGACGGGTCTCAGACGTGACCACAGGCCGCCCGGGGTGCAGCGGGGCGTGCGTTCTGGCGGACTGAGGGTGTTCCTGGGGCTGCCGAGGGGAGTGGGGCTGGATCAGGGTGCTTGGGTATTTCCGCTGTATACTGGGGTTCCTGGAACGGAATGGATATGTCATCTTGAGGCACGCAGTGGTGATGCCAAGGCTTTGGGGCTGTTATCTGAGCGAGCCCAGGCAGGGGTTGAGATTCATGGAATATGTTTGGGTTTCATTGAGCTCTCCTGGGTATGTGACCATTACCTAAATGTGCTGACAGGCTTTGGTGGCGGTAGGGGACTATCCGCGTATTCACGGGTCGTTTGCATTTGCATTTTACTGGAATCTATCCAGCGCGTGAAGGAGATGCACTTGAGGTATACCAGGGAACAGAGAAGTCACTGTTGTGCGCTAGAACTTTCTCCAGTGATAGAAATGTTCTGTATCTGCACTGTCCTGCATGGTAACCACTGGCCACATGTGGCTACTGGGCACTTTGAAACGTGGCCAGTGAGACTGAGGAACTGAATTTCCCTGTTTGATCTTCATCTATTTTTAAATTTGTTTAAGTGTTTTTTTTTATTTATTTGGAGAGAGGGAGGGCGCGAGAGGGGGGTAGGGGCAGAGAGGGAGAGAGAATACCAGGCAGGCTCCACGGTCAGTGCGGAGCCTAACGCGGGGGCTCGATCTCACGGACCGTGAGATCGTGACCTGAGCCGAAATCAAGAGTCAGACGCTTAACCTCCTGAACCACCCAGGTCCCCTCTCAACTTAATTTTTAATGACTTTGCGTATAAATAGCCACATACATGTAGCAGCCACCATATTGCACCATGCTGAATAAGTGATGATACAACGTGCTTGGGTACCTGGGGAGGTGTTACTGTAGGATATATATAGTCAAGGAGTTGGGAGGGGTATCATGGAAGTACACGTGTCCTCTGGACCTAGTAACTCGACCAAAGGCATTGAAAGAATCCTACCCAGCGTGATTACTATGTGCCCGACACTGTGCTTCTTAACTATTTTGGTACTGAACTCCCACAGCGACCTCGTCTGGTAGGGCCTTTTATTGCCTCACATCGTAGACAAGGAAACTGAGGCCCAAAAATGTTAAAGTCTTGGGCTCAAGGTCACCGACAGGAAGTGGCTAGCAGGAGCTCAAAGCGGGCTGTCTGGTGATCTGGCGGCTCACCTCCCTGTCCCTCACGCTGTGCGGGCACACAGTGGGCTTGGTAGCTGCTTGCTGAATGGATGGGTGGATGGAGGCCTGGATGGATGAATGAGGAAAGGCTGAGTGGGAGAGCAAGCAGCCCGGGCTCTGAGGGGGAGGCCTGTCAGGGCTGCTGCAAGCAAACACTAGCGGAGTGGGTGAGGAAGATCCTCGGAGGGCGGGGGGGTGGGGGATGAATGGTTCTGGAGCAGGGGCTCAGGTCACCGGGTTGCTGATGGAGCACAGACTCCGTGTCTCATAATCCCTTCTCCACCCCCACCCCCCCCACCCCACCCCCCTTGCCAGCGATTACATCATTAAGGAGAAGACAGTCTTGCTGCAGAAGAAGGACAGTGAGGGGTTTGGGTTCGTGCTCCGGGGGGCCAAGGGTGAGTGCCGGCCGGGGAGGAGATGGGAGAAGGGCTCTCTGACCCAGGGGGATGGACAGGGGAAGGGACCCCAGCCCACCCACCACCCCACCCCAGGGTGCCGGTCCTTCAGCTACGATGAGGCCTCTGTGACTTGGGTCTGAGCCCCATCCCCTGCTCGGCCTCTCCACCCCCTCCCCTCCGACCCCGCCGGCTCCTCCCCATCTGCAGCGCAGACCCCCATCGAGGAGTTCACCCCCACCCCGGCCTTCCCGGCGCTGCAGTATCTGGAGTCCGTGGATGAGGGTGGCGTGGCATGGCGAGCTGGACTGCGGATGGGAGACTTCCTCATCGAGGTGAGTCCTGACCCCCGGCCCCAGGGGCCTTCCCAAGTGCCAGCCTCAGCACACCTTGCACAGATACTGCTTCCCCCTCCCCCCACGCTGGGAACCCTGGCAACGAATCCCCAGGCCCCTCCTGATTCACACCAGGATCTGGCTGCCCAAATGTAGACTCTTTTTGCACCAGGCCTCCCATCCCGCCAGCCTGCCCCCCAGCCAGCCTCCTCTTTCTCCAGGGGTTCCTTCTGAAGGCCTCTCTGAAGCATCTCAAAAGAAAACAGAGCTGTCCCCCGGTGCACGCGCGTGCACACACACACACACACACACACACACACACACATTGCAAGGGGGGGACAAGGAGGGAGAGAGAGGTGAATCGGGTGAGCCCAGCCCCTTAACCCTGGGGCCAGGAAAATTAGGGCCTTGTAAGGGGAAGGGGTGGGGGGGAGGGTCAAGGGGAGGGAGGAATGACCAACAGTGCTGTAAAGCGGGCAAAGCAGGAGGTCACTCAGCTGGGGACTCTGAAGCTGAAAGCATCCCTCGCCTCACCTGCTCTGTGTGGTTTGGGGGCATCTGTGCCACAGGTGAACGGGCAGAATGTGGTGAAGGTCGGCCACCGACAGGTGGTGAACATGATCCGCCAAGGGGGCAACACGCTGATGGTCAAGGTGGTGATGGTCACCAGGCACCCGGACATGGATGAGGCTGTCCATAAGAAAGGTGCTTCTCCTCCTCATTTGCGTGGCCAGACCTGGGCACCCCAATGCCACCAGACTAAGGTCCTCAGAAGCCCTAATGGCTTAATGGTCCCCACCACTGGCCTTCCCTTCCCCAGGGCTGCTTGTTTGTGACCCTTCCGGGGAGAAACTGAGGTGGGGAGGGCTCAGCATGCCGGTGGCAGCTGTCTCTGGTAGCACTGTAGTGGTGGTGGTGGTAGGGGGGGTGGGTCACAGGCCTTCTGTCCATGGTACTGATGCCTCGCCCCCCGCCATCACCTTCCAGCACCCCAGCAGGCAAAGCGGCTCCCGCCCCCAGCCATCTCTCTTCGTTCCAAGTCCATGACCTCAGAGCTGGAGGAGATGGGTGAGCCTGTGGGACTGCTGGGGTCCAGGCGCTGGGGAGGGAGAGGGGCAGAAGGGGGGCTGAACCAGACCTTGAGTTTGTTAGTGTTGTTAGTGACCAGGGGTCCTCGTCCTCAACCTGTCCCCCAGTCCATGGGTCAGACTCTCTGTGGCCTGCGTGTGTGTCGCTGGGAAGGGGCGTCTGAGAGTCGACTTTCCTCTGTCCTCTTATATCTGTTTCTCTGTCGAGTCTCTCTCTGGGTCTGCACGTCCCTCCCTACGGGTCCCTATTTCCTCTCTGGCTTCTCTCCACCTGCCCCACCTCACGCCCACTCCCATTCTCTATCTCTTCCTCTACCAGCTTCCCCACCCTCCCCCGACAGAAAGGAAGGCCAGCCCCTCCCCAGACAGGGCCGAGTGGACCTGGGGGGTCCCGTTTCCCCTGACAGGGGGCAGATCGGGCAGCTGACCACCCCCACCCTGAGGGAGGAGGGTGTTCCAGAGAGGGGGCCCCTCGCCTCCCCCTGAAGTCCTAACTCTTGGCTCCTCTACTGCCTCTCCCCCGGGCTAGTCTCCCCCTGGAAGAAGAAGAGTGGTGAGTGGGCACAGGACTGGCGGGGGGGCCCCCCCCCGTCCCCATCCCGCCGGCGGACTCGCCCCTCCCCGACCCGGGCCCTTCACTGCCCCACTCGCGCTTGCGCACGCCCGCTGGTCGCACCCGCTGGCCACGCCCACTGGCCGAGCCCGCTCCGCCCCGTCCCTCGGGGCGCCCCTGGACTTCATCCGCACCCTTTGCCCACAGAGTACGAGCAGCAGCCTCCGCCGGTGCCCAGCATGGAGAAAAAGCGGACCGTGTATCAGATGGCTCTCAGTAAGATGGCCCACCCCGGGCTCCTTGGGCTGCCCAGGACCCCTGACCCCACGCCCCCTGGGGTGCAGGAGCCATTCCGACCCTCTTCCCGCCTGCGCACCCTTTGGCCACTTCCGAGCTGAGCCGATCACCTCACACCCCGACCTTGCCCCAGCCGTCAAGTATGAGCTCCCACCCCTGTCCGCAGCCTCTCCCTCAACTTCCTCTTGCCCCACCCCCACCCCTCCACCTTCCCTCCTAGGACGACTGTCCTATTTGCTGCCCTCACCTCTTCCCACCGCTGGGCCCTGCCTTCTGGGCTGGAGACTGTGTCCATGGGGATGGGTGCCCTTTTCTGGTCCACACAAAACGTTGTCTGGGCTCCCGGCAGCTCCGTCTCTGGTGAGGCCAAAGCAAGCTTCATTGCATTGCCTCTTCCGCCTCCCCTTAGACAAACTGGATGAAATTTTGGCGGCAGCTCAGCAGACCATCAGCGCAAGCGAGAGTCCTGGACCTGGTGGCCTTGCGTCGCTGGGCAAACACCGGCCCAAAGGTTTCTTTGCCACCGAGGTAAGCTGCCTGCACTGGGGGATGGGAGCGTAGTGGTGAAGAGGCTGGGGGTGCACACGCCAACCTGGCACCTCTGTCCTGCTCCTTGCAAACCCTTCCTGGCCCCACTGTGTTTACCGTCGATCCAGGAGGGGCACTGCGCTTCCTGGGCCCCCTCCTTTCTCCCCATTCTGGGGGCTTCCTTTCCTCCCTGCCCATCCTCTTCCTGATTCTCCTCCTAAATCTTGCTTCCTGTTCCCTCACCCCCTGCTCCTCACGCTCTCTCCTCCATCTCTGTCCCACTCCAAGAGTCTCAGGGGAGGCAAAACGATGTCCTGGATGGCAGTCCCTGGCAGAGGCCCAGCACACGATAATAGGTGCTCAACAAGTGGGGGTTATTCAAATATTAATTATTAGCTCTGTCTCCGCTCTGCTTTTCCCTGTGACAGAGTGTCGTGGGCGTTGATCATATTTTGGACACTACATTTCACATGGGTTATCTCATTCATTTGTAGGATCGGTTATTAGCTCATTTCCAGAGGGGAAACTGAGGCTCAGAGAGGGAGGCAGTATTTCAACTGGATCCATGGCCCTGACTCTTCTGGTGGGCCTGCTGGTCCCTCAGCTGGCGGGCTTGTCATTGGGCCGCGCCCCTTCATGGGGCCACCAGCCCTGCTGGTGCCTCTTCCCACCCTCCAGACTCTCCTCCAAAGGTCACACACCACCCTTCCTCTCTCTTAGCGCTTCCTACTTTTCTGTGCTCAGGCCCTGCCCTCTGACCCTGACCTCTGAACCCCTCTTCCCATAGGCCGCACCCACCACTCGGTGGCCAACGGGCTATTTACTCTAAAACCAGATTCTCTGGCTTTTGGGGGACCACGGATCCCCCTTGGAAGGCTGGGATAGTCCTCAGAATAATGCTTATAAACATAAAATACATAAGGAAACAAAAGAAGCCAATTTCACTGATACTACAGTTATCAAAATATTTTTTTTTAAGTTCGTTTATTTATTTTGAGAGGCAGGAGAGGGGCAGAAGGAGGGACAGAGAGAGAGGATCCCAAGCAGGCTCCGCACTGTCCGCGCAGAGCCCAACGCGGGGCTTGAACTCACGAACCGTGAGATCATGACCTGAGCCAAAACCAAGAGTTGGACGCTTAACCGACTGAGCCACCCGGGCGCCCCTCAAAATATTTTGAAAAGCAAAATTCGTGGGGCGCCTGGCTGGCTCAGTCAGTCGAGCGTGCAATTCTTGATCTCAGGGTCACGAGTTCAAGCCCCACGTTGGGCCTAGAGCTTACTTACACACACACACACACACACACACGCACACGCACACACGCACACACGCACACAGTAAAAGCAAAACTTGTGATACAGTAATATTGGTGCCTTTTTGTCAACACATTAGCCACCAAGACCTCGTGATGGATCTTAACTCCTCTAACGTAAAAGTCATGAGGAGCATAAACACTATTTCAAGAAATCTGCAACCATGTGATGGGATATGGAAATATCCATGATTTCTATTGGGGATACAGTCACGGGTCTGGCCAAGACCAGCTCCGTTTGTTGCCTCCATCCCTCCCCTGAAGGTCAGCACAGAAGAGGCACACAAGCAGTCAAGCCAGGCAGACCTGCCTTCCAATCCTGACCTCCTCTGACTTCCTGTGTTGCTTGGACCACACTACTCCATTTCTCTGCATCTCAGTTTCCCGCTCCGCACAGTGGGGCTAAAGCCAATCTTGCGGGTCTTTGTGAGGATTGAATGAGATCAGCTCCTAGCACAGCAGGCTCTCAATAGACGCGGAGCCCTCTTAGGCCATAAAATAAACTGGAGACCCCACAACGACTTACCAGTGAGCCTTGCACGTGCCCCCCAGAGATCCTACAACGGCATCTCAGGTGCAGAGTCTCCAAAATACAGAGAGGGCGAGTCCCGTTTTCGTTTATACGACAAACGCGTGGCGTATCCACCAAGTGCCAGCCAGCCAGCATGCCAGCCCCTCCCCGTGTGAACCGTGGTTACGGCCAGACAAGATCCCAGCCCTCACAGAATTCACCATCTGAGCTCCAGAGACATCCCCCAGATGGGCCCAGACGTGGGCCAATAAGGTGGGGAGGGGGCGGTACTGAGGGACCTGCCGATGCCCACAGTGGGGGTGCAGACCCCAGGCAGGTCCACCGTAGGTCGGTCGAGGTGCCTCTTGGGCTGTCTCCTCCTAGGTTCTGCTGTCCATCCATCTGTCCTCCCCTCTGTGAGGCTTTGGCTATCTCAGCTGCTCTGTCTCTTGCCTGGTCACTGACTCCAAGGGGTCATCCCACTACTGTCCCCCCCTTCTGCCCAGTCTCTGTCTGGGTGCCAGTTTCAGCCTTTCTCTGGACTCCGTTTTCCCCCTGATTATTGTGACCGTACCCTTTTGGCCCCATTCTCTGACTCTTTGCCTCCTGGGGCCTGCCTGGCCCTCCCCGTCTCAGGGCCTCTCAGGACTGCCTCTCTTCCTGCTTTGTTGGGGCGCTCTCTCTTGCCATCGCTGTCTCATTTCCCCTCCTGCCCTCCCCCACCCCCCCCCCCCACCCCCCCGCTCTGATTCCCCATCTCCGTCTCTTTCTCCCCATCTGTCTGCCTTCGCCTGTCTCTGTCTCTCCGTCTGTCTCTCCCTCCGCTCTCTCCCCCGTCACCCCTTTCAGGGGCTGTCTCCCTGGCACTCGTTTCTCAGCCCATCTTCAGCCTCCAGCCTGGGCACGCACTCTGCCCTTGAGGCCCCAGACCCACCACCGGCCCACGAGGTGGCACAGGAGGAGGGCTGGACCTCTGGCGGAGCCGCTGGGGAGGAGTCTGCCCGCAGCCGGTGACGTCACGCGCACCCGGGCACTCTGATTGGCTGCCCCCGCTGCGCGGGAGGGGACGCTCCGCGTCCGTCGTTGGAGGTCAGCCTGTCCCACCTTGAGTCAGTGTGCCCCTCAGGCAGTCAGTCCAACCGCCTCCTCAGACCCTATTATGATTCCTCCATCAGTCTGGCGTCTCCTCTGCCACGCTGACCCCTTTTGTGTCAAGCTAACCCGTTATTTGATCCCTCCTCTTCCACTTAGAGGTGTCTTCTGTTCGCGTTCCAATCTGGCGCCTCTCCCTTCACTCTGCACTCTCTTCAGACAAAGGCACCCCTCCCCTGTCATTGTGAACCCCCTTTTGTCACTCTGCCCCCCCACCCCTCCCGACTCCCATGCTTCCTGCCAGATGCTTCCCTCACCTTCCTTCCCACCTCCCCATTATCCCTGGCTCGCCCTCCCCAGCCTGGACTCTGTATTCAGTGTCCTGTCCAGAACTGCTTCTGCCCCCCGTGGTCCCTGCATCCTTTCTGTCTGGGTGCTCCCCACCCCCCCCCCATCATTTTGCACACATTTACTGAGCACCCGGTATACCCTGGACCCACTGCTCAGCCCTGGGGATGCGGGAGTAAGCCAATCCAGGCCACTTCTATTAGAGAATTTACATTTGGGGGCAGGGGGTGGATTTGGCAGAATTGGGGTCCGCTACGTGTAAGAGAAACCCCGGAACAGCGGGGGCTGACAAGGCAAGTCCCGTCTCTGTGATATTGACGGAGGCTGGAGTAGGGAGTCCCAGGGGCAGGCGCCATGGTCACGAAGACCCAGGATCCTTCCCATTTTCTGCTGCACCATCCTGGCTTTCTTGCCAACCATGAGGTCACCTCACGGTCCAAGATGGCTGGCGGGCCAGCCGTGGCATCAGCCTTCCAGGCGGCAGGAACAAGGAAGAACGGAAAGGCAGAAAGGCAAAAGAGGGCGCGTTGTTGCTTCTGGGGTCACCTCTGAAGAGACCTCCCCAAAGAAACACGCAAGACTTCCACTCGTGCATCTGTGCAGGCCTCAGTTCCATGGCCACGCTCAGCTGCAAGGGAGTCTGGGAAATATAGTCTCAATAGGTGCTAAGGGAGATTTAAAAAAAATTTTTTTAATGTTTTACTTACTTTTGAGAGAGAAAGAGCGCAAGTCGGGGTGGGGGGGGCGGTCAGGCAGAGAGAGAAGGGGAGAATCTGAAGCAGGCTTCAGGCTCTGAGCTGTCAGCACAGAGCCCGACGTGGGGCTTGAACCCACGCACTGTGCCCAAGTTGGACGCTTAACTGACTGAGCCACCCAGGCGCCCCTGGGGTTTTCTTATCAAGGAAGAAGAGTAGAATGGGAATTGGGTAGGCTCCTTGCCCTGGGAGACAGACAATAAACAAAAAAGCAAATAATTATAATAACTCTACACTGGGATAAGTGGGTGCAGAGTGGTAAAAGGAATCCTCTCCAGGGAGACATCTGAAACTAATAGATCCCGTCCATCATCGCCCTTCTACAACCTGGCCGACTTCTTCTCCCACCCCTCAACACCCCCGCTCACCCGGTCCGTACATGTCGGCCTCCTGACTGTTCCTTGAGCACACCACACTCACTCCTACCTCAGGACATTTGCACTTCCTGTTCCGTCTGCCTGCAATACTCTTCCCCTGGCTGTATGCATGGCTCCCTTCCTCTGGGGTTTACTCAAATTACATCTTCACAGAAAGTCCTTCCTTGACTGCAGTACTTTATCTTATTTTTTTAAGTTTGTTTATTTTGAGAGAGAGAAAGAGAGAGAGAGGGGAAGGGGCAGAGAGAGAGGGAGAGAAAGAATCCCAAGCAGGCTCCGTGCTGTCAGCGCAAGCCCTGGGTTCATGCAGGGCTCGAACCCACGAACCACGAGATCATGACCTGATCTAAAATCAAGAGTTGGACGCTTAACCGAGGCACCCCTGCCCTATTTTAAATTACAGTCCCCCTCTCCTCCATTGCACACCTCCACCTGACCCACGTTATGTTACTAATTTATTTTGCCTGCCCTCCATGAAGGCAGGGACTTTTGTCGATTTTGTGTATGGCTGCATCTACAGCGTCTAGAACAGCCCCTGGCGTGGATCAGGTGCTCAATAAATACCTCTGGAATGAATGAATGAATGAATGAAACACAGAGGTAGATAGTTTCAATCCGGAGTGGTGAGCACAGTGAGAGTGTAGCTTAGGCGCACCCTATTAAGGTGTAGAGCTTTCTGTGATGAAGGAACTGTCCTACCTCTGTGCTGTCCCATATGGCAGCCATCAGCCATGTGTGACGATGGATCTTTTGAAATGACCAGCATGAGGGGCGCCTGGGTGGCGCAGTCGGTTAAGCGTCCGACTTCAGCCAGGTCACGATCTCGCGGTCCGTGAGCTCGAGCCCCGCGTCAGGCTCTGGACTGATGGCTCAGAGCCTGGAGCCTGTTTCCGATTCTGTGTCTCCCTCTCTCTCTGCCCCTCCCCCGTTCATGCTCTGTCTCTCTCTGTCCCAAAAATAAATAAAAACGTTGAAAAAAAGAAAAGAAAAGAAAAGAAATGACCAGCATGAATGGAAGAAAGGACTGTTTAATTATAAGTTATTTTAATTAATTAAAATTTACATCCAAAAGGGCGGTGGCTACTGTATTGGGCAATGTAGGTTTAGAGGAAGGGAGAGGCCAGGCCAGGGTGGGGACGAGGATGACAAGTTTCCCCAAGCAGAGCAGGGGGAAAGGATGTTTCAGGCAGAGGGAACAGCATATGTGGAGGCTCTGGGGTGAGAAACAGCACAGGAAATTCCAAGGTAGGGGGGAGTACTTAGAGGAAGGGGGCTGGAGGGAGTGCGATGGGAGGTGAGGGTAGGGACTTCATGCAAAAAGGGTTTCCTTTCTCTGCACTTCTGGTCTCAAAGCCAGAGAAGAGAGACATATGGGGTCACCCGGTGGAAGGAAGGGAGTCAGCGCTTGATGCTGGCTCACTGTCATTGAGTTACTCTTCGTGTGGCACAGGCTTGTAGAACATCAGGTCCTGTTTGGGGACTGGGGACCCAAAAGTGAACAAGACCAACAAAGTTGCTACCCTAACAGGCTGTGTTGGGACTTCCATGGGTCTTTGGCATTTGGGCCTTCACGAGCTCCTCCCCCTCCAACAAAAAGCCTTAAAATCTGTATTGTCTGGTTGTCTTGGTGCAAAGATAAATATTGTCATCCAGGCTGGATTCTATTCATCCCCCCTCCAACCTCTGGTTTTAAAGGAAATTGAACTATTTTCCCGCAAGGTATCCTGGGCCCCGGATTCTGTACCTGCGGTGCCTTCTGGGAGCTGACATTCTAGGCAGGGAGACGGAAAGCAAGCAAGTACCCAAATCCTTTCAGACGAGGATAAGCTCCAGAAGGACAACAGGACAGGGAGGCGCAGTGGACGGGGACTGGGAGGGACGTTTGAGTGGAGGACGTGAAGATGGAAAGGAACGTGTGGCGATGAGGAGGAAACCGTGGCAGAGACAAAAACCCCGGACTTGCAAGGGTTCTAAAGCGGGGATGGGCTTTGGGCCATTGGAGGGGCAGGCCGGGTGGCCACGGTGGGACCGGAATAACGAGGCAGGAGATGCAGGTGGGGCCAGGGTGTCCTGGGTACCTGGGTCTCCCGCAGTCGAAGCCTGACATAGGGATTTCTGCACCTCCAGCATCCTAAGGGGAAAGTTGCGAGGGAGTGAGGGAGGCAGGGTGGGCTGTGGAGGTCAGCAAACCCGGTCCCCGCTGGAGTCGCCTTCGGCCCGATTTCTACCAGAGCTTTGGAGCGTGCATGGCACGGGGAGTCAGGCCGGCCTTGGACCTCCGTGTCAGCCAGTCCTTGGCTGCAGGCCGCTCCCAGAGCTAGGGGGACGTGACTGCTTGGGCTCACCAGCTCCTCTGGAGGAGGGCCATATTTCAGAGCGAGGGGCAGCAGCTGAGAGCCCAGGCAGGTGACACAGCAGCTGGGGATGGTCACGGCACCTCAGCCAGGGGGATCTGGGTGCACACCCACAGTGTCTACCACAGATGACCCTGTAGACCAGAGTGGGGGATTCCGATCCCCTCCTAACTGATGG